>NC_080092.1:13839735-14142553 GCF_950005125.1 Chionomys nivalis | reverse complement strand
GCATCTATGACAGCCTGCCTGGCTACCGTGTTCTGGAACTTGACCAGGTTGCCAGGTCTTTCCTCAAACGTGCCAGTGTACTAGATACAGCTATCAGGATGGTGGCAGGTACCACAGGCAATGTCTTCTGGACAAGGACTGCTCCTGGGGACTTCTTTCTTCCTCTCCCCTGTGGACTCCATTCCCTCACAGCCAACTCATTTTAATTTTATTAAAACTAATGTATTCATTATTAATTTATGTACATTAGTGTTTTGCCTATATGTCTGTCTGTGTGATGGTGGCAGGTTCCCTGGTAAAATCACAGACAGTTGTGAGCTGCCACGATGGTGCTGGGAATTAAACCTGGGTCCTCAGGAGCAGCAGTCAGTGTTCTTCACTGCTGAGCCATCTCTCCAGCCCTCATTTTTATTCATATGTAGGAAAACATCTAGGAAATAAGCTAAAGTCGATCAAAGCATTCACACCCTGATGTGTTATCAATGGGAGACAGTCTAGGTCGTATCTCTCCACCCAGAGAAAGGCTGAAGTAAAGTCTGGGACTGAGCCTACTGTCTTCATTAAGTCTAAACAAAGACACATTTAGAGAGAAGGAGGGATGAAGAGAGGAAAGAAGAGAGAAGGGAGGAAGGAGGGTGGAGAAGGGAGGAAAGGTAAAGAGAAGAAGAAGGGAAGGGGAGGGAGAAGGAGAGGAGGAGAAGGGCAGAGGAGGAAAAAGGAGAAAAGAACAGAGGAATTTGGCTCCTTCCATGCTCCCTAAGGCTAAGACTTACCCTTTGAGGATCTCAGGGAGGGGAGACTGAAATGGTACCTGCAGAGGGGCACCCCACCCACAAGGGTCAAGCATCCCTTATGCCTTTAAGTCCCCAGCATCTTATCTTTCCTGTCCTCAGAGCCAGGACAAAGCTGTGCCTGTAGCTGGGCCAGAGCAAGGAAAGGCTGCAGCTTAGGAAAGAGTAGGAAGCATGCCACGGGGCAGTTCTGCCAAAGGCTGAACTTCTGTGCCCCAGGGAATGGGACCCTCCATCTTTCCGGACACCTGCCTGGAGGGAGGGGAGCAGGAAAGGGGAGGAAACATCTGAATCTAAGGCTGGGGTCCGGACAGCAACACCCACAAGCTATTTGCTCCTGTGAGTACAGTGCTGACCTCCAAACACTGGAACCTCAGAGCTGCAGCACCAGGCCTTCATGCCTGTCCACACCGCACCTCTTGGTCTGAACAAGATGTGTGTACACTTGAGCTGTTTGTGTCACCGATATGTCCACGTGAACCTACTGCCTTGGCCCAGGATCTTTCTGTACCTGCACTGGGGGAGGATAGCAAGAGAAAGAGTTGCAGAATGTCCAGGGGAAGACTAGCCTTCAAGAAGTTCTCTCAGGAGACAGAGAAAGAAGTTTTTTTTTTTTTTTTGGTTTTTCGATACAGGGTTTCTCTGTGGTTTTGAAGTCTGTCCTGGAACTAGCTCTTGTAGACCAGGTTGGTCTCGAAATCACAGAGATCTGCCTGCCTCTGCCTCCCGAGTGCTGGGATTAAAGGCGTGCGCCACCACCGCCCGGCTTAAGAAGTATTTTTTTAAGATTTATTTATTTGTTTTTAAATTTATTTATTATGTTTATAGTGTTCTGGGCACCAGATCTCATTACAGATGGTTGTGAGCCATCATGTGGTTTCTGGGAATTGAACTCAGGACCTCCGGAATATCAGTCAGTTCTCTTAACTTCCTAGCCATCTCTCCAGCCCCCAGGAAGTCCTAATAATACATGCCACCTTTTTGTGACATCATCTGACCCATACGCCCTAAGCACAAAACAAAGATCACCACAAAACACACACACATACACACTCACACACGGAAAAACAGAAATAATAAAGGGAGGGGGGGAAGATAGAAAATCAGAAAGAATAAGAAAAAAAGAAAGAAGAAATGGATAGCCATTAAGACTTCACAGCCAGTTTTCTGTTATTCTAGTAGGAAGTCAGTCCCTCTGCTTAGTCACCCTCACCCCAAGTCAAAAAAGTTGGAACTGAGCCCAGGAGTTTCAGTTGGCTACTGCTTCATGCTCTGTGTTATCATACATTTATTTCTGCAGTGCTAGAACTGAATCCAGAACCTTCTTCAAACTCGGTAAACATTCTGCCATCCGGTTACACCCCAGCATCTTTGCTACTGTTTGCTTGTATTAGGAAGATGGGGTCTCTCTTTGCAGAGACTGACCTTGAATTCCTGGGCTCAGGCATGCCTCCTGCCTCAGCCTGCTAGGACCCGAGGTTCCCCATGTGCAACACCAAAGTCAGCTCTCAGCATCTTTCCTTTGCATCCATGGGAGCCCTGGGCAGCTGAGATGCAAGTCAGAGAGTCTGGTGCCCTGTTCCTGCAGTTCCCTGCACTTAGAAGGCTGACCAGAGGGTTGACTTGAGCCAGAGGATTCCAGGTCAGCCCGGGTATCAGAGCAAAACCTATTCACACAAAAAGGATGAAAAGGAGAGAGAGGGAAAAGAAAAGCCAGGAGGAGCCAGGAAAAAAGAGAATAGTCAAAGGGATGAGAGGGAGGAGGGAGAAAAGACAGGGAGAGGGTTTCTCTGTGGGTCACCAGCATCTATCTACCCTTCTTGTTCACAGAAGAAGAGTGTGGGGCAGAGCAGGGAGTTTGTGGGTTAGAAAGGAGAGTGAGAAGCTGGGACCCAGAGCAAGGTCGGGGGGAGGGGTGGGGGTGGGCACTGCTCAGTCTGGTCTGAGCAACTGCCTTCTAAGAACATGGCTTTGGGACCCTAATTTTTTCTTAAACACACATCTTTGAAGACAAAGAAAATGATCAAGAAGCACCACAGAGGGTGGTCAGGATTTCCTACAGGCAGTGGAAGCCTATTGCTATCTCCCCAACCCCGGGCGCCCCCTGCCTGCCTTGCTCTGCAGTGAACCACCCTAGTCAGCCAATGAGGGCCGCCCCAAGGGCGTGTCCCAGGCCCAGCAGATATATAAGTGCTGCTTGTTGCAGGTCCAACACACTTCTGATTCTGACAGACTCAGGAAGGAATCACCATGGTGCTCTCTGCGGGCGACAAGACCAACATCAAGACTGCCTGGGCCAAGATGGGCGGCCATGCTGCTGAGTATGGCGCTGAGGCCCTAGAGAGGTGAGACCGTTGCTCTGTAAGGGCCATGGAATCCAAAGCAGACACGGTGCGCAGAGGACAGCCTTTAACTGTGCTTTCCTGTGACCTCAACTCCTCCCTCCACCTTCTTCCCACAGGATGTTCGTGGCATACCCCACCACCAAGACCTACTTCCCTCACTTTGATGTGAGCCACGGCTCTGCCCAGGTCAAGGCCCACGGCAAGAAAGTTGCCGATGCCCTGACCACCGCAGTTGGACACCTGGATGACCTGCCCGGTGCCCTGTCTGCTCTGAGCGACCTGCACGCCCACAAGCTGCGTGTGGACCCTGTCAACTTCAAGGTATGGGCTGGGGCTGAATGATGGGGCGTGTGGAGTTGGGGGGGATGATGGGAGGTGGGGGGCAGCATCTGGGACAAGCAAGGAGTACATGGGGCCCCTCAAGACAAGGGGACTAGGTGTCTACTCCATGGTCTGAAACTTCCTGTCTCCACAGCTCCTGAGCCACTGCCTGCTGGTGACCCTGGCCAACCACATTCCTGCCGACTTTACCCCTGCAGTGCACGCCTCTCTGGACAAATTCCTTGCCTCTGTGAGCACCGTGCTGACCTCCAAGTACCGTTAAACTGGAGTTTCAGGGCGTCTCCTGCCAGGCTTGCCTTCTGGACAGGCAGTCTCCCCTTCCTTGCACCTGTACCTCTTGGTCTTTGAATAAAGCCTAAGTAGGAAGAAGCCTGTGTGCTTGGGTTCTCTGCATCTGCACAGGTGCCCGACTGACTTGGGGAATCCTAGGGGAGGTCATATGCCCAGCCTGGGACTCAGGTCCCCTGTGCTGAGGCAGAATGCCAGACTAGAGAAGGGAGGAAAAAGAAGAAGTGGAGGGAAGAGGGTCAAGCAGAGTCTCCTGCCCAGGGTCTCTGGACAACCTCTAGTTCTGCAGTCCCTGGCTGGGTTACTCTTATCCTGGGTTTCCCACCAGGTTCAACATGAATTTGCTGGACTACGATGTCCTCCCTACTGCTACCTTTCATTAGACACACACACACACACACACAAACACACACACACATACACCCCACCAGAATTTCCAGGACTCCCCATCAGGTGACTGCTCCAGTCCTCCCTTTTTTCAGAGTGATATTGAATCCTCGTTCACCCACCCCTTAGACTCCCTTTGAAGACCAGAAACAAAGAATGACTGGGGGTGAACTGCAGACACCAGACAAGTCTGTGTAGGTTCCACACCTCATGCCCACACTTTGGACAGTCATGTCTGAGGACCATCAGAGCTAAAGAT
Organism: Chionomys nivalis; assembly: GCF_950005125.1. Lineage (NCBI taxonomy): Eukaryota > Metazoa > Chordata > Mammalia > Rodentia > Cricetidae > Chionomys > Chionomys nivalis. The sequence continues at coordinate 14,138,141 of NC_080092.1, read as the reverse complement.
CCAGTCTTTGGGACAGGCTTTGCACCCATTTACCTCACAGTAGAATATTCTTCAGCCATGGACATAACGAGTAATTTCTTATACTATGTGACTAAGAAAAAAAAAATTGTTGAGCAGGGCCTGCAGCAGAGGGAAGAGAGGAAAGAAAAAAAATGTTGAGCAGAAGAAGCAATGGAGCAAAGACCACACAGCACATGATTTTATGTTTGTAAAATATCAAAGTGAGCAAATCTATAGGAACAGCAAGCACCCTCTCGATTGGCAGGGGCTTTAGGAAGGGTTGGATAACTAACGTTGGGGGCTGGAAGCTCTGTTTAGGTGAGGAAAAATTCAGGAAATGGGTATAAGGGATGATTGCATAACATTGGAAATGACGTAAGATCACTGACTTGTACACATCAAAGACAGCTAGAATACACGGGGCTTTGTTGCACGTGCCAGAACTTGGGAGGGAGAGCATATCCATACACAGACACACACCAGAGAGAGATAGCTCTTCAGTGTAGACTGGCATAGCACAAGTGAGTGAGTCACTACCCTTGCTATCATCATTGAGACACTGTATAGGCATCCATAAAGATATTGTCCTCAAAGGAACTTGTCCTTGGATCCAGGCATATATTACTTCTCATCCACTTTATTATTGTAACTCTAAGAAGAATATATTTTTAAATTTTAATAAATTTGGAATTTATTAAAAGGGATTGCATTGAGGGAAAAGGGAGTGTAGAGCCAGGATCTCATTATGTAGCTCTGGCGGGTCTGAAATCCCTATGTAGCCCGGGATGGTCTTGAACTCACACAGATCTCTTTTCCTCTCACTCCTGGGTGCTGGGATTAACCTGTGCCTCTGCCACCACACCAGGTTTAAAGGGCTTTTAAAGGTAGATTTGTTATATTCTATATTTATCCGCATGGGTGTTTTGACTACATGAATGTGTGCACACCACTTGCAGACCGCAGAGGATAGAAACAGGCTTCATATCCGCTGGATGTGGAGTCACACACAATTGTGAGCTGCCCTGTAGGTGGTAGGTATCAAACCCAGGTCCTCTGGAAAACAGCAAGTACTCTCAACTGCTGAGACATCTCTCCAGCCCCTTTAAATGTAGATTGAAATATGTGAAATTTAATAAAAAGAGACGTGCTCCAGGGGAAAACTAAGACCCAAGTAAGGGTATGGGACTACTCGAGGGAAAGTTACACCAAGAAGAAATCCTTTGCACTACTGAAAGAGAAAGGGACGGACACCTATGAAATATCCAAAGGACTCAGGAGGCAGGATAAATTGTAATACGGTAGTACATATTAGATACTTTTGTCCATAGCGCTTTGGGGCTCAGGGGGACAAAGGGCTGCAAGTCCAAGATAAACCCAGCACCTAGGCGAGCTGGAACACAGCGGCGCCCCCTGGCGGCAACCTGGGTTTCCGGGACTCTTCGCCCACAGCCGGGAAGCCAGGAGCAAGACCACAGCTCAGTGAAGATGTCTCTGTCCCAGACTGACCGCGCGCTGGTTCTCGCGCTATGGAAAAAGATGAGCACCAATGTTGGAATCTACACGACCGAGGCCTTGGAGAGGTAAGGACCCCTAGGGCGCCCTCGGGCTCACCTTCCAATGGATGGCCGGGCAAAGGCGGGCTCTCTACACCTCCTGGCCAGGATTCACCCAACTCAGTTTTCCCACAGGACCTTCATGGCTTTCCCTGCCACCAAAACCTACTTCCCACACTTGGACCTGAGTCCCGGCTCTAGGCAGGTTAAAGCCCATGGCCAAAAGGTTGCTGATGCACTGACTCTCGCTGCCCACCACCTGGACGACCTTCCTGGTTCTCTCTCTGCTCTCAGCGATCTCCATGCTCACAAGCTCTGCGTAGACCCTGCTAACTTTCAGGTGGGTTCTGGGACTGAGCTTCTCTGGTGGCTGCTGCAGTGGTGGGTCCCTTCAAGTCTGGGTGTCAGGGAGAGATAAAAGCAAGGCGGGGCGATTCTTTCTCTAATCCAGTTCTTGAACCACTGTCTGCTGGTGACTCTTGCCCGACACTATCCTGGAGACTTCAGCCCAAAGATGCACGCCTCCCTAGACAAGTTCCTGGGCCTTGTGACTTTGGCACTGGTGTTCAAATATCGCTGAGGATGAATCCTGGGATCCCAAAGTAAGGTTCCAAGAGGCTGCAATTTCAGACAAGCTGGAGTCATAGACCTCCTATGAAAGCAGGCAGGTCCTTGTATTGTGGTTTGGTTTTTTTTGTTGTTGTTTGTTTTTGTTTTTAGGTAGGATTAATGGTCTTGTGTAACCCAGCCTTACATCCATAATATAGACTAGGTTGTTTTTGAACCGATTCTTCTGTTTCCAGTCCCATCTCCAACCTACCCAATGCCCTATGCTCACCCACCAGTACATGGATTACAAAGCATGCTTGCCCCACCACACCTGGCTCCACAGAGACTCTTTTCATTTTAATTTAACCCTTTGTCTGTGTTCTGTGTTGGAGTTAGGAAGAGGGGCCTCCTGCATGCAGAAGTGCTCTAAGCTGTAGAGAGTGTAGCTTTCTGCAGCTGCCAGAGAAAATACGGGCAGGTAGTGATGAATTCAGTCTTCAGAGCAGAAAGACAGGTTCTGTGAAACACACTGCAAAGAGCTGGGTGGTAGCAGGAATACCACCTGCAGCAGGAGGGCCTGTACCTCCACATGTCTCCAGGCATCAGGGGAGCCTCAGGCCATCTCCACCTTGGAGCATCTATGGCCCCTACTCACAAATGCATGCCTTTAGCCTTGGCTGCATCAGTTGCAGAATGGTCACTTTTGTGTCTCATAGGGATGACAGGTACAAAGGTCACACACAGGTCAGCATAAAGGACAATTTTCAAAACAACTTTATTTCCCACCCATCACCCTCCCCTGGGTGCTGTGGAAGAATCCTTTTCTACACTATGACTATGTATTATTGCCATTGGTAATAAAAAGCTGACAGGCTGGTGGCTGAGCAGGAAGTCAGGCTGGAAAGTCAAACTGAGAAAGTAGGGAAGAAGGAGGGCAGAGTGAGGAGACACCAGCCAGCTGCCCAGAAAGCAAGACATGCTAGAGGACAAGTAAAGCCACCAGTCACGTGACAATACATAGATTAGTAGAGACAGGTTAATCTAAATGTAAGAGTTAGCTAGTAACAACCTGAGCTATTGGCCGAGGTAATTTGGAGACAGTGGCCAGGACAGAGAGTGGCAGTCAGGACAGAAAAACTGTGCCCTCCACCTAGGTTTCTGGTCTGCTTCTAGACTCTGCTCAGGGCCAAGTCTTATTGCAAGGCAGTCATCTGCCTGGATCCATACATGGAGGTCACAGCTATAGATGCTGGTCAATGAGGGTGTGCGTGGATGCCCAGGACACACTGGGCACTGTGCTAGAGAAAAATCACAGTCACGAACTCCTGCCTGCTCAGCCCAGTCATGCCCAGGGTGTGTGGGTATGTGGGTGTGTATTTTCGGGTATCAGGGAGGCTGTGGTTAAAGCATTCTGTGCAAGACTCAACTGCTTGGGATGAGTGATTGCACTGAAGCCTGTCATGTAAAAAAGGGACTTGGGGACCTCCAACCCGGCCTCCACTGGTTTTCAAAGAGGTATTGAAGTTTCTTTTGGCTACCTAAGATCCATCATGACTGTGGCAGAAACCTGATTTTAACTTACTGTCCACTGGCTACATCTCAAGCTCATGATCCTTCAGGTTCACATGGAAAGGATACTGTCACAAGGTTTCCTGAGCTTTCCATGCTGTGAATAAACAAGACTGTCCAGTACCAGCTGAACCTACAGCCACAGATCAAACAGAACAAGAGTTGGTGGCAACACTAATTTGGATCCAAGCTACTCCCTAATCTGACACAGGGAAATTTTAGGTACAAAAACTCCCGGACCTGTATACACACTCACCTATAAAACACACACACACACGCCAGGCCAGGCCAGGCCAGGGGATAGAACTCAGAATGGGGCCCCTATCTTGGATAGGCAAAGGTTTGATTTTAGTAACACGAAATAACAAACAAAAAGCAAAGTAAAAACATAGACTATTGGTTTGACTTTTAGCTCGTTACTACCTAGGCCAGGCTCACAACCACACACTAGACTTCTGAAGACACAGAGACAGTTCCAGAAATACTGATACCTGCCCTTTTTTGCTGGACAAGTCCAGGACCTGCCAATACAGACCCCAGAGAGTAGGTCAGCTTGTTGGGAGAGAGAGGCTAGGCCTCAGCACCTCATATTTCTGGGAAATACAAAGCACAGTATCATTCCTTCTTGGTGCATCTCTTGAGCTGAAGGGTCAGGACCCAGGTGACTGTTGCCATTTTCTGACACTAAGGCTCAAGTGTGGTTTTTCCAGGGACATAGAAATACAGAGTATCAATAGGAACTGGAATGGCACCAAGAGACTCCCCAGATGATGGACACCCACCCAGTTTAGTGAATAAAATAGTTAAAGACGCCCTGACCACAGCTGTTAGAGACCTGGATGACTTGCCCGGTGCCCTGTCTGCTCTGATCGACCTGCAGGCCCACAAGCTGCATGTATAACCTGTGAACTTCAAAGTATGTGCTGGGGCCTGATGGAGGTGGCAGTGGGAGGTGTTCAGGGGTGGGGAGCAGGATCTAGGACCAGCAGGGAGGGCGTGGGGCCCCTTAAGCCCAGAGCAGTGAATACAGTGGTTTCAAAAATTTCAGCCCAGTGTCTAGGTGTCTATAGCCAGGGTCTGAAACTTCCTGTCTCTGCAGCTGCTCCTGAGCCACTGCCTGACGGTGACCTTTGCTTGCCACATTCAGGCTGAGTTCACCCCCGTGGTTCAGGCATCTCTAGACAAATTCCTTGCTTCTGTGAGCACAGTGCTGACCTCCAAGTACTGTTAAACCAAGTACTAATAAACTGGAGTCTCCTGGCTGTCCTCCCTCCCTGGCATCCATACTTCTTGGTCTTTGAATAAGCCTACGTAGGAAGAAGCCTGTGTGCCTGGGTTGTCTGCATCTGCACAGGTGCCACGACTTGTGCTGATGTAAGGAAGCCTTTAGGACCTAAGCAGTGGTTCTCAGCCTTCCTAATGCGACTCTTTAATAGTTTTGCGCATTGTGGTGACATGAAATTATTTTGTTGCTACTCCGCAACTGTAATTTTGCTACTGTTGTGAATTAATTATCTGATATACAGGGTATCTGATATATGATCCCCAAGGGGGTCACAGCTGGCAGCAATGCCTCTAGGGTCTAGAATGGGGCATATCCCTAGGCTGGGACTTGTGCTGAGGCACAAGGTCAGACAAGAGCAGGGAGCAGAGAGACGCTGAAGTGTAGGGAAGAGGGGTCAAGCAGAGACTTCTGCCCAGGATTTCTGGACAACCCTGTGTCCTGACTGGGTTGACTTTTATCATGGGTTTCCCAGGGGGTACAACACCATTTGCTGGAATACAATGTCTTTCATTACTGCTACCTTTCATACCATGCAGACACATATACATAGGAAATTGCCCAGCTCAGCACCCACGGAAATGTAAGCTAGTGAGAGAGAGCTGGAAGGCTTAACCAAAAGCTCCCCTAGACACACACACACCTTGCAGAGCAGAGCGTGGGTATGATGTATCAGGCTTGGCATCAATACATCCCCAGTTCTCTTATAAAACCCTGGGTTGAGACAGACCTCTGTGATTTCAAGGGTTGTATAGTGAGGCTGTCTCAAAAGAAAAAGACAAAAACAAATGCTGGGTAGGAATGAACCTAGCCAGGAACTACAAAGTCAGGGGTTATTAGGAATTCTGGACAGAAATAGCAGTCAGTGTCTTTTCCCAGGGCCCATGAAACATTTTTGGAAAATAGTCATGGCAGAGCAACAATGATAATCCCAGCTGCAGCACACTGTAAGAATTAGAAAGAGAGTGGATATTAGATTGGTTTCTCAATGTTGTGACAAAAGATCTCACAAAAGCAACTGAGAGAAGCAGTTTTATTTTGGTTCACAGTAGAAGGGTACAGTCCTTGTGTGGTGGGGAAGTCACGGTTGCAGGAACTTAAGGCAGCTGGTCACACTGCATCTGCAGTCAGGAAGCAGAGATGACGGCTGGTGCTCAGCTCTTTTCCTCTTTTTTATTCAGTCTTGGACCCCAGAGTATAGGATAATGCAGCCTATATCTGGGTAGGTCTTCTCACTAAAACCTCTGGAAACACCTTCGCAGACACATTCACCGGGTGATTCTAAAACCCATCAAGTTGATATTAACCATCAGAGTGAGTAAAAACATGTAGCTCACACTCAGAATGGAATTTTTTTTACCCATAAAAGTAACGAGATTACATCATGCTGCTGAGTTTTGCAAAAACCTTGAGCAGAAGCCAACACACCAAAGGCCATACAGTGCATGAGTCCAAGTTTGTGAAATATCCAAATAAGCAAACTATAGGGACAGAAAACAGGTTCCAGATTGCCAGGGGCTTCAGGAAGGAGCTGAATAGTTTTGGGAGTGGGCTAGAGTTTCTGTCTGGATGAAAACATTCTGCAACTTGCTAACAGTGATGATGACTAATACTGTGGATACATAAACATCACTGACATACACATCAGAAATGGCTATGATGATGGTTTGTATAGAAAGCTTTGTTCCATTTTGCTGTCATCTCCGGAACACATCACGGGCATTCCATAAATGTCACTGTTCTGAAAGGAACATGTACTAGGAGTCAAAACACCCAACAGCTGTCCACTGAATTATCTGAGAAGCAATTGCTTTCATTTCAGCAGTAAGCAGACCCTAGGAAGTGTTTTAATGACTCAAGAGGACACTGACAAAGATAAAACACACACTAAAATTCAGTGTATTCTAATAATGCATGCCAAGTAGGAAAAATCTAAGGCTTGGGAGCCCAGGGAAACATAAAGCTCCCAGGTCCATAGCTAATTCTGGAATCCAGAGCTCATATATCCCAAGACCAAACTACAGAATAAAGCTCACAACCAGTGGCGGACTGACCCTGCTGTTGCTGGAGGGGTCCCTATCAAGGTAAACAAGTATTGCTGAACTGGAGATGTGTCCTCGAAGGAGGCATATCCTGCATCTCCTCTCTCATGTACTCTGAGTTCAAAGGGCCTACCTTTCCAGTACATGGGTCAAGGTCACAGATCCCCAAGTTAATATGATAAAGGTTCAGTCTTTTTAACCTGTTAAAATGACCATGGGACATTAGGAGATTCAAGAGGTCTCTAACCTGGCAGGCCTAGGGTTATTCGTCACAAATATTGAGACCATATTTGGCTATTCTGGGAAATACCTGCAGCTTTTATCCCTCAGAGAGTAACAGTATCACAGTTTCTCTAACTGCAGGAGCAGCCTTGGTCAGACACTCTCTAGGGATGCTTCACTTTCATCCTCCTGACTTTTTTCAGATACATATTGGCTGGGCTGAATTCATTGATAGGCCACCTAGGATAGAAATTGGGTCCCCAGTACAAGTGCTGCTCATGTAGGCAAGGGGACCAGGGGCTGTTTTCATCTGATTTCAGAGAGAAGATAATGCCTTCTTCCTGCCTAAAAATCAATCATGGTCATCACAGAAACCTGATTTTAATCTGCTGCCCTATTTGCTATGTCCCAGGCATAGGAATATGTCCTGCACATCCATGTCCTTCAGTTCTTACTCAACATAAGGCAAACTATGTCCCATATGAACAAGTGCAAGAGCCTGTAATCTACGTCCTGTATGAGCAAGAAAAAAAACCTGTAAAGTCATCCCCCAAAGCACGTGCATGACACACATTTTATGACATGGGAAAAACACAGTGTGGATTTGAGAAGCTTAGAATCACCAGCCAAAGACAGGACCGCCGTACCCAATACACTGGTATCACCCATGCACCAAGGACCTGGAAAGAATAACAGGATCCAAGAAGGGCATATATCCTCTTTCTGAGCTGGACGTCCACCTTCTCTCCTATGCCCTGGCCTGTGGATGGTATTGGTTGTTGGGCTTCACAAAGGGTCAGGATGAAAACTACTGGTTCTTCAAGTTCTTGGGCCTGGAACCTAATCAGTACCTGGGGCCCTCTGGTTGCATATAGTAGCTCCCATAACTTTTTGCATAATGGCCTGAGCCATCCCCACACACACACACAACAAATCTCTGGTCATCTGTCCTAGTTCCCTTTCTCCATGAAAATTCCAATTAAGAAAACAAAACATCAGGAGACAGAGGTAGGCAGATCTTTGAGTTTGAGGCCAATTGGTTCTGTAAAATAGGTTCCAGGATATCCACATAAACCCCGTCTAGAAAAACAAAAAACCCAACAACAATCACAAAACAAAGCAATAAAACAAAGCATCCAGATGTGTTGGCACAGTCAACTGTGCCAGCTATTTGGGAACAGAAACACGAATATCTTGAGCCCTGAAGTTCAATAGCCTGGTTAACAGGACAAGGTTGTTCCCCCCACACAAGCCACAAAAAACAAACAAACAAAAACCTTACAAACTTGGTACTCCATAAGAGACTGAAGCAAGCAGCCTTTCTGCAACTCTAGGGACCCTGACCACCCAAAGGATTCTACAGTCTGCCTACTGTACCCCAGTAGCTGCAGTCTGCCACATGAGCCCAGAAATTATCCTCTGTGGGTACAAAAGGTCAGGGCACAGAAATGTTTTTAGTAACTTTACACCATGATAAAACAAAACAGTTGTTTCCCCACATACAAATTTATATGCAGACAGAAAAGGATCCAAACCAGACATGCTGATGTTGGCTCTGAGGAGAACTATCCAGGTTAAGTTCCCAAAGAGTCCAGGAAGCAAAATGTTCCTAGTAAGAGTCCACAGCTAGTCAAAATTTTCACCTGGGACCAGGTACAGTCTTACTCCAGGAAGACAGCAGAGCAGAGCTAAACTGATTCCCACCTGAAGGCCAAGGGGCTAGAGAGGAAACCTACAATGGCACCTGTGCATAGCACTGAGCCCCAGTGGGTCCTTCACAGATATTCCACCCTACCTTCTTTCGTATGGAGACAGTTGACAAGGTAAAGTCTGTTTCACACACCAGCATAGCAAGTACCCACAAGATCTCAAGATCCTATGTGTGACCATCAAACCAACAGTTCAAGACAGCAACCTAAACTTTTACAAGCATGGCACGAAGAGGGGAAGCTTTTATGTTTAACACAACCAACTAAAGCTCCTTCTGAAAACAAACTCTAACCCCCCCTCCCCAGAGAAGTGAAGGGAAGAAGCTCCTATTCAGATATCCTTTCCATTTGGGCTTCACTTTGGTCTTAAGGCATTGGTCCTCTGTGAACAACATATACTCAGGGGTTGACAATAAGTCTACCCTGAGAGTAAACCACCCAAGACACCTGACCTAAGCTGCAAGTCTTTCCCAAGGACCTCCTGAGTGGCAGGGTTAGGGGCCATCTATGTCGTTTTTCCATCTAAGTGGAACTGCTCCCCTAAGCTAAGGTTGCGATAGCTATAGCTCTCCCTAAGGAAATGAGTGTGCAGTATGGCCGCCCCCTCACACCCAGAGCCTGCTCTATGGTCTACATTGAGTAGCTGAGACGCAGCATGTGAGCCAGGCAGAGAAGTCACAAATATCTGGCTCAGTTAAATGTGTTGGAGTGCCCTGGCACATAGGATGCTAAAGTTAAAGTGGTCAGACATCTGGACAGTTTCCTAAGGTAATGGCAGCACCAGCCTTTATCTCCACAGGTGCAAGGTCCTAGTGAAGTGCCTCTAGAGCAGAGGACAGCACATACCCCAACACAGCTGTCATGAGGCAGCTGCCAAATTTATTTGTTCCTATACAACATAACCCCAAACACAGGAGCAGCTCTGAACAACTCTAGAAACTCACAGCTAGGGCCAAACAATAGAAATTTTAACTACAAAAGATGAGTTGTATCCAGCAAATATAAAGGTTAATTTAGGCTGTGCTGAACATTTGTCAGACTATTTACAGTGCCAGAGCCAGGTTCAGATCTCGCCAGCCTCCTTCTCCTCCGACCTCCGCGATGCAGTCTTGCCATTGGAGCTCTCCAGCCTCCAGTCAGTGGGCCCTCGCTCACTCCGCCCGTACTCCCAGGATTCCTCTCTCAATGAGCGCTCCCTGGAGAACCTGGGAAAGTGGAACCAGAGGCTCAGCAGAGGCTGCCATCTCCTTCTGGCTGGCTGCACAGGAACCATTAAGGTAGACCCTCAGCCCTAGACTACAGAAGGCCATTTCCCTTCCAGGCTCAGGTGCCTTTTTATGTGGGCTGGGGGAGATGTTTCTCTGAGTAGCCGCGGCTGTCCTGGAATTCCCTCTATAGACCAGGCCTTAAACTCAAGAGATCCACCTGCCCTTGCTTCCACTGCTGCCTGGCCTCAGGTGCTCAGGTGCTTCTTAACATACCAGAAGACAGCCAACCAAGCCTGATTCCATCTGTATCTAACTGATCACACAGATAATAATTGAAAAAAGAAAAAAAGAAAAAAATTAAGGTAACCCTTTGAGTTGGGGATAGTGGCTTATACCTGTAATCCTCACACTTAAGAAGATGAGACAGCAGTGATTAAGTCAGAGGCCAGCCTGTGCTACAGAGTGAGGTTTGGTCTTAAAAGTAACTGATAAAAAGTAACATTTGAAAAGTTTAAGGGGGTGGAGCAATAGTTCAGGATATGATGCTCTTGTGGAGAACCCATTTGTAGGGCATCAGAATCACCAGTAACTCCAGCTCTAGAGGATTCAAGACAAGTTTTGTCCTCCAACAGTAAGAACACACACGCACGCACGCATACTCACACACACACACACAATATACACTTACACTAACATTTGTGACACAATACATTAACATACACATAATAAAAATAAATCTTTAAAAATAAATAAAAGGAAAGACTTTAATAAGGAAAGTTTTTGGTGTAACAGAAACAAAGCAAATGGGAATACAATAAAGTTATGCATGTGGAATATGACTCAGTATGTAAAGACAATGGAAAAGAGTAGAATGGAAAAACCACATAAGTCAAGCATGGTGGTATACACATTTCATTTCAGCACTTGGGAGGCTGAAGCAGGAGGATCTTGAGTTCAAGCCAACATAGGTTACAAAGTGAGGGCCGGTCTCAAAACAAAACAAAATTACAAGAGAGGTAAGTAAGCAGAACCTTTTTAAGACAAAAACCTTAGCTGCTCTTTACCAAGTTAAAGTACAAAAAGCCCAGCCAGCAGTGCTACCCGGAGGGCCATGAGAGCTCAATAGCCTTATACTATTCCAAGCACTAGGTGATGCTCTCTATCTCTCAGGGTACCAACACAGGGTGCTAGTCACCCAGAGCCTGTCTTCCCATAAACCCAACCTTGTCCCTACCAGATGTAGTGGCCAAAAGGCCATCATGACAGACCCCAGCAGACTTGGGAACACAAAGAGAAAAGGCTTGTTCCTGGCTGCGGCTACTGAGGAAGTCAGAGTAGTTACTTGTATTTTGTACTCCGGTCCCTGGAAGCCCGGCGGTGGCCCCGGCTGTGGCTCCGGGAACGACTGCGATGGCGCCGATGTCTATCTCTGGACCTGGAACGGGAAAACTTTCGTCGCTCTCGGGAGGTAGATCTAGATCGCCTCCGTCGCCGATCCCGAGATCGTGACCTGGAAAATCCAGATGATTTTGAGAGCAAGACATCACTGAGGTTAACTTTTCAAAGGTCTACCTCCATTTCTCTCCTCTTAGCCTCTTTTGGCTTTTAAGCTTTCCTGGGATTTCTCTCTTTCCTCCCATAAATGTACAATTTTGGACTAAAGAGTCCCCTGAATTAGTCTGATGGCAAAACCTTTCCCCTAAATAACATCTCTAAAGAATACAGTACTTGGCCAGACGTGGTGGCGCATGCCTATTCCAGCACTTGGGAGGCAAAGGCAAGTAGACAGGTCTCTAAAATTGAGGCCAGACTGGTCTACAAAGTCAGGAATACACAGAGAAAACATGTCTCAAAAAACCAAAACACAGCCGGGCGGTGGTGGCGCACGCCTTTAATCCCAGCACTCGGGCGGCAGAGGCAGGTGGATCTCTGTGAGTTCGAGACCAGCCTGGTCTACAAGAGCTAGTTCCAGGACAGGCTCCAAAACCACAGAGAAACCCTGTCTCGAAAAACCAAAAAAAAAAAAAAAAAAAAAAAAAACCAAAACACAGGATTTAGACACTCCTAGTTGGTCTGTAGGCCTCAGCAGAAGCTCCAGGCCTTCTTCCCTTGTGGTGGTGGTAATGGAATGTGTGTTTCTGTTGTGCTCTTCACAAATCAATCTTGCCTACCTAAGTTGTGAAGCTGTAAACATCAGTTATTAAATGTTTCTGCATAAAAAAGGATTCAACTTGCCGGGTGGTAGTGGCGCACACCTTTAATCCCAGCACTCGGGAGGCAGAGGCAGGCGGATCTCTGTGAGTTCGAGGCCAGCCTGGTCTACAAGAGCTAGTTCCAAGACAGGAACCAAAAAGCTACTGAGAAACCCTGTCTCGAAAATCAAAAAAAAAAAAAAAAAAAAAAAGGAATTCAACTTGAGAACCCTGTGACAGAACTGAAAACCTACCTCCTGCGATCGCGGGTTCTTGATCCAGACCTAAACAGGAAAATAAAAATCACCATTAATCCCACCACCAAGGAGCCAGAGGCAGATGGATCACTGTGAGTTTAAAGCCAGCCTGGTCTACAGAGTTCTAGGCCAGTCAAAGCAACATAGTAAGATCCTATCAAAACAAAAAAAGTGTCCCTCAAGATAGCATAGTTACTTCTGGCTCTGATCTCTTCTTTCAACTCAAATTAGATTCAACACATCTATCTGAGTACGTCTCAGGTACCTCAAACTGAATATAGCCAAATTCTACCCCTATTCCTCATTCCATCTTCCCTGTCCAAGGTAAGGGACAATTCCAGATTAGAAACCAAGAGGCCAACTGAGCACGGTACTGGGTGCACACCTTTGATCTCAGCACAGAGAAGAAAAGACAGGCGGGTGCCTGAGGCTACAGAATAAGTTTTATGACAGCCAGGGATATACAGGCAACAAAACAAAAAGAAGAGACCACGAGGCCAGCTGCACTCCTCCTCACAGGACCCCCAAGTCCAGTCAGTTCTACCCCAAACACCTTAGCCCAGATCACACCACTCACACTCTTCCTGCCTCAAAACTCAGAACCTCACTGGTGCGTGGGGGGCAGGGGGAGGCTTTTGCTCAAGACCTTAACACTCTGCTTCTCAAGCAAGAACATATTCCAACTACATGTCTTATAGGAAACTCTGTCCTGTGGCCCCATGTGACCAATTCAAAAAAATAAAGGGGGAGGAGACATACAAAGCCTCCACCCCTTCACTTCAAAGCTGACAATTTTTCCCATAGCAATGCACTGCCATGAGACTACAGCTTAGCAGCAGATTCATTTTTGCCTTCCCTATGTGCTGAAGGTTCTATGCCCAGCTGTCAGAGCTGGCTCTGTGGAGTCCAAGGATGGCTGGGCAATGGCGGGTGGCTCATACCTTTAATCCTAGTACCCAGAAGGCAGAGGCAAGTGCATCTCTGTGAGTTTGAGGACAGCCTGGTCTACAGAGCTAGCTCCAGGACAGCCAAGTCAACACAAAAACTCTGTCTTCAGGGGGAGAGGGGAGAGTAACTCTCCCTAGTTTCTTCCTTCCTTGTTTAAATCAATGTCATACCTCACCAGACTGAGTATGTTATAGATTTAATAATTTTTCTTTTAAAGGCCACCCCAGAGCCAGGTTGATGGCACATGCCCTAATCTCAGCTATTAGAAGGCAGACACAGGCACATCTCTGCAAATTCTAGGCCAGCCTGGATTACATAATGAGACCCTATGTGGTATCCCCAAAGGGAGTGGCACTATTAAGAAGTATGGCCTTGTTGGAAGAAGTGTGTCACTGTGTGTGTAGGAGGGGACCGGGAGGGTTGGCTTTGAGGTCTCCTATGCTCAACACACCACCCAGGGTCTCAGACTTCTTACTGCCTGTGGGTCAAGACAGAGAAACCCTCAACACTTTTGCCAGTACCATGTCTGCCTGCATGCTGCCTTACTTCCCACAATGATAAACTGACTAAACCTCTAAACTGCAAGTGAGCCACAATCAAATATTTTCCTTTGTAAGAGTTAATGTGGTCACAGTGTCTCTTCACAGCAATAGAAACACTAAGATACCCTATCTCTAAATTAAAAAAAGAAAACAAACAAACAAAAAAAAAAAACGCGCACACACACAAGTAAATAACTGCCGATTCTTTGTATGGTAAACACTGACTATTCCAGGTCACAACATGGCAAACAGCAGTTTCCTAAGGCTGGTCCACACTTACCTCCTGCTCAGCCGCTCCTCTCGCTCTCTCTCCTCTCTTCTCCGCAAGCGATCCTGATTTCTCTTTTCCTGCTTTTCAGCCACAGTTTTCTAAATAAATGAAAAATGGGTGGGGGGAGCAACGACTTTTAGGAAACAATATATTCATTTTTAAAACTAACGGAAGCCGGCGATGGTGGCACACACAATCTCAGTACTCAGGAGACAGAGGCAGGTGAATCTCTCTGTGAGTTCTAGGTTAGCCTGGTCTACAAGAGCTAATTTCAGGATAGTTAGAGACACCTGGCTCAAAAAAACAAAATATCCCTAACAGAACAAATGAAAAAAAAATTAAATCATTTTATACATTTGGTGACAAATTACGAAGGAGGGGGGTGGGCTGAACTTTTAAGTCACAGGGAATTGATCACAATGCTTCAAACCAAACCATCAAGTTAGCTGTTTATCCTACAGCCTCTCTCTATAGCATTGTAGTATAAAAGAAACATGAGTCAGACCACATACACCCTGCTGCTGGGAGTGAAACTCTTAGGTAGCTAGAAGCAACTCACTTCTGATGTGGTAAGTGCATCAGCATAGTTGTATATTCAATTCATCAGGCTCAATCCTAAATGTAACAGAAGTCAGAAGGCTCTGATACACTTTACTATCAAATCAGCATCAACTCAAGTCAGCTGAAAAGAGCTAAGAACCTTTATAACCCACCACTAACAAATCCTGTAATACACCATCTGGGCAGAGTGGATGAAAACACAGTCCTGAAAGGGAAAGTCATACCCCATGATACAAAAACCTACCAGTCTTCCCTGCTTAGAGCCAGGGATAGCATAGAAAATCTCTATGCCCAGTGAGTAAAGCAAGTACCCTCTAGATGAGAGGACACAGCAAGGCCCAGGCAAACTGTCCTGTCCATCACTACACCTCTACATCTCCAACTCGGGTCATCCTTCACCTGAGCTAAGCATACAGGATATCAGTTCCTTTTCACACCTTCCTAAAGCAAGTATGGCTGAGAATAGACCCCTAGGTGTGGCATCACTTCCTTCCCCATGTCTACAATTCACCTCACATGACCAGCATATCAAACTCATACTGGCAAATTTACAAAGTAGTAGTACATTAAAATGCTACTGGAAAAGGCAGAAGCAAATGTTTTTGTTAAGGCAAGGTTTCAACAGATGGATCTTAAACTGCCCAGTTAGCTGAAGATGATCTTAAAATTCTGATCTTCTGCTAGGCAGTGGTGGAGACACTTTTAATTCCAGCACTAGATAGAGCCAAGCAGATCTATGTGAATTCAAGGCCAGTTTGGTCTACAGAGCAAGTTCCAGGACAGCAAGGGCACAAAGAGAAACCCTGCCTGAAAAAACAAACAACAACAACAACAAAAAAAACAACAACAACCCAGAAACATGTTTAAATCCAACTTAAAGAATATAGACAAGAGCCGGGCGTTGGTGGCGCAAGCCTTTAATCCCAGCACTTGGGAGGCAGAGGCAGGCGGATCTCTGTGAGTTCGAGACCAGCCTGGTCTACAAGAGCTAGTTCCAGGACAGGCTCCAAAACCACAGAGAAACTCTGTCTCGAAAAACCAAAAAAAAAAAAAAAAAAAAAAAGAATAGAGACAAGGCCATAAAGAGATCTGGTGCCCTCTTCTGGACTGCACGTATACATGCAAGCAGAACACAGTGTAAATTTTTTAAAAAGGGGAGGGAGAGGCAGGTGGATATTTGAATTCAGAGTTAGCCTGGTCTACAAAGTGAGTTCCAGGACAGTCAGAGCTGTTACAGAACAATCCTGTCGTACAAAAAACCCCCACAAGACTCCAAAGGGTTTTCCAGAAAGAATGTTATCAACATACCCTCAACTGATCAAGCTTCTCTCGGATCTGAATGAACCCCAAGTGTAACTTGCCCCCGAAGTGGTCTGCTAGACGACGGTCATTGTCATGGAGACCAAGATAAGCCGAACAAACCTCACAGACACGAAGCTTTTGCTGCTGAAAACTGGATGCAGGCATAGAATTTCTATATTCTTCCTATGGTTAGACAGATAAAACAGACAAACAAACAAATAAATAAAATATAAAAGATGAAGTGGAGGCATTTCAAAACTGTCACCATGCAGACCCCAGAATGGAACAACCTGAAATATAGGCAACATTTTATCATGTTGAAAACTAGATTGCTCAGCTTTAGGTATATTAAGAACTTTAATTTCATTGTTTATTTTAAAACAATTAACATTTAGTGGCAGGCGGTTTTCTGAGTTCCAGGACAGCCAGAGCTACACACAGAAACATTATCTCAAGAGAAAAAAGATATATTAAAAAAACTAGCATTTCTGTATGTCTTATCAAGAACAAGGAACATTCAAATCATGGAGATAAGAATGACTGTTCTAAGATAAGCAGGAAAGAGAAGACTTCAGAAATAAACAAAAACAAGATGGAGTGGGATGACTCAGCAGTTAAGAGCATTTGTTGTTCTTTCAGAGGATCATGGTTTATTTCCCAGCATCCACACGGGAAATTAAAATCATCTATAAGTCTAGATACAGGATCTTTTCTGGTGCTTTTGTCTGGCTTCTGTGAGCACTAAACACAAGAAGTGAATCCATGTAGGCAAAACATCCATATATATATATATTTTGAGATAGGATTGGAAAGATGGCTTTAAAGAATATACACTGCTCATGCATTAGACCTGAGTTCAATTCCCAGCACCTATGCCAGGCAGTTCACAACCTACAAAAATTCTAACTCAAACGAGATCTAATGCCTCTAGGCTACCTCAGCCACTCACACATTGATACACACACACACACAATTTAAAGTATTTTTTAATTTTTATTTATTATGTATACAGTGTTCTGCCTGCACGTGTGCCTACAGACCTGAAGAGGGCACCAGATCTCATTCTAGATGTTTGTGAGCCACCATGCGATTGCTGGGAATTGAGCTCAGGACCTCTGGAAAAGTAGTCAGTGATCTTAACCGCTGAGCCATCTCTCCAGCCCTAAAATAAATATTTTTAAAAAGTAAACAAAAACTAGCAGTCATAGCAACTGGGTCCTGATATACAGGAAATACCTAATGCAGGTCTAAAAGATACTCTGAAAGGCCAAATCATTAACACTTTCCTTGAAGAGAAAAGTACCCAACACATATGTACCCTCCCTAAACACTAAAATGTTTATAGAAAAAAAAAACGCTCATTCTGCTCAAAGTAAAATATATCAAACAAAAGGAAAGAGGCTTGGCACACTGCTTCTGGTACTTGAACTCCAGTTAGAACACTGCTGTAAAATCTATACTGAAGAAAATCATTCCTGGGCTGGAGAGATGGCTCGGAGGTTAAGAGCACTGACTGTTCTTCCAGAGGTTCTGAGTTCAATTCCCAGCAACCATATGGTGGCTCACAGCCATCTGTAACGAGATCTGGTGCCCTCTTCTGGCATGCAAGCATACATGGAAGGAATGATGTATACATAATAAGTAAATCTTAAAAGAAAAAAAAAGAAAAGAAAATCATTCCTTTGTCCTATTTTTTAAAAAAGACTGATCACACTTATACAGCCCTTACCTGGAACTTGTGATGTTAATTGTCTCAGCCTTCTGAATGCTGGACTTAAAGGTGTGTACCACTACTCCTTTCTTTGTTCATTTTGGAAGGAAAGGCTTGAATGCATATGTAACTGCTTCCATTAATTCATATATTTAAAACATTCCCTAGGAAATGCAAGTTTAAATACACTCTCACGTACTGCTGGTTATAATAACCCTAACATGTTCTGATGTTAAAATAGGGCATTTAGCTGGGTATGGTAACCTACTCCTTTAATCACAGTACTTAGGAGGTAGAGGAAGAGAAGGGGTCGACAGATCTCTGTAAGAACAAAACCAGCCTGGTCTACATTGTGAGTTCCAAGCCAGCAAGAGCTACAAAGTGAGACCCTGTATAGAAATAAAAACAAACCAACCAAACAACAATAAAACCCCAACCAAACAGAAAGATCATTTATGTATGCATCATTAACCAGGAATTCTTCCAGGTAAATGTGCCCCTGTGCCACCATGTATTAAGAACAAGGTTACTAGCCAGGTGGTGGTGGCACATCTTTAATCTCAGCTCTCTAGAGGTAGAGGCAGGTGGATCTCTGAGAGTTAGAACACAGCATGGTCTAAAGCGAGCTCCAGGACAGCCCGTTAAGTAGAGATATCCTGTCTCAAAAAATGAAAATAAAAAACAAAAATCAAGGTCACCATTTAATTTGAAATGGTGAAAACTCAGAAAAAACTGAGAAACTATCACTTATATGTTCTGTGTAGATTTAAAAAAAAAGGAAGCCTGTAGCAATAAACTGAGTAAAATCTTCTCTTAGTTACTATCACTAACTTGGTTATATGAAACACCAAGACCAAAAGCAAATTGGAGAGAAACAAGTTTATTTTATTTGGCTTACACTTCCACATCACAATCTTTCACAGAAGGAACTCATCAACTGATGTGATTCCCCAACCTGTCCTAAGAGACTATAGACCCCATTTAGGGCTGGAAATATAGCTCAGTGGTTAAGAGCACTGGCTGCTCTTCCAGAGGATCCAGGTTCAATTCCCAGCACCCATATGACAGCTCACAACTGTCTGTAACTCTGGTTTCAGGGGACCCAACAATACCCTCACACAGATATACATGCAGGCAATACAAAAAAAAAAAAAAAAAAAAAAAAAAAAAAAAAGATGCAGAGATCCCTCCTCTCTAGCCTAGGGAGTACTTGTCATCAGAAGATACTTCCAACTGTCACACTCTCGGAGCTTATGTAGAAGGTACAGTTCAAGCACTGGTTCCAGTCTTTTACAGTCTTTTAGGGTAATTCTATCTAGACATCTCAGCTGTGTTATGAATCTCTTTTGTCTTTCAAGCTAAGCAATTACATAAGCTTAGACACAACACAACAATGTCACCACCAAGTAGAAGTGGGGTAAGTGTCCACTGAGAGTATGAGACATTAGATCGGAACTAGCCTGTTCTGCCTATCCGACTTTTGCTGCAAACTCTAATTCCAATCACTTTTGGAGAACCACAGAAAAGCATAATCCTGATGGTCTCAACCTTCTCCTCCTGTTGCTCGGTTCAATGAGCATTGCTCTAACACCCAACAAAACCCTGGCACTATACAGGTCAGTTATAAGTAAGAACAAGAGGCACAATAATACTTAAAAGTTAAGCAGGCACCAGCCATGCACAAAACACCATTTTCTCATCTCCTCCCCACCCCTGGACTTTCTGCTTTTACTAAAGGTCTAAGCTATAGCTTTGTAGGCTATCCCCAATCTACCTATAGACCATCCCAAAGTCATCTCTCTCAAATTTCATCTCTCTTATGAATCTATCTTCATCAATATCAATGGGAGAAGGAGGGCCTACAAAGATCGTTCAGAAGTCAAAAGCACTTGTTGCTCTTCCAGAGGATCCAGATTTGATTCCTAGCACCAACTCAACACCTCACAACTGTCTGCAATTCCAGTTCTAGGGAATCTGACACCATCTTCTATCCTCCATGGAAACAGCACACAGACAGACAGACAAACAGAGACAGACACACACACAGACACACACACACACCCCTAACAAATGGATCAAAAAGGAGTTTTAGGAACAAATGTCTATGTAAGCTATATAAAAGATGGATATAGGTTCTTTTAACTTTCTCACACCCATAGAATATTCAATACTAAAAGTAAACTATGAGCTTTGGGGTGACAATGTCTAAATTTTGGCAATAAACATACCACTCTGGTGGGAGGATGCTGATAATGGGAGAGCTATAGAGGATAATTTGGAAATTTCTGTCCCTACCTGTGAACTTTTTACTACAGTCAGTCACAAAGACTGTGGAATAAAAAGAATGTAGACATGGTTTAATAGTCCAAATGGTGCCGGGCGGTGGTGGCGCACGCCTTTAATCCCAGCACTTGGGAGGCAGAGGCAGGTGGATCTCTGTGAGTTCGAGACCAGCCTGGTCTACAAGAGCTAGTTCCAGGACAGGCTCCAAAACCACAGAGAAACCCTGTCTCGAAAAACTTTAAAAAAAAAAAAAAAAAAAAAAAGCTGGGTGGTGATATTGCACACCTTTAATACTAGCACTCAGGAGGCAGAGGCAGGAGGCTCCCTGTGAGTTCAAGATCAGCTTGGTCTACATAGCTAGTTGCAGAACAGCCAGGGCTACACAGAGAAACCCTGTCTCAAAAACGCAAAAATCAAAAAAAACAAGCAAACAAAAAAAAGCTGGGTGCTAATAGTACATGCCTTTAATCCCAGCACTCAGGACTCAGAGTCAGGGGGATCGAGGCCAGCCTGGTCTACAAAGTGAGTTCCAGGACAGCCAGGCATGGTACCCAGAGAAACCCTATTTTGGGGGGCGGAAGGGGGGGGGGATTGCTGCTATTCCAGAGAACCTGGGTTTGGTTCCCAGCACTCACACATGGCAGTTTACAAACATGGGTAATCCAGTTTCAGAGGAATCAATCCCCTCTTTTGGTCTCCAGGGGTACCAGACATGAACACATGTACAAAGCGCACATATGTGTAAGCAAAACACTGACACACACTGACACACACACACACAAATAAATAAATAAATAAATAAACGTTGAGAGAGAAAGAGCAAAAGCTGAGAGCCAGGCATGGTAATGCATGCCTTTAATCCCAGCACCTGGAAAGGAGAAGCAAGAAAATCTTTAAGGATTTAAAGTTTAAGGACAGTCTTCATACCAAGTTCCAGGATAACCAATTTCCATGTCTCAAAAATAACCAACAACCAACCTCTGCTTCTTTTTTCTTTGCACGAACTTTCTCCACTTCCATGAGAATCTTCTGAGATTCATCCACATTTCCTTCAGCTCCTAGCTGCTCTGCTTTAGCAAGGAGTTTTCCTATTTCTTCATTCAACTCATGCACTTTTTCTGCCTAAGGACAGAAAATCAGATAAAAACACCAAACATCAATACCTTGAGTTACAAAGAAAACAAGTATTTCTCTTCTTCTTGCTGTATGCCTAGCCTATTCCTCTGAAAATATCCAGACTCAGTAACACTTAAAGATTAAAAGCTCATGGGGCTGGAGAGATGGCTCAGAGGTTAAGAGCATTGCCTGCTCTTCCAAAGGTCCTGAGTTCAATTCCCAGCTACCACATGGTGGCTCACAGCCATTTGTAATGGGTTCCAGTGCCCTCTTCGCATACACACAGAATATTGTATACATAATAAAATAAATAATAAAAAAAAAAGATTAAAAGCTCAGTGGCAATGTAACGGGCAGCCACTTCCAACTTTTGGATGGAAGCTTGGGAGTGGAGATGTCAGTTCAAGATCACCTATAGTGAGTCAATTCAAGGTCAGCCTAAACCACAAAAGACCACTTCTTCTTTCTTTTGGTTTTTTCGAGACAGGGTTTCTCTGTAGCTTTGGTGTCTGTCCTGGAACTAGCTCTTGTAGACCAGGCTGGCCTCGAACTCCCAGAGATCTGCCTGCCTCTGCCTCCCGAGTGCTGGGATTAAAGGCGTACGCCACCACCGCCCGGCAAAAGACCACTTCAAAACACAACTATGACAGCCTTGCTATCATTACACCAGATTCTAAGCAAGTCCATTTACTCCATTGCATGCTATTTTTGTTTTGCATTGGAGCACATGCCGTTCACTTTAGAACTGACACGTTAGTTGGGTACTGGTGGCCTACACCTTTAATCACAGCAATCAGAAGGCAGAGGCAGATGGATCTCCATGAGTTTGAGGCCAGCCTGGTCTATCTATAGAGAGCTAGTTCCAGGACAGGATAGGCTCCAAAGCTACACAGAGAAACACTGCCTCAAAACAAAACAAAACAAAAGGCCTCCTCCCCCAAAACATGTTGGTTATTTTCTGTGTCTCTTTATGTCCTCTGGGAAGGAGTAGTAAAATTCAAGGTTTAACATACAAACGTAGGCTGCAAGCAAAATATCTAATTACTAGAACTTGCCAGCACACATGCATCTTTTTTTTTTTTTTAGGTTTTTTTTCAAGACAGGGTTTCTCTGTGCAGCCTTGGCTGTCCTGAAACTCACTCTGTAGATCAGGGTGGCTTCAAACTCAGAGACCTGCCTCTGCCTCCCAAGTGCTGGGATTAAAGGTATGTGCCACACCGCCACATCTTTT
The DNA here is from genome assembly GCF_950005125.1 of Chionomys nivalis. Taxonomy (NCBI): domain Eukaryota; kingdom Metazoa; phylum Chordata; class Mammalia; order Rodentia; family Cricetidae; genus Chionomys; species Chionomys nivalis. The sequence goes on along the minus strand of NC_080092.1, from coordinate 14,115,593 downwards.
TTTTCTTTTTTTGATTTAATAAAGTTTTATTTTTCCAAATGTATAACTGATTGAACCTGTTTATGCATCTTCACCAGCAGCTGGGATAAATTGAAGGCATTTTCATATCCATTTCTAGGTTAAGAAGTAATATGCATAGTAAATTAGTACTGGCTCACATCTTCTTTTAATTAGCAGCTGTGATGCATGCCTTCAATCTCAGCATTCAAGAGGCAGGCAAATCTCTGTGAGGTCAAAGAAAAGAAAGGAAAGCAGGCTCCAAATGCCTTGGCCACAGACCATCTCCACTGGGAACAATCAGTTTAGAAAGCACCATCTACACAGAATTCCCAACTAGTGTGAGGGTGAGACAAAAAGAGTTATACCAGTCACTTAATATACCTTTGCAGAAACTTCTGCACTGATCTCTTCCTGAGTTTCTGCCAGCCTCTTCTTGGCAAGCTCAGTTCTCCGATCACACTCTGCAATGAAGGACTCTAAGTGATCCATTGCCTAGTTCGGAGAAAGCAAACAGCTATGATCAACACCGCATAGTTTTTTTTGTCATTGTTATGTCTTTTATTTGAGAAGAGGAGTGCTTAAGATTAAACCCAAAACTACAAGTGTGCTAGAAAGGAACTCTTCTGAATTATACCTGCAGACCAGTTTCTCCAGATAAAGTCCCACAGACCAGGCTGGCCCAAAACTTGCCATGTACTCTGGGCTGGCTTTGAACTCACAATCTTCTTCCCTTAGCCTCCAAAGTGCTAGATGAAAGGTGTGCACACCATACTTTGCACACTGCATGTCTTAGCACCTATATATGTAATAGGAACACAAGCTTATGTTTATTCCTTTGTTTTGAGAGTCATACTATGTAGTCCTTGTGGACTTAAAATACTCCCTGTGTATATCAGGCAGACACATGCCCTTAATCCCATCACTCAGGAAGAAGAGATAGGCACATCTCTGGGAGTTCCAGGGTTACATATAAAACCTGGCCTCATAAAAAATAAATAAAAAGAAAGAAATTAAATTGCAATTCCTGTCTCTGCTATGGCATCTATAGGGACAGCATGAGCTGATACTCTGCTTAAAAATTTATCATCATAATTAACATAATTAGAGTCATCTTAAACCAAATTGCTATCTCACTTACTTATTTCCAAAATTTGTAGAAAGATCTCCAACTCTCTGTTAAAATTACCAAGAAAATGGACTGAGGGAATTGCTTAGTAAGGTGTTAGTCATGAAAACATAAGGACCTGAGTTCAATCCCTCCAAAATCTACATGTGGCAGTGAGCCTTTATAATTCCAGCATTGGGGAGGTGGGGATAGGTAGCTCTCTTAGGCTTCTCCATCAGCCAGTCTTATCTACTTGGCACATCCTAGGCCACTGACGGAGAAACACTGTCTCAAATAACAGGTGAGGAGCTAGCAAGATAGTTCAGTGGGTAAACATACTAGAGGCCAAACCTCATTAATCTGAATTTACTCTTTTGGAACCTGCATAATGGAAAGAGAGAACCCATTCCCCTAATTGTGTGTATATATACATACAAGCAAATAAATGTAAAAAAAAAAAAAGTTAAAATAAAAACAAAACAAAACAAAACGACAAGTGGGCAGCACCTACAAAAAAACAACCAAGGCTGTGCTCTGGCCTTCACAGCAGGAGGCTGAGGCAGGAAGATTATTATGAGTTAGAGGCCGGTTTGGGGCTATAGTGTAGAATAAAGAGAGGCAACCCACACGTAGAAGAGAAATTCAGTGTGAAGGTGGTTCAGTGGATAATAAAGACTTTGTTGAGAAAGCAAGTTAGTATTAAGACTGAATCTGGGGGGCTGGAGAGATGGCTCAGAGGTTAAGAGCATTGCCTGCTCTTCCAAAGGTCTTGAGTTCAATTCCCAGCAACCACATGGTGGCTCACAGTCATCTGTAATGGGGTCTGGTGCCCTCTTCTGGCCTGCAGGCATACACACAGACAGAATACTGTATACGTAATAAATAAATATTTAAAAAAAAAAAAAAAAAAGACTGAATCTGGGGCTGGAGAGATAGCTCAGAGACTAAGAGCACTGGCTACTCTTCCAGAGGTCCCGAGTTCAATTCCCAGCAACCAAATGGTGGCTCACAACCATCTGTAATGATATGGGATATGGTGCTCTCTTCTGGTGTGTAGTCATACACGAGGACAGAACACTGTATACGTAATTTTTTTTTTTTTTTTTTGGTTTTTCGAGACAGGGTCTCTCTGTAGCTTTGGTGCCTGTCCCGGAACTAGCTCTTGTAGACCAGGCTGGTCTCGAACTCACAGAGATCTGCCTGCCTCTGCCTCCCGAGTGCTGGGATTAAAGGCGTGCGCCACCATCGCCCGGCTATAATAAATAAATCTTTTTTTTTTTTTTTTTTTGGTTTTTCGAGACAGGGTTTCTCTGTGGTTTTGGAGCCTGTCCTGGAACTAGCTCTTGTAGACCAGGCTGGTCTCGAACTCACAGAGATCCGCCTGCCTCTGCCTCCCAAGTGCTGGGATTAAAGGCGTGCGTATAATAAATAAATCTTAAAAAAAAAAAAAAAAGACTGAATCTGAGTCCTAGAACTCACATAAAAATGGTAAGAGGCCTCACCCTCACTGAGAAACAGATGGGGAAGGGGGGAGGGGAGGGAGGAACTGGGATTAGTATGTAAAAGAAAAAGTAGTAAGAGACAGCCAGGCAGTGTAGCCAACACCTTTAATCCCAGCACTCAGGAGGCAGGCTAGCCAGGTCTACAAAGCAAGTTCCAAGGCAGTCAAGGATACATACACTGTGAAGCTCTACCCCAAAAGAGGAAGGAGGAAGGGAGGGGAGAAAGAAAAGGAGAAAGGGTGTGACCTATGTTTGCTACCACAGTTGCAAACTGTACTTCTGGAAAGATGAAGAGCTGGTCACCTGTCCTTACCCAGAATAACAAACAGCCCCCAATACAGGATCCTGAGGTATCCCTAAGCCCACTCAAGTAGTGCTCCCCTACTGTATACTCAGCATTGTATACTTAGTGAAGATCAATGACTCACTCATAGCAGTCATGCAGAGCCACACCTTTACCAACTAAAATGCCTCTATATTAAGCAGATTCTTAGTCCAATGGTAAAGTAATGGAGGGAGGTCATTGGTTAATAAAGAAACTGCTTGGCCTGATAGGTTAGAACATAGGTAGGCGGAGTAAACAGAACAGAATGCTGGGAGGAAGAGGAAGAGATGCCATAGCTCTGCTCTCTGAGGCAGAGGCAGTGAAGCTCCGACCCAGGACATAGGCTAGAATCTTCCTGGTAAGCGTACCTCGTGGTGCTACACACATTAATAGAAATGGGCCAAGCAGTGTTTATATGAATACAGTTTGTGTGTCTGTTATTTTGGGGCATAAGCTAGCCAGGTGGCCAGGAGCCGGGCGGCAGGAACACAGCCCGCAGCTCCTTCTACAGGAAGTAATGGACTCAAATGTCTAAAAATCTAAAAACGAAATGGTTACACAACAAAACAAGCAACCCAGATCATGGAGTGTCTTTAAACAGGCATGTTCTTTAAAAACTAAGTCCGTTTTGCTGTCCCTCTCTCTCCTTTCAAAGTGTTTCAAGTGTAGATTAGTTACAAAAGGACAAATTTACATGACAGAAAAAGATGAGTCTAAAACTCAAATTCTTTTTTTTTTGTTTTGTTTTTTGTTTTTTATTTTGGAGGGTGGTTTTCAAGACAAAGTTTCTCTATGCAGCCCTGGCTGTCCTGGAACTCACTATGTAAACCAGGCTGGCCTCAAACACGAAGATCTATCTGCTTCTCTGTCTCCCAAGTGTTGGGATTAAAGGTATGTGCTACCACCACAGGCAAAAACTCAGATTCTAATCACAATCTACCCCTTACTAGAATGTGTACAGTGGTCCCACAGAATGGTACAATGAAACCAACTTCTAAGAGCACCCAGGCATATACAACCCTGCATGATACCCAAATAACTATGCTCTCTTCCTTCCATGCTCAGAGCCTAGAAACAAGGCCACAGGACAGAGTAAAAACACTTCACCAATGAAGTGTTGCCCAGTATGTGTTAAGGCCAAGTTCAATTCCCAGCACTGCCTTTCTAAAAAAGAGAGAGAGTAAGAGAGAGCAAAGTAGAGCAGGCATAGTACAACACACTTTTAATTCCAGCATCAGAGAGAATAACGAAGATAAGTAGGCTAGCGCTGACTGCATAGGTCAGACTAGGCTATATAAAACCCTTCTAAAAGAAAAAAAGAAGGTAGGGTGGTTGAAGAGATGGCTCAAGCAGTGAAGGGCACCAGCTGCTCTTCCAGAGAACTCAGGTTCTGTTTCCAGTAGCCACATGGCAGTTCTTAACTATCTAACGCCAGTTTTAGGAGGTCCAATGCACTGTCTGGCTTTCGTGGGCACCAGGTATGCATGTGGTCCACAGACATAAATGCAATTGAAATATTTCTACACATTAAAATAAACATTAAAAAAATTAAAGAATAAACAAAAGTACCAGTAAATTCAAGTAATTTGCTTTACATTTTAGGTTGCTTTGTTTTGGGGTAGAACAGAAAATAGGGTTACACTATGTATCCTGGCTAGCTCTCAACTTTGCTATGCCTGCCTATAACCACAAACCTCTTGCCTTAAACTCTTGAGTGCTGGGAGTATAGATAAAGTCTCCTCTTTACTATTCTTATAGAAAAGTATCTATTTAACTTTAGGTAAATGTCTATAATTTTAACACTTCAGAGAGAGAATCAATCCATAGCTACAAAGAAAGTTTGAAATTAGCCTTGGCTACATGAACCCCTCAACCCCCCAACTCCCAAAAAAGGAGTTTTAAACCTTTTGAAGGCAAGTTGGGCATGCATCCCCTGCCATACCAGTGCTCAGGGGATACTCACATAGTGAGTTCAAGGCCAGCCTGGTCTACCCAGTGAGATCTAGGACAGCCATGGCTACATTGCAAGACCTTGTATCAAATAACAACAATCCAAATATATGTATGAACTTACATGCAATGTTTGAATAAACCTGTGACATCATTCTAGCAATTTTCTATTAATACAACATCCATACACTCCCCACCCCGTACCCCCCCACCCCCACTCTTGCTCTTTTGCTAGAATTTCTCAAGGACATGCCCCTTTTGGGAACTGCTCTGAAATATGACTAAAAGGAGATCACCCAGGCATGTCTGCAGCAGTAATATTAACCTGATTCTTTGGCTGTCTCCAGAGGACAAGGAAGGTATGTATACTTATAGACAAGCTATGCATTCCTGAATTTACAAATACATGACCACGAAAAAGACCCAAAAGTGCTTTGTGGCACTGGAGAGATGACTCAGTGGTTAAGAGCACTGGCTGTTCTTCCAGAGGTCCTGAGTTCAATTCCCAGCAACCACATGGTGGCTCACAACAATTTATAGTGGGATCTGATGCTCTCTTCTGAAGACATAATGGTGTAGCGCACTCACATACATAAAATAAATCTTAAAGATCCAAGTTTGTCAGGTGACTCACAACTGCAGATAATTTCAACTTAAAAGGGATCTGATGTCTCTGGCCTTCACAGGTACCCGAACTCATATACACATGCCCACATACATACACATACACAATTTAAAAAAAAAAAAAAAAATACTTTGTGCCCGTACTGCTCATGTTACTGTAACCAATTTAGGGAGGGGACGGTGGAGCTGGAGGCCCAACATGTGAGAACAGGATTTCTCAGAAAATTAGGAAACAACCTTCCTCAAGACTCATTAATACCACTTTTGGGTATATATCCAAAGGATGCTCAATCATGCCACAAGGGCATGTGCTCAACTATGTTCATAGCAGCATTGTTTGTCATAGCCAGAACCTGGAAACAACCTAAATGCCCCTCAACCGAGGAATGGATAAAGAAAATGTGGTACATTTACACAATGGAGTACTACACAGTAGAAAAAATAACGGTATCTTGAGTTCAACTGCCAACACTATACAAATCTATCATGATGGCATATGGCCCTGTAATATCAGCTCTCAGAAAGAGGCTCAGAAGTTCAAGATCTTCCTTGGCTATATAGCACGTGCTATCAGTATGTATTATAATAGACACATAAAAAAAGCAAACAATGAAATGAAATTCAATACAATAAGTTGGGAGTCACACACATATAAGATGGCATCTGCTGTGTTCTAGAACTTAAGATTCTTAATAAGTGCTTATTTAATTATTTTGCTTTATAACTTACAGACATTACACTACTTTCAATAGTAATTGATACTTTGCAGCATGGATAAATAAACATCCAAAAAAATCTTACATCTAATTCAAAAAACAGGTCTCTTTCTTTACTTGCAATTTCATAATCTGCTCGGAGGGCCAAGTCGTGGATTTTGGTACATTCTCCTAAATCCATGCGCTGTGGGAAATCAAAAAAAAAAAAAAAAAATTAAAACATTAACACCTATTCATTATAGAAAGCATGAAGTTAATGATTTAGCATTTCAACTTTCACTGAAATAAACAATATATAGTTTTACAGATAATAAATTAAGAAATGGATCAAGTGTAATGGCAAATGATAATCTCAACAGTTAAGAGTTTGAGGGGCAACAGGGTAGTAAGTTAAAGACCAACTTGGACTTATGTAGCCTAGTCTCCAACTAAAGAAATAAAGCCAGGCACACTGACTGACACATTTCTGTAATTGGTGCCCTTGGCAAGGAAAGGCAGGAGAGTCAGGAATTTAAGGTCAACTTTACCTTCAGCTACATAGTAAGTCCAAGGTCAGCATGGGCAACATGAGATATCACATAAACAAAAAACAAGATATATCCTAAAAATGCATTTTTAAATTTATTTTTTAGATTTATTTAGCTGGGCAGTGGTGGCTCATGCCTTTAATCCCAACACTCAGGTGGCAGAGGCAGGAGAATCTCTGAGTTTAAGGCCAGTCTGGTCTACAGAGCGAATTCCAGGACAGCCAAAGCCACACATAGAAAAACCCATTTCGGAAAAAAAAAAATTTATTTGTGAGTGTTTTGCCTGGTGCCTTCAGAGGTCAAAAGGCAAATCAGATCTGGAACTGAAATTAGACAGTTATAAACCATCATGTGGGTGCTAGAAACTGAACTGGAATCCTCTATAAGAGCAGCAAATGCTCTTAACCACTGAGCCACCTCTCCAGTCTCTGTATTTTTCTTTCCTCCTTTGTTCTTGCTGTGGCAACACCAAAGACACTCCACTTGGAGCTTGTTTTCTTCTTGGCAAAACTGGTCTTTGGGCAAAAACTGCCCCTGCCTCGACCACTGACAAAATGCACAATGTCCAGACTAGACAAGCTGGATACAAGCAAAAAGATTGCCAGACCTTGCCAAGAAAGGGTAAGATAGGTTGTCTGTCATTTCCTGCACCTTTTGCGAGTTGCTTGATTGTACTTCCTACTTACTCAAGTAATATTTCCCTTCTCAGGTCTTTAATGAGATTGAAGGCTAGACAGTCATAGTTACTTTCCTCTCATGACTTAGCCATTTTTAATATAAGACTTAGACTCTTTAAGATAGGATAACTATTGAAACATTTAACATGTGTTTCCCTGTTTGATGTTGCGCGTGCAGGTTGTAATTCTAATTTTTATGTATACTTTTGCCTCTTCTTTTCCCTGGACGATACCTGATATTTGTTCTTATTATATAGTTTTGTATTAGGCTTAGAACTCTTATTTAGACAAAAGTGAACAGTGCTGTGGGAACTCCTTCAGCCAGTAGCCTTTAAGATACTGACCCACTGCCGGGCGGTGGTGGCGCACGCCTTTAATCCCAGCACTCGGGAGGCAGAGGCAGGCGGATCTCTGTGAGTTCGAGACCAGCCTGGTCTACAAGAGCTAGTTCCAGGACAGGCTCCAAAACCACAGAGAAACCCTGTCTCGAAAAACCAAAAAAAGGGGGCTGGAGAGATGGCTCAGAGGTTAAGAGCATTGCCTGCTCTTCCAAAGGTCCTGAGTTCAATTCCCAGCAACCACATGGTGGCTCACAACCATCTGTAATGGGGTCTCGTGCCCTCTTCTGGCCTGCAGGTATACACACAGACAGAATATTGTATACATAATAAATAAATAAATACTTAAAAAAAAAAAAAGATACTGACCCACTTTGGACATGGTCTCATAAATGCAGACAAAAAAGCGGTTCCAGTTCCCAGTGCAGGCAGAGGACTGCAGATCGGTACCCTTACTTTGAGTTTATCCCCAAATAAATAAACCTCTGTTATATCCCATTCCAGGCTATTGTGTAACTGTTTTGTAAGCCAACATTTTCTTTGTTTTTTTTTCTTTTTTTGGTTTTTGAGGCTTTATCACTAAAAATGGTGTGCTGTCAATAAGACTAGTCACAATGTATTATTATGTATCTAATCACATGTAAAACAATCATACTACAGTTTGTAATGTTTATGCTAATCCTGAGTACAGGACTGTGCAGATATCTCCTGTTCTGGCTGTCTAAACAGCAACAGAAAATTTTTGTCCTAAAACTTACGGCATTAAATCAAAGCACAAGTTAACAAAATCACAAGGAGAGGTAGAAAGATCAGGAGTTCAGGCCCAGATTCTACTGCATTGTGATTCTGAGGTGAGCATATGACCCTGACTCATACACAAAAAGTGGGTAGGGTTGGCAGGAGATATGGCTCCGTTGGTAAGAATGCTTGCTGCTCAAACATGAATGTTCAGAACCCAGCACCCATATAATTATCCAGGCATGATTACACATATCTGTAACCACAGCACTGTTTTACTGATTGCTAACCCAGTCAAAACTCCATAAACTCTGGGTACAATGAGCTTTAGACTAAGTAAAACTCTGTGCCAGGTGATGGTGAGGCACACTATAATCCCAGAACACAGGAGCACAGGAGGCAGCAGAAGCAGGCAGATCTGTGAGTTGGAGGATAGCCTGTCTACAGAACAAGTCCCAGGACAGCCAGGGCTACATAGAGAAACCTTGTTTCAAAAAAAAAAAACGAAACAGGGGCTGGAGAGATGGCTCAGTGGTTAAGAGCATTGCCTGCTCTTCCAAAGGTCCTGAGTTCAATTCCCGGCAACCACATGGTGGCTCACAACCATCTGTAAAGAGGTCTGGTGTCCTCTTCTGGCCTGCAGACATACGCACAGACAGAATATTGTATAAATAATAAATAAATAAATAAATATTAAAAAAAAAAACAAAAAAAAAAAGAAAGAAAGTCTCAAGGGACTAGGAGAACAGCAATAAGAGGGTAAAACTAACTATTCTCCAGCATCTGATTGAGTGCATAAACACACACATGCATAAATATAACTACACAAAATTTTTAAATCCATGATTCACTGTGAAATGTTTTTGTGCACACAAATATTCATACTATCAATGGTTAATTTTTACTTTCTTCATAATAGCTATCAAGCCTTAAAATGGGCCTTTGTAAAACACTTTCACTCTAAGTAGCTGAAATATAGCAGATGATTTTCTGCAGTTTATAGTCTGACATTTAACTTAATTTTAAATGAAAGCACATTCTACAAAACTAGCATTTATCTGTACTGCTCAGAGACTATAGTAATTGGGCAGTATAGACTTCTTCAAAGAGTTACAAAAATATGGGCTGGAGAGATGGCTCAGAGGTTAAGAGCACTGACTGCTCTTCCAGAGGACCTGAGTTCAAGGGGTCTCGTGCCCTCTTCTGGCCTGCAGGCATACACACAGACAGAATACTGTATACATAATAAACAAGCAAACAATAACAACAAAAAAAGAACCATTCCTCCTCCAGAGGAATGTCTCCAGATGAACAGTCTGACAGGACAGATAGATACACATACGTTAAATAAATACACTGAAAACAAACTGGGGATAGAGAGATAAATCAGGGGTTAAGAACATTGGCTGCTCTTCCAGAGTTCCTGCGTTCAGTTCCCAGCAACTACATGGTGGCTCACAACCATCTATAGTGGGATCTGATGCTCTCTTCTGGCATAAAGGCATACATGCAGATAGAGCCTCATACATAGAAGAAAACATGTTTCTGCAATTTACTGCTCTTTCAGAGACTTGGGTTCAGTTCCTGGCAACTATATAACCTTTAATTTCAATTCTAGGGGAGCCAATGAATTTTTCTTCCCTTTATAGACATGTATTCAGGCCTACACACAAATCAAATTAAGTGTGTATATGTGTATGTATGAATGAAAATATCATGCTAGAATAACTTGAAATTAAGGAAAATCAACCAATTTTCAAAAAGACCTGTTATATAGATTTTATACTAGTGATGTATTTCATAACTCAAAAACTTTACCAACAATCTATAATGTGAAGAGTAACAGACTTTGCATATTAAAGAAAAATAAAATTCTACCTGAAAAACCTTCACTTCCCCCACAGTTTCCTCTCCAAGTGTCCCATGAGATCCTCAAAAATCGCATCTACTAAGACTGGAGTAGAGGGATAAATGTGACCAAAATATATGTGTGTGGGTGAAATACTCAAAGAACTTTTTGAAGATAAAAGATGGACACCAATTCTCCGTGATATATTTACATTTTTATTTATTTTATTTTATTTTTTTGGTTTTTCGAGACAGGGTTTCTCTGTGGTTTTGGAACCTATCCTGGAACTAGCTCTTGTAGACCAGGCTGGTCTCGAACTCACAGAGATCCGCCTGTCTCTGCCTCCCGAGTGCTGGGATTAAAGGCGTGCGCCACCACCGCCCGGCTATTTTATTTTTATGTAAATAATGGATAGTTTGGCTGCATGTATGTCTGTATACCATGTACATGCCTGCTGCCCAAAAAGACCCTGGGACTGAAGTTAAGACAGTTGTGAGCTACTGTATGGGTCCTAGAAATTGAGCCTGGGTCCTCTAGAAAGACAATCAGTGAGTGCTCTTAAGCACTGAGCCATCTCTCCAGCCCCTTAACTCTTTTATTTTTTTAAAAAAAGAAAATTATTTATTTATTATGTATACAACATTCCTTCCATGTATGCTTGCATGCCAGAAGAGGGCAATGGATCTCATTATAGATGGTTGTGAGCCACCATGTGGTTACTGGGAATTGAACTCAGGACCTCTGGAAGAGCAGTCAATGCTCTTAGTCTCTGAGCCATCTCTCCAGCCCCCTGTAACTCTTTATACACAGAATAAAGTGGGGGTTTCAGCAATTCTAATCCTAAAAGCTGTTTTTTTAAACATTAAGGTTTATTTTGATTATTTTAAAATTATGTATGTACCTGTGTAGGGGTTATGTGCACATGAATGTAGTTGCCCCACATTTAGAAGTGGCTGTCAATCAGATCCTCTGGAAATGGAGTTACAGATGCTGGTAAGCCACCATGTGAGTACTGGGAATCAAACACTGGATATCCGCAAGAGCAACAAATGCTCTTAACTACTGAGCTACCTCACTAGCTCCTATTATGTAATTTAAAAAAAATAAAACATTACTCTTGAGTTAAAGAAAAATATTACATCTACTGTCCCACCCCACCCTGAGTAATCCATAAGGTTCTGGAATGCACCTACCGTCCCGGCAAGGATGTCATGGGGGCAGCAATCCAAAAGGTGACTCTTGCAGACACGGTCATCTGTAAACTTGACCCTCTGTCTGGTTTCATCTCCTGAAATTCATTTGTGGTTTTAAATAAAGTAGTATCTCATTAACTACACAAGTCTATCTGGCAAAACAATACACTCGGATGATTTGCAGACTAGTATTTCTGTATTCTCCCCAACACACACACTAAGAAACTGATCTAAAGATATCGACAATTGGAATGGGATGCAGATTTTTTTCAAGCTAAGTATTTTATGAAGACGCACACTTAATCACATCTAACTCCATCATTAACTCAAGGAGTCAGAAATAAGAGTGAGTACCAAAAGGAATCAGCCCAAATCAGTGTGGGCATGAGAACTAAGAAGCAGGTAATCTACCACATATGACTTAGAGCTGGCAATTCCCACCAACCAAAGCTATTTATTAATCTTTTTGTTGCAGTCAAACAGGCAGTGTTTTATTATCGAAAACTGGCAAGAGGAAGGGGGAAGTTTTCAAGCTCTATCACTGACTCTTAAATATCTCTAGACCTTTTCTTGTTATGCCCCTTTCATCCCCACCCTTACAAAGGGAGTTGGCACCTGGGAGTCACTTTTAACAAGACAATACCAAAGAAAGCAAAAAGGAATCAGGTTAGTCAATACACACTGTGAACTCCAACACATACTGTACCCATCTGCATTCTTCAAGAACTCAGCTGCAGAATTTAAGCCCGCTGTTGAAAAGTTTTAAAGGAAAAGTTTTCTTGCCCACACCTGCAGTAAGGAAGTCAGGGGAATGATACATAAAAGTAAAGGCAAAGTGGTATGTGACAAATTTTAAGGCTAATCTGTGTAGAGGACACAGTGCTGTGTAATAGTCAAGGAGGAATATATTTCAGGATTTGCAAGCATCCAGGATTAATGTAGTGTCTTTTTACTGAAAATGTTTTCTTTCTAAACTACACTTTTAAAGTTACTTGTGGAAAAAAAGCAAACACTTTTTTGTTATAACAGCTTAGAAATTGGTTGTGACTCACGGCTCGATGAACATGAGGCTTTTCTGCAACTCCCTTGCAGATTGATGTAGGCAGGCAAAGATACACTGAACCTTTATAAATAAAATAGAGGGGCCACAATTGTTCAGTTTGTATGAAATAAAAATATGGGAAGCAATTCAAAAGCAACTCAACATACAAAGAAAGCTAAAAGCACTTATTGACCTATGAAATAAGGTGCAAAGAATCTGCACAGCCCTGCGAAATGTGCCAGTGTGAAATTACAACTTCATTACTTTAGTAAAAATGAAAACACCAACCACAGCAGGGATCTAGCTTTGCTGGGATGCAACTGCTTTCTCCTGAGACACCACCATGATCTTGCACGCCTCCCTACACACCTACCTAAAGAATGCCAAGAGCTGACTAAACCAGGGCTAGTCTGGAAGGCTGGGGAGTGAGGGGTGGGAAGACTAGGAAAGTGCACGGAGGAACCCACGTTAGAAATGCTCATTTACGGCTCCCCTTGTGACCGTACGGAGCAGGAACGCCCGGGGTTTTCGAAACCCGTCCAGCTCCTCGGGGGCCGCCTCTCCTCCGAGGAGTATCAGAGGAATTCTGCCACACGGCAGCCAGCGCCCGGGAGCCGCGCTGGTTCCAGCCCTCCGCCGACGCTCCAGTACGCCGGGCGGCGCCGAACCGCGGTGCCGACACAGAGGAATTCGCATGACGGAAAATGGGAGGGGGACAGAGCCCCACCGTCGGATCGGACTCTCAGAAAGGAGGCCGCCCGGACGAGAAGGACACGGCGGCCGCAGCAGCCTCGCAAGACAAGCGGATCAGACAAAGGCCCAGCGCCTGGGGTCGGCGAGGGGGGGGTGGGGGGGGAAAGGAATGGCGCCCCGCGCAGGCGCACACTGTCACGGCCCTCGCCTCAGGACGCCAGGCGGCCTCGCCTTACTCCCGCCCCCGCCCAGCGCCTGGACGGCCGCTCAGACTCACCGTCCCGAGCCGTGCCCATGAGCTGGTCCAGCAGGGCCCGCATCTGCGCTTGGGCGGACATGGTGGCCAGTGGGGACGGCCGCGAAGCTCCTCACAACTCAACGGCAGCAGCGGGAACAGCGGCAGCGAAAGATGGTCCTGTCGGCCTGAAGCCCGCTCGGCGCTTTCCCGCCGCGGGGAATGCTGGGAGGAAGTTCGTCAACGTTGTTGGAGGGCCTGCCGGGAAATGTAGTTTGGAAAAACCAGAGTCGCTAGGTGGGGCGGTCATAAATTGTCCTAGAGGCTAAATTAAAACTCCAACCCTGATCCCTAAAACATCAAATTCTATTGTCTGTCTTCCTTCCTTCCTTCCTTCCTTCCTTCCTTCCTTCCTTCCTTCCTTCCTTCCTTCCTTCCTTCCTTCCTTCCTTCCTTCCTTCCTTCCTTCCTTTCCCTTCCCTTCCCTTCCCTTCCTTTCCTTTCCTTTCCTTTTTTGGTTTTTAGACACAGGATTTCTCTTTGGATCCATAAAGTTTAAGCTAAGGATTTCTTTTGAGACAAGAATGAAAAGACAACCCTAGGATGGTAGACAAATTTGTGACAATGCTGCTTACCCTATATAAACTGTAAAATTTTCCAGCATGAGACTAGGCCTTTTTGAGTAACTAGCCCATATATGTATTAAAGAGTTCTCTCTTAGCCGGGCGGTGGTGGCGCACGCCTTTAATCCCAGCACTTGGGAGGCAGAGGCAGGCGGATCTCTGTGAGTTCGAGACCAGCCTGGTCTACAAGAGCTAGTTCCAGGACAGACTCCAAAACCACAGAGAAACCCTGTCTCGAAAAAAACAAAAAACAAAACAACAAAAAAAAAGAGTTCTCTCTTCCTCTGAATGTTTATGTGATTGGAGTTTCCACTTCACGAAGACTCGCAATAGTACAATATTTGTATTATTATATATTCCAATTCCCATGGAACTGGAGTTTAAATGTTTGTGAGCTTCCATGTGGGTACTGGAGACTAAATCTGCATCCTGTGCAGGAACAGCAAGTGCTCTTAACCCCTGAGCCATTTCTCCAATCTACATCTCCCTTGTTAATGATTTCCCTTGGCTCTGCTCACTTGCTTTTGAGAGGGATAACACAAATGGCTCTATTCTGATACTGTTGTTTCCTCTCTTGTCTCTCGAACTTTTTTTTTTTCTCCAAAGGCATGGCTGATTAACTATTCTTTGCTCTGGTCCATCAATCATAATGTCCCAGTCTGATCTTACACTAGGTGATAGATGATGTGAATTCAAGTTTCCAAATAAGCCCACACCTATGCTAAAGATTCTACAAGGTCAATTTACTGGTTATGACTGTATGAAAGGAAAAAGGGGAGGGACTGAGGATGTGGCTTGGCTGATAGCATGCTTGCCTGGTGTGCCCTGGGTTCTACCCCCTGCACAGCATAAAACCAGACATAGGGGCTGGAGAGATGGCTCAGCGGTTAAGAGCATTGCCTGCTCTTCCAGAGGTCCTGAGTTCAATTCCCAGCAACCACATGGTGGCTCACAACCATCTGTAAAGAGGTCTGGTGCCCTCTTCTGGCCTGCAGACATACACACAGACAGAATATTGTATACATAATAAATAAATAAATATTTAAAAAAAAAAAAACAGACATAGTGGTGTTCACATGTTATTACAGCAATTGGGAGGTAGGGGCAGGAGGATCAAAAGTTCAAGTTCATATTCAACTACATAGTTCAAGGCCAGCCTGGACTATATGAACCCTTGTCTAGAAAAAAAGAGAAGGAAGGAAGGAAGGAAGGAAGGAAGGAAGGAAGGAAGGAAGGAAGATGGAGCGTTAGAATGTTGCTGATCTAGAGCCAAATTATCATGAGCTATAAAGGACACAGAGAATGAAAGAAAGATTTTTTTTTTAAAAAAAAAAGCTCTAAGACAAAATGTAGATGAATAGAAACAGGTAAAATTAGTTAAAAGAGCTAGTGGGACAAGTCTAAGCTAAGTCCAAGCATTCATAATTAATAATAAGTCTCCATGTCTTTATTTGGGAGCTGGTTGGCAGCCCAAAGACAATTCCAACTACATCTGTGTATTCAAGGCCAGCCTGGTCTACAGAGTGAGTTCCAGTACATCTGTGTATTCAAGGCCAGCCTGGTCTACAGAGTGAGTTCCAACTACATCTGTGTATTCAAGGCCAGCCTGGTCTACAGAGTGAGTTCAGGTACATCTGTGTATTCAAGGCCAGCCTGGTCTACAGAGTGAGTTCCAGTACATCTGTGTATTCAAGGCCAGCCTGGTCTACAGAGTGAGTTCCAGTACATCTGTGTATTCAAGGCCAGCCTGGTCTACAGAGTGAGTTCCAACTACATCTGTGTATTCAAGGCCAGCCTGGTCTACAGAGTGAGTTCCAGTACATCTGTGTATTCAAGGCCAGCCTGGTCTACAGAGTGAGTTCCAGTGCATCTGTGTATTCAAGGCCAGCCTGGTCTACAGAGTGAGTTCAGGTACAGCTGTGTATTCAAGGCCAGCCTGGTCTACAGAGTGAGTTCAGGTACAGCTGTGTATTCAAGGCCAGCCTGGTCTACAGAGTGAGTTCCAGTGCATCTGTGTATTCAAGGCCAGCCTGGTCTACAGAGTGAGTTCAGGTACAGCTGTGTATTCAAGGCCAGCCTGGTCTACAGAGTGAGTTCAGGTACATCTGTGTATTCAAGGCCAGCCTGGTCTACAGAGTGAGTTCAGGTACAGCTGTGTATTCAAGGCCAGCCTGGTCTACAGAGTGAGTTCCAGTACATCTGTGTATTCAAGGCCAGCCTGGTCTACAGAGTGAGTTCAGGTACATCTGTGTATTCAAGGCCAGCCTGGTCTACAGAGTGAGTTCAGGTACAGCTGTGTATTCAAGGCCAGCCTGGTCTACAGAGTGAGTTCAGGTACAGCTGTGTATTCAAGGCCAGCCTGGTCTACAGAGTGAGTTCCAGTACAGCTGCAGTTATGTAGAGAAACCCTGTCCGAAAAGAAAAAGAATACAAATTAAAACTTCATAAAATCTTTCCCAGATTGGGGCATGGTATTCAGCAGGAATGTTGAGACATGACGGTTTGAAAGAAAATGGCTCCCCATAGGCTCATGGGAAGTGGTACCATTAGGAGATGTGACCTTGTTGGAGTAGGTGAGGTGTTGGAGAAAGTCTGTCACTGGGTCAGGTTTTGAGGTCTCAGATGCTCAAGCCAGGACAGTGTCTTACTTGCTCTTCCTGTTGCCTGCCAATCCAGATGTAGAAGTCTCAGCCACCTTTGGCATAATGTCAGCCTGCATGCCACCCTGCACGCTGCCATGCTCCCCACCATAATGATAATGGACTAAACCTCTGAACTGTGAGCCAGGTGTTAATCCCACTGGCCAAGAATAAGACCACTACCACAATTTAAAGCCAAATTTGTGCCAGGCCTCCTTAGTCTCCTTATTCCCCAGGGAAAGGTGAGTACCATTCCACGGCCCCACGACATAGGACAATCAGACGTGATAGGGAGTCAAATCAAAGCAGAAACTAAGTTTATGACTGTGAGCGTTAGTTTATATAGCTTAAGTGACATCGTGTGATGTGGGTGTACCTCCAGCCAATGAGAGACAGTCAAGCCCTCCCTCTAGCTGAGGGGCATCTACCTAGATTTTGCTGTCTCATCCTCACTCAGTTCCCTCAAACTCGAGCCAGGCTTTTCTCTGTCCTACAGGCCTTGAGGTACAGGCCCTGAGATACTTTTGGCATGACAATTTGAAGCAAGTTTTAATGAAATACTGGTGAGATGTATGGGTTCTGGCCAGGTCTATCTTTGGGTGTCCAGTAGATGGCCCCAATCAAGTTTTGCTGCAGCTTAAGTATTTCCCATCAGGTCCAATCAGGAACAAGCATACATCCTGACTTATCTCCTCCAGCCTACATGCAACCAGGGGCAAGCATACATCTTGGCATATTTCCGCCTCTGAATCTCCTGCCCACCTGTGATCCAGCACATTTGGTGCACAATGGTCAAACCAAGGGAGCGAAAACAGGTGGCTCATTATCTCCCATGAACAATAACTTCCAGCATTTCAGGGACTGTTGTCCTGGGGCAAGGAGCATGCAGGTCAGAGGCAATTTTTTGTTGTTGTTGTTTCATGGATCTCTAAGGCATACTAATTAAAACTTAAAATGTAACTTTGGCTCTCACACAGCCCCAATATAATGTTTTCCTTTATAAAAAGTTGCTGTGTTCATGGATCTCTTCACAGCAATAAAACCCTAACTAAGACAAGGGACGACCTGATTCTATATTCTTGTGTCATGGGCACTTGCATATTTGACTTGAGAATACAAAAATCTCTTATCCCTTTCTAGGTAAGAGCTATGTCTTTGTGTTGGCAAATTACTGGTAAGTGTCAAAGCCAAACAAGAGGCTGAAGATGTGGTTCTGTAGTAAGGAGAGCACACTGTTCCTGCAGAGGGCCAGAGTCTGGTTCCTAGC
The DNA here is from genome assembly GCF_950005125.1 of Chionomys nivalis. Taxonomy (NCBI): domain Eukaryota; kingdom Metazoa; phylum Chordata; class Mammalia; order Rodentia; family Cricetidae; genus Chionomys; species Chionomys nivalis. The sequence continues at coordinate 14,097,550 of NC_080092.1, read as the reverse complement.
ACTCACATCCAGCAGGCCACAACTTCCTGAAACCCTAGCTCCAGGAAATTGGACACCCTCATCTGGCCCTGGAAGCACATGCAGTGGACACACATATTCTCTCCTCTGACACACACATAACTAAAAATAAAATATTTTAAAAATAAAAATAGAGGGGCTGGAGAGATGGCTCAGTGGTTAAGAGCACTGACTGCTCTTCCAGAGGACCCAGGTTCAATTCCCAGCACCCACATGGCAGCTCACGACTGTCTGAAGATTCAGTTGGAGGGGATATGACACCTTCACACCAATGCACATAAAATAAAGTTAAAATAAACCGTAAAAAAAGAAAAAGTAACTTTAAAAAAATAAAAAATAAAATCAAACAACTAAACAAATTTTTTGACAAATTTGAGCAACAAGATATTTAGGGGCAGTGGCACTTAGATACATACTACAACAAGCCCATATCAGCTGTTTTTGTTAAAATGTCTTGACTCCTCACTTGGGCCCACAGGGTAAACAAAAAAGGCTAAGAGCCTAGTATTTCTGCCTTCATTTTGTGTCTGTCTGTCTCCTTTACTTTAACTGAAGGCACATATTGATCATTATCCTAACCCTTTCTTAGAAGAGATCCCAGGAGCAAAATCTGGCAGCACAGCTCTCTCCCATCCAAACAACTACCATAGGAGTGAGGCTGCACCATCAGCAATGAGTAGATTAACAACTTTAAATGCATTGGGGGCTGGGGATATAGCACCGGGATATGGGTTTAGCCCCCAGTATCACCTTCCCCACCAAAATCACTAACTGGGGTGTTGCTCAGCAAATAAAAGATAGAGGCAAGAAAGCCAGGAGCTCAAGGCTAGCCCTATATATAATATATATATATATATAATATATATATATAATGCAAGGCAGCTGGGCAGTGGTGGCACGCACCTTTAATCCCAGCACTCCAGAAGCAGAGGCAGGTAGATCTCTGAGTTCAAGGTCAGCCTGGTCTATAAAGGGAGTTCCAGGACAACCAGGGCTGTTACACAGAGAATCCCTATCTCGAAAAAACAGAAGAAAAAAAAAAAAAACTAGTCAGGTAGTGGTGGCACACACCTTTAATTCCAGCATTCAGGAGGCAGAGGTAGGCAGATCTCTAAGTTTGAGGCCAGCCTAGTCTACGAAGCAAGTTCCAGGATAGCCAGGGCTACACAGAGAAACTTGCCTTGAAAACCACAACCAAAATAAATAAATAAGCAAAAATGCAAGGCCACCTGGGGTAAATGACAACTCCACCTTCAAAAAGAAAAAGAAAAAAAGAAACAAACAAAAAAGAAGTTAGAGATGTACCTGAATTGGTAGAGTATATTACGTACCAAGAACAAAGCCCTGAGTTAGATTAACAATAGTATTGCAGGGGCTGGAGAGATGGCTCAGAGGTTAAGAGCACTGCCTGCTCTTCCAAAGGTCCTGAGTTCAATTCCCAGCAACCACATGGTGGCTCACAACCATCTGAAATGAGATCTGATGCCCTCTTCTGGCTGCAGACACACAGAATATTGTATACATAATAAATAAATAAATATTTAAAAAAAAAAAACAATAGTATTGCATAAAACCGGTGTAATAGTGTAATGTCACATGCCTGTGATGGCAGGAGGTATTTCAGAATAAGGATTTCAAGTTCAAGGCCAGTCTGAGCTATATTAGACCCTATCGCAAAAACAATAGATAAGAAGACTCAGTGGGTAAAGGTCCTTGCTAAGCAATTGTGCAAGCCTTGTAACCTTCGTTTGATCCCAGGAACCCACATAAAGGTGGAAGAAGAGAACCAACTGCAGAGTTGTTCTTTGACCTCTCCGTGTCTGGGTGTGCGTGCCTGTGCGTAGAGGGAAAAAAATGCCGCGGACAGTAGGTGCACGGAATGATTTGCAGTCTAGAAAGAAGAACCCTTAGAGAGGGTCTCCTGCTGGACAGGTGACCAATGTCTCCCTTCACAGTTTTCTGGGGTCAGTATTACAACATGAGACCCAAGCTATCATAGCAGTACCATGTCAAAATGCTCCAAGCCGGGTGGTGGCGCACGCCTTTAATCCCAGCACTTGGGAGGCAGAGGCAGGCGGATCTCTGAGTTCGAGGCCAGCCTGGTCTACAAGAGCTAGTTCCGGGACAGGCACCAAAGCTACAGAGAAACCCTGCCTCGAAAAACCAAAAAAAAAAAAAAAAAAAAAAAAAGTGCTCGGCTCCAGCACTAGTGGGCTCTTTGCTGGAAAGGAGCAACACCGGACGCCACATTCACGTTGCTAAGCAATTAACTCAGGTAGCTTGACTAGGTCACGCTGGTACGCCCCTTCCGCCGACAGGAAGTGACGCACAGCGCTGGTGGGCGGAACTAAGGAGGAAATCATAGCCTCTTTGGGGCGGGGCTTGCTGCAGGGCAGGTCTGGGGCGGGCCCTGTGGGGGCGTGGCACGCTGCCCTCCAGGCCGGGGCGGGCCCGGGCCGGCAGGGGAAGGGCGCCGCTGTCCGACGCAGTCAGTCCTTCTGCTCCAGTGCTCTCCACCCAGGCTGCTTGGAATGTGGATCCCGGACTCCAGGGACCGCAGTTGAGTCAGCTTTGGCAGTCCAGGACCACTTGCTGAGGAGCAGGATCTCCTGGACGCGTCCGAGAGCGGGTCGAGAGCCAACTAGGTAACTCTCACGCGCGACCTCTTTCGGGCCGAAGCCGGCTGCGTTCGATCGCCAGGAGCTAGTGGGGGCCTGGAGCCGGTCCGGCCACCTGGAGAGCGGCGCACAGCTCGGGTCGAGTAGCAGGGTCATACAAGGGGCCTGGCACCTCCGGGCGCGCCGAACTCGCCGAAACAAATCTGTGTTCACCCGTGTGTGTTCCCTGGAGGGCGCAGTGCTGACCCAGAGCGACAGGGAGTGACCTACCTGAGAGACCCTGGTCTCAGGAGGACATCTGCTAGTCTCGTGCAGTTTCTTAAATTCTGTCGCTCTCACCAGGGCATTAGTGAGAATCAGTTTATATTCTTCAAGTTCAGGGCCAAGGCAGTGTGGTGGGTAACGTCATGGATGGTGATGGGGATGTCTTCATTCTTCACCCTCGCAGTTCTCCCTGCTGCTTGTTTCTTTAATCTGATCACCGCCTCCTCCTGCTGCCTTGAACTGGAAGCAATGTTCCTGCTTGAGCCTTTCGGGTGCTGGGCTGTTGTTTCTTCCATACTGGCATTTTTCTCACTCCCCCTTCCAATTGCCTCCTTGTGCTGCTTATCAATTGCTTTGTAACAAAGAAACACAAAATTTAATGGATTAAAACAATCTTTATGCTAGGTGTGGTGGGTGCATACCTCGAATCCGGAAGTTGAGGCTGAGACATAAGAATTCTGAGTTTGAGGTCAGCCTAGGCTACAACATGAGGTCTTGTCCAACTAAATGTACAAAATAAAACAACATTTACGAGTCAGCACTTTCTGTGGGCTGCGAATCAGACGTAGGTGATGATGGCCCGATGGCTCTCACTAGGTTGAGGGGATCTAAATCCAAGATAACTGACTCAAAAGGCCAGTGGCTAGTGTCCTCGATGCCCCTGGAATCTTTCCTGTTTTCTATTGGTAACTGTCTTCCCTCATAAGAGAAATAAGGGGGGAGGGGGTAATAGGAACTACTGTACTTTTTGTGACCCAGTTTTTGTGACCCCCTCCACATTCTGGGAATAGGTACAGCAAAGAGTTTGTGAAATTTGTGTGTGTGTGTGTGTATGCAAGTGTGGGTGCAGGTGTGTGCATGTCAGAGAAAACAACTTGTAGGAGTAGGGGCTCCAGGGATCCTCTTCTCCAGTCCTCCGGTGCTGGAACTGCGTGTGTCGCCATTCCAGTATGTTTGTGCACTGTGATCATGTTTGGTGCCTGTGGAGGTCCAAAGAGGTCATTGGATTCTGCAGAAGTTACAGATGTTTCTGAACTACCATGTGGGTGCTGGGGTTGATCCTGGATCTTCTGCAAGAACAGCAAATGCTCTTAACTTCTGAGCCAACTCTCTAGCCCCTTGTGATTGTATTTTAAAACTGTGCTGCTAACCACACCTGTGGGAGAGAGCGCCTACTCATTCCTCTAATTAAAGCTGAAGTTCCACACCTAACATTCACACGGCTTTCATGTGAGAATGACTGACTAGACAGTTGGTCTTGGGACGGGGCTTTTCCGAGGGAAGAGAAGTGTTCAGTCACCAGGATGATGTTGAGCACTTGGGAAAGCAGATTTCCCTGTAGAAAACTGAGGCGGTCAGCTGGGCAGTAGTGGCGCACGCCTTTAATCGCAGCACTCGGGATGCAGAGATAGGAGGATCTCTGAGCTTGAGGCCAGCCTGGTCTGCAGTGCAAGTTCCGGGACAGCCAGAGATACACAGAGAAACCTGTCTCGAAAAATAAAAAACAAACAAACGAACAAAACCATTGAGGTGGACTTAACTAGAGAAAAATACGGTCACTGTACTAAAAAGAAGGCACAGGGCCAGGTGGTATTAGCGCACACCTTTAATTCCAGCACTCAGGAGGCAGAGACAGGTGAATGTCTGTGAGTTCCAGGCTAGCCTGGTCTACAGAGTGAGTTCCAGGACAGGTTCCAAAAGCTACACAGAGAAACTCTGTCTCGAAAAACCAAAGAAAAGAAAAAAGGCACAAGTGTTGTCACAGCTGATTGATGTCCTGTGTTTACAGTTGGCATTTAAAGTCACCTGATCCTGCAAGCTATAGATTTCTTTTTTTTTTAATGGTTAATGAACTCACGTATTAGTAAATGACTCTCCCAAGAGAAGCTGATGGTCATATTAAAGATTAGACATTTATTCAGACATGTGCACGCTTCTGTGTATTTTCTGCCAGCCACCACTCTGCTTTGTCCTTGGACAGGGCGAGCAGTAACAATAAGTGTGTGTTTGTTTGTTTGTTTGTTTTCGAGACAGGGTTTCTCCATAGCTTTTTGGTTCCTGTCCTGGAACTATCTCTTCTAGACCAGGCTGGCCTCAAACTCACAGAGATCCGCCTGCCTCTGCCTCCCGAGTGCTGGAATTAAAGGCCTGCGCCACCACCGCCCGGCTCAATAAGTGTGTGTTAAACTTCTGGAAATCTCTGTCAAGAGAACCCGGAGGTGAACCCTAAGCCACCGTGGTATAAAGCATCATGGGAAGTGTCCCGGTGGGTTTTTGGCACATCTGTGTTCTACTTGCATTGTAGGAGCAGGTAGAGGAAGAGGGGCAGATGCAGGGGCAAGTGCAGAACAACAGTGTGATGGGAACAGATAGTGGCTGTGAGACGTGGGAAAGGTGGCAGGCAGACAGGAGCCAGGGATGGAAAGACCTGGCGTTAACCAAGGTGTTGACTTTGTTCTGAAGTGGTCATGACTCATTCTAGACTCGTAACACGACCAGGAGATATTTTTGGAACATCTGAGAGGGCTCCAGAAATCACTGTGAGAAGTTTTAAAATACAACCTAAGTGGTCGCCATGAGGAGGACCTGGGGCTGTTGAGATGGCTCAACCTGTAAAGACACCTGCCACCGAGTCTGCTGATCTGAGTTGGATTCCTGGGTCTCACATGGTGTAAGGAGAGGACCAGCTCCTGCAAGCTGTCCTCTGACTCCCACAAATGCTGTCAGTGGCATGCGTGTGCCCATACACATATACGTACTCATTAAATAAAATACAATGAAATGAGAAATATAAAAAGGAGGGGCTAGATTGACAAGATGGCGAGTTAGGATCTACAGGGTTTTTTAAGTGTCCGGAAGCTTACCACGCATCTCACTCAAAATTGATCTTGAAACCCATGCTCTTGGTGTGATGCGCTCCCAATCTCATTTGTTTTTTGTTTTTTGTTTTGTTTTGTTTTTTTGGTTTTTCGAGACAGGGTTTCTCTGTGGTTTTGGAGCCTGTCCTGGAACTAGCTCTTGTAGACAAGGCTGGTCTCGAACTCACAGAGATCCGCCTGCCTCTGCCTCCCAAGTGCTGGGATTAAAGGCGTGCACCACCACCGCCCGGCCCCAATCTCATTTGTAAGCGCCTTCACGGAACTTAGGTTTTTAGACTATAACATGCACAAAAATGCTGACTCGTAACTAAATAATCAGAAAGTAGGTGCTGACCATTCATGTGATTTATCTCTGAAGTGGAATACATTTTAGAATGATCATAGCATGCAGGAGACGTGGATTAGTTCATTGGTGAAAACAGTTGGTTTTCTGTTGACCTCACTCAGTCTTGGTAGTTGATTCACAGAGCTGGTGTTCTCTATTTGTCTGTGAATGTATAGATGTGTACATTAAGAAAGTCTTTAAAAAAAAAATGATGTGGCAGTCAGGCATGGTGGCACAAGCCTGCAATCTTAGTATTTGAGAGTCACAGGCACACGAATCAGAAGTTCAAGATCAGCTGCATAGCACGTTGAAGGCCAGCCTGGGTAATAAGATCCCGTGTAAAAAACAAACAAAAATAAAAAAAAAAATCCAGAAACGGACAACAACAAAAATAGTGATAAGAATTGATGCAAAACTTCAAGTAAATTGATACAAATTTATCTTAATAGTCCCCTACTAAATGTAGGGGTGAAAAGGAATAATACAGATTCATAGGGGAATTGCAGGAAATAAGTCTAATCTAGACTTCAGGAAAAAAGTTTATCCCTTGGGCTAATCTATAAGACTTACCTGAGACCAGTTTCCTTCTGAGCTGAATATGGTCTGTCTGCACTATGATACTTGGGCTAATCTATAAGACTTATCTGAGACCATTTTCTTCTGAGCTGAATATGGTCTGTGTGCACTGTGATAGTTTTTGTCTTAGTCAGGGAACCATGACCTTAAGATTTGTTCCGCTTTGAGAAATTATTATGCCTCTGTTCTTTGTGTTGAGATTCTGCTTTGTGGAGAGAGTCAGTAGTGTTCGCTGTAAACAACAGAACACTATAACTATCTTTGTCTCACATCTGCTTGGCTCAGCTGGAAAACCCGGTGCTGCCTGGTTGGTTGTTGTGGGCGTCTGTCTCAAACATCTCATATTTGAACCCAGTTAGACTACAGGGACCAGTCTTGGAGGTGGTGCAGGCCATGCAGTGTAAAAGACTTTTTTTTGTTCTTTTTTGGGGGATGGGGGGTGGTTTTGAGACAGGTTTCTCTATGTAGCCTTGTCTGCTCTAGAACGCTCTCTGAGTTTGAGGCCAGCCTTGAACTCAAATCCACCTGCTCCTGCCTCCCAACTGCTGGGATTAAACGTATTCGGGACTATGCCCACCTTACCTTGTTCTTGTGTTTTGTTTATTTGTTTGTTTGAGACAGGGTTTCTCTGTGTAACAGCCCTAGCTGTCCTAGAACTAGCTCTTGTAGACCAGGCTGGCTTTGAACTCAGAGATCCTCCTGCCTCTGCTTCCTGAATGCTGAGATTAAAGGCATTTGCCACCACTGCCTGGTTTTGTTCTTGGTTTTTAAGACAGGATCTTGTTATATAGCCCAGGCTGAATTTCAGCTCACTGTGTACCCTGCTTTAGCCTCCTGAGTCCTTTAATTACTGATGTACGGTCATGTCCAGATGTGAATATATATATATATATTTTTAGGGACAAGCTTTTGCTCACTCTTGCTGTAAGATTGGTTGTTGATGGTAGGTTAGGAATAAACTTAGGATCTGGAACAAAGTGACCGAGTTATACTCATCTTTTTGTCCAGAGACGTGTTCCTTAAAATCTTGTGCCCAGCTGGGTGGTGGTGGCTCACTGGGGAGGCAGAGGGAGGGAGGGAGGGAGGGAGGGAGGGAGGGAGGGAGGGAGGGAGGGAGGGAGGGAGAGAGAGAATAGTTAAGATAATGAGTATCAGGGCCGGGCGGTGGTGGCGCAGGCCTTTAATCCCAGCACTTGGAAGGCAGAGGCAGGCGGATCTCTGTGAGTTCGAGACCAGCCTGGTCTACAAAGGGAGTTCCAGGACAGGCTCCAAAGCCACAGAGAAACCCTGTCTCAAAAAACCAAAAAAGCTGGGCGGTGGTGGCGCACGCCTTTAATCCCAGCACTTGGGAGGCAGAGGCAGGCGGATCTCTGTGAGTTTGAGACCAGCCTGGTCTACAAGAGCTAGTTCCAGGACAGGCTCCAAAACCACAGAGAAACCCTGTCTCGAAAAAAACCAAAAAAAAAAAAAAAAAAAAAGGAAAAAAAAAAAACCAAAAAAAAAAAAAAAAAAGATAATGAGTATCAAGAAGGACACAAGCTAAACACATGACAAGACAGAAAGTGGAGCCAGGCAGTGGTGCACACATCTTTAATCCCAGCACTCAGCCCTCAGGAGGCAGAGGCAGGTGAATATCTGAGTTCAGTGCCAGCCTGGTCTACAGAGCAAGTTCCAGGACAGCCAGGGCTGCACAGAGAAACCCTGTCTCTAACCCATGAGCTGGAGATAATGGCTCATGGGTTAGATGGCTCAGCACTTAAGAGCACAGGCCATTCTTGCAAGGACCCAGTTCGATTACTGGCCCCTGTGTGGCAGCTCATAGCCATCTGTAACTCCAGTTACAGGGGATCTAATACTCTTTTCTGATTTCTGTGGGCACCAGGCACAAATGTGGTACACAAACATACATGTATAAACTGTGTTTTAGATCAAAATGCTTAACTTTGAATGCTAGATCTTTTTGGCTAACCTCCTTTATTCATAGAACTTTTGCTTAAAAGAATGAGTTTGCCATGGTGGTGCAGGCCTGTAATTCTAGCACCTGGGAGGGAGAGGCAAAAAGATGAGGAATTCAGGGTAAGTTCCAAGCCAGCCTGTGCAGAAAAGAAAAGGGGCCTTGGGAGGCAGCTTAGACAGTAGAGAACTTGCTGTGAAAGAATGAGGAGTTGAGTTTGGATTCCAAAGGTAGACTCCATGTTGACCTCTGGCCTCCACATGCATGGATACACATGCACAATAAAACACACACATACACACACCACAACACTTAGATTTTTGATCAGGTGCTAGGAATATATATATTATATATATATATACACACACACACACACACATATATGTGATTGTGTTTATGTATATGTATATATGACCTTTGCTTTCAGATCAGTAGAACTGCCATTGCAAGTTATTTGCTCTGCCCATCCTGGGGATTTCAAACCTCCCATAAATTTGAAGCAAACAGAATCAGATTCATTTTATTTTTAATTGTCTCTGACTCAGAAACTCCGAGCGCTTAGGGGAGCGCATTTCGTTTCCTTTCCGCACCCGCCGTGTTTATGACACACAAGCTCTTGCACAGCTTTATTGTTCTTTCCCCACAGCCAGCGTTTTCACCCGGGTCTGCTGGAGGACAGGTGTGGCAGCCCTTGGGACAGAGACTGAGTGTCTAGTTTCCCGATAGTCCGTGGAGCCAGGGGACAGTCTGTCTGAAAAACTATCATAGGCGTTGTCTTGCTTCAAGCTATCTTTTGTTTTCTCTCCCCTCCCCCCCAATGATACATATCATAGGGTTGGGATATAACCTATTAGATGTTTGCTTTTTTGGCATGCATAAAGCCTTAGTTTCAATCCCCAATCCCTAGTGCTGCAAAACTTGTGTGTGTGTATGTGTGTATATGTGTGTTTGTACATGTTCATGAGTGTGCATTGGGAGGCTAAACTGACATTAGGTATCTTTCTCAGTTCTCCGCCTTATTTGTTTGTTTATTTATTTATTTATTTTCTGTATACAAGTGCTTTTTCTGTGTGTATGTTTGGGCACTACCGAGTTTCTGGTGCCCATGGGGGTCAGAAGCAGTGTTGGGTCCCTTAGAACTGGAGTTACAGATTTGTGAGCTGTCATGTGGGGGTGAGCAATTGAACTTGGGTCCTCTGGAATAGCAACAAGTGCTCTTAAATGTTGAGCCATCGGTTAACAATAAATTACTAAGAAGTTTATTTTAAAACAATTTTTTTTGGTTTACATGTAATTTTACCACTTATTAAAATGCAGGTAGATTTGCAAACTAGTGAGAATGATGTGCTTGTTTATCTTTCCTAAGAATTAAAGTTAGGCTGAGGCTGGGGGTGGTGCCACACACATTTAATCCCAGAGCTTGTGAGATAGAATCAGGTGGACTCTCTGTGATGTCTTGGCCAGCCTGGTCTACAGAGTGAGTTGGAGGCCAGCCACGGATACACAGTGAGACCCTGTCTCAAAAATAAATAAGTAGCCAGTGTGGTGTGCACGCCTTTAACCGCAGCACTTGGGAGGCAGACAAAGGAGGTTCTCTGAATTTGAGACTAGCCGGGTCTACAGAGCGAGTTCCAGGACAGCCAGAGTAATGTAGAGACTCTGTCTCAATAAATAAAGTTAGCTCAAATATTCAATACTGCACAAGACAGCATCTTCAGAACTTTCTGAGTTGGATAATGTTTTTATTTTGTATAAATGCATGATTAAAAGTGCCAGAAGTATGTTTAAGGTCATTTAAGAAATTATGATAAATTTGGTCCCAATTCCAAAATGGAATTCTTTGGGGATTGTTTTCATTTTAAATGCAAGGTCTCATGTAGCTCTGTTGGGCCCTGAACTTGCTATGTAGCCAAGGCTGACCCTGATCCTTGATGTTTTCTGCCTCCCTCTCCCAAGTGCTGGGGTTCCAAGTGTTTACCACCATGCATGGTCTTGTTTTTCTAATGACCAAATGTACTGACTCTGGTTGTTAGTGTAGACGCCGCAGTGTGGCAGGGACGGTGCCAAGCTCGGTTTCCTTGGCAGCCAGGCCTTGTAATGCTTTGTCTGTTGCTCCAGGTATTTTTAATGACCACAGCAAACGAAAATGTTAATACCTTTCTGGCAGTGCCGAGCAAATTTCTGAACCAGCCTCATGCTGCCTGTGTGAAATATGAACTGCCTGGCTTTGGTTTGTTGCTCTTGGGGCCTTTAATAACTACCTTTTTTTGTTGATGTCTGAGTAGAGTGCCCAGAATGTTCTTCCTAGGGATCCTATGGGTGCCATGAAGGAATTTCTCAACAGTATTTTTGGATTTTCCTTTCCAAGTTAAGCCTGCACTCACCCGTTCTGCAGTAAGGCATTAAGCCCTGTGTGGAGGGTGCTTAGCAATGAGAGGACGGGCCATCTGTCCCTTTGGTGTTTAGGCTGTCACTGTGGTCTGGCCTACGTGATCCTCGGTGAACTGTGGCCTTTGTTCTCTGCTCTGAGGATTTGGCGATCTCAGTTTTGATGACTTAGGCTGTATGGTTTTTATCCACTTTGAAAAGGGAAGTGATTGCAGCGGTGGCTTCAAGAAGCCAGTAATTGTGCTGAAACAGAGCCGCCACAGGCCAGTGGCTAGGCTGTTCTTGGAGTATGTGCCTAAGTTACTGAAAAACTCCAGTAATGATATTCTTCCATCCACAGGCAAAGCCAAACAAAAGGTTCCTGTCTTTGGAGCAAAGCAGTTTCATAGAACTGGGGGCTTGAAGGCGTTGACTGAGGCGCCAAGGGAGCTGGTTCTTCCCCCTGAACTTGTATGAACCTCTGACTTCACTTCTTTTTTTTTTTTTTTTTTGGTTTTTCGAGACAGGGTTTCTTTGTAGCTTTGGAGCCTCTGTCCTGGAACTAGCTCTTGTAGACCAGGTTGGCCTCAGACTCACAGAGATCCACCTGCTTCTGCCTCCCGAGTGCTGGGATTAAAGGCGTGCGCCACCACCGCCCTGCCCACCTCCTTTTGTTAAGGGGTTTCTTTACTTTTTTTATTTATGTTTTATTTTGAACTAATGATGCATTCAAAAGATATTGTAAAAATCATATAGTGTCTTGGCTCCCCTGCGCTTGGATGGTAATGGTCTCACAAGACTGAACGTTATCTTATACAGAAAGTTATTTGTTGCACAGTGTGTGTTAATTGGAGGCCAGCTTTGTCTCATCAGCCTGCCAGCCTTTACCTGACCTCGTCTTCGCGCAGGTCCAGCTGCATAAACCTTCAGTCTAGGTGACACTGATGTGCCAGCCTTACGATCAGGATGTCAGTTCGTACTTCGGAAGAGACATGCCCTGCCCTACTATATCTTACCTCTTACCCCAGGCTGCATGGGAAGACTTGTCCCCAGACCATTCCTCCGCAGAAGCAGGTGCCCAGGGGAGCTGTGCAGTCTGCTCACAGAGACTCAGGGTAGGCAGTGATTCCCAGGGAGACGAGCACCGGGCATAGAACGCTGTCTTTTACTGAGGGAGAAGGAAGCTGTCATCTCTTCTGTCTGGCTCAGGTACACTTTGGGGATAAATGACATTATTTTTTATTAGATTTGGGCCTACAGTTTTCCCTGGGGCTTGGTTCTGTCAGAACAGGAGCCTATAAAGAAAGATTACAGTGGAACTGGAGCAATGACTTGATGATGGAGAATATTTGCTGTCCTTGCAGAGGACCTGGGTTCAATTCCCAGCACCCACAGGGAAGCTCACCACCATTGCAACTCCAATTCCAAGGGGATCCAATGCCCTCTTCTAGTCTCTATGGGCATCAAGCAAGCATGTTGTATATAGACATACATGCAGGTAAAACACTTATACACGTAAAATAAAAAAAAATATTTTAAGACTGGTGGTGGTGCACACGCCTTTAATCCCAGCACCCGGGCAGCAGAGACAGGCAGATCTCTGAGTTCGAGGCCAGCCTGGTCTACAGAGTGAGTGCAAAAGCAACAGAGAAACCCTGTCTTGAAAAATATATATTTTTAAAAAAGGTCACAGTATATTTTATAAAGTATTTATCTTAGTTAATTTTCAATTTCTGTGATAAATCAGGTGTGGTCTCACACATCTTTAACCTCAGCTGAGGCAGGTGCATCTCTGTGAGTTCAAGGCCAACTTGGTCTACAGAGCAAGTTTAAGACAGCCAGATCTACATAGTGAGACCCTGTCTTGAACAAACCAAAAAGAGTACTTATTGCTCTTGCAGAGGACCCAGGTTCAGTTTCTAGAACTCACAACTATCTGTAAGTCCAGTTCCAAAGAATCTGATCCCCTCTTCTTGTCTCCGTGGGTTCCCACCTCATGGTGTCCATACATACATGCAGATAGACACTCATACACATAAAATAAAGACATCTTTTTTAAAAGACTTTCAAGTAGGATGGAGAGATGGCTGAGGGGTTAAGAGCCCTGGCTTCTCTTCCAGAGGTCTTGAGTTCAATTCCCAGCAACACATAGTAGCCCACAACCATCTATAATGGAATCTGATGCCCTCTTCTGGAGTGCAGGCATATGTGCAGACAGAGCCACCAAAGGTCCTGAGTTCAATTCCCAGCAACCACATGGTGGCTCACAACCATCTGTAGTGAGATCTGGCACTGTCTCTTGGAAAGTGAATATATATAATAAATAAGCAACAAAAACAAGAAACAAAGAACCCAGGTTCAATTCCCAGCACCCACATGGCAGCTCACAGCTGTCTGTAACTCCACTTCCAGGGGATCTGATACTCTCACACAGACATACATGCAAGCAAAACACTAATGTACATAAAATGCAAACAAATAACTAAATTTAAAAAATAATTAGAAGGCAAGCTAGTTAAGTTTTTTTTATTTATTATGACTCGTGTGTGTGTGTGTGTGTGTGTGTGTATGTGTGTGTGTGTGTGTAGAGGGAGCATAAATGCCCTGGCTTACACATGGAGGTCAGAAAATACGTTTTGTGAAGTCAGTTTTTCTTTCCTTTTTTTTTTTTTTTTAAATATTTATTTATATGGCCGGGCGGTGGTGGCGCACGCCTTTAATCCCAGCACTTGGGAGGCAGAGGCAGGCGGATCTCTGTGAGTTCGAGACCAGCCTGGTCTACAAGAGCTAGTTCCAGGACAGGCTCCAAAACCACAGAGAAACCCTGTCTCGAAAAACCAAAAAAAAAAAAAAAAATTATTTATTTATTATGTATACAATATTCTGTCTGTGTGTATGCCTGAAGGCCAGAAGAGGGTGCCAGACCTCTTTACAGATGGTTGTGAGCCACCATGTGGTTGCTGGGAATTGAACTCAGGACCTTTGGAAGAGCAGGCAATGCTCTTAACCACTGAGCCATTTCTCCAGCCCAATTTTTTGTTTGTTTTTGTTTTTCTTTTTTTTTTTTTTTTTTTTTGGTTTTTCGAGACAGGGTTTCTCTGTAGCTTTGGAGCCTGTCCTACTTCCAGGGGTTGAACTCAGTTCTCGGGGTACATGGCATACACAGCAAGTGCCTTTACCCGCTGGGCCATCCTACCTACTCTCAGTCCCTTTGCTTTCCCCTTGAGTACCTCCCAAGGTTTCTGTCTACTGGCTATTTTCCATGGGATGCCTTCAAATTTTCAAAGGCTTCCCAGCAGAATTTACTATCTCCCTTTTGTGGATCATTTGTTCTGGATTCCAATATAAAAACAGCCCTGTGAAGCCAGCCTTTGTCTGGGGTGAGGACTGTGGCCTTGGGGTGTGGCCAACGGTCACCTCAGGAGGCCTGTGATCATGTGGGTAGTTCTTCAGAACTTAGAACAAAGTTCTTTAGCTCTTTCGATCTTAGAAAACCCAGGGTTGACATGTGTATATATGCTGTGACATCTTTTGTACTAGCTCAAAGTAGAAACAACTCAAATATCCTCTAGTGTATGTCTGTACAAACCGCAGCATCCACACATGGGCTGCTCAGCCCAGAACGGGAAGAGACTGATAATATCTGTGACAACTTGGGTGGACCTCATCATACTGAGTGGAAAAAAACAACTTCAAAGTCCGTATACCGTGATCCACTTATAAAATGTTCTCTGAAGACAATATTTAGAAATGGAAAGTTCAACCGGTCTTTAATCTCAGCTCTTAGGAGGATCAGGAGCTTAAGGTCACCCTGAGTACATAGGCAACTCCAGACTAGGCTAACTTAACAAGAGCACCTTTACTAAAAAAAGAAAAATGTAAAAAGATTGCTCAGCAAGTAAAAGTACTTGTCATATAAGCCTGGCAACCTGTGTTCAATCCCTAGAAGCCACAGTAGAAGAGAACTCCTTTTTTTGTTTTTTGTTTCTATTATTTTTCTTTCTATTTTTGTTTTTTAATTAAAAAGAAAAATAGGACTGGAGAGATTACTCCATGGTCCAAAAAAGCAGATGCTCTCCCAGAAGACCCAAGTTTGATTTCCAGCACCCACATGGCAGTTAGCAACCCTCTGCTCCAGTTCCAGAGGCCCCAACACCATCTCTGGCCTCCAAGAGTGTGCATGCATACACTACATGCAGGCAAGACGCTCATCCACATAAAATATAATTTCAGGTTGTTTTTTTTGTTTGTTTGTTTGTTTTTTCAACACAGGGTTTCACTGTGTAACAGCCTTGGCTGTTCTGGAACTAGCTCTTAGACCAGGCTGGCCTTGCACTCACAGAGATCCATCTGCCTCTGCCTCCTAAGTGCTGGGATTAAAGGCATTAAAGGCATATGCCGCCGCCACCACCTGACTTTAAAATTTTTTTGTTATATAGTGTTCTGCCTGCACGCCAGAAAGGGCTACTTGATCTCACTATATAGGTGGTTGTAAGTCACCATGTGGTTGCTGGGAACTGAACTCAGGACCTCTGGAAGAACAGCCAATGCTCTTAACTTCTGAGCCATCTCTCTAGCCCAGTTTTAAACTTTTTAGAGCTAGTTCCGGGACGGGCACCAAAGCTACAGAGAAACCCTGTCTCGAAAAAAAAAAAAACAACTTTTTAATAATTATGTATGTGTATGAGTGTTTTGCCTGCATGTATGTCTGTGACCCACACACATGCAGTGCCCAAAGAGGGTCGTGGATTCCCTGAACTGGAGGTATAGTTGTTAGGCACCATATGGGTGCTGGAAACTGAACTGGGGTTCTCTACAAGAGCATCAGGTGCTCTTAACTGCTGAGCTGTCTCTTAAAAGCATCTCCTGGCCCAGCAGTGGTGGCGCACACTTTTAGTCCCAGCACGTGGGAGGCAGAGGCAGGCAGATCTCTGAGTTTGAGGCCAGCCTGGGCTACAGAGTGAGTTCCATGACAGGTTCCAAAGCTATACAGAGAAACCCTGCCTTGAAACCCCCTCCCCAAAGAAAAAGGAAGAAAGAAAGAAAGAAAGAAAGAAAGAAAGAAAGAAAGAAAGAAAGAACAGTTCTGATATATGGAAATCTAAGTCAAAATTCTGAAATAGTGGGTAAAAGTCAGTCATACATTTATGTTCAATATAGCATAAATCCATAGGCTTATATGTAAATAATTCAAAATTAATGTTTAAAATAGAAATATCACAATTAGTAATGACAGCACACTGTATCTAAACCAATTGGGCAGGTGTGCATTTGACAGACTGTTTGGAAAGTCAGAACTAAAATAAAAACAAAATAAAAGAAACTCGAACTGTTAGGTACAAATAAGGAAGTAATTCAGACACAAAGAAAGAAAGCAAGCAGACATCAAAATGATAAGGCATTAGAGTGTTTCTCAAACCTGCCTCCGCCTGGCTGCGTGAGCCACAGCGTGGTTTTACCCTTCTGTGTGGCTCATATGTGTTCATGTGTGTGCGTGCATGGAGACCAGGCGTCATTCTTCAGGAACTGTTCACTTCTTTGAAGACCTTGGCTGGGACTTGGTGGGCTCCATTTTGACGAGGCTGGCTAGCCAAAGAGTCTCAGGTTCCACCTGACTCCGCCTCCCTTCCACTTGACTGCCTCCCTTTCGCCTGACTCCACCTCCCTTCCACTTGACTCTGCCTCCCTTTCGCCTGACTCCACCTCCCTTCCACTTGACTCTGCCTCCCTTTCGCCTGACTCTGCCTCCCTTCCACCTGACTCCGCCTCTCTTCCACCTGACTCCGCCTCCCTAGGCTGGCTCACAAAGCTCACCAGCCTGCTCAGGCTCTCCTCAGACCTAAGGGTCAGCGGGTCAGCTCCGGCCCTTGACTGACGGGCTGCCTACCCAGTTCCCATTCTTTTCTTTTTTGAGACAGCCTCTCAGGCAGCTCAAGGTAGCTCCCTATATAGAGGAGCCGGCCCTTGACTCACAGAGGTCTACCTGCCTCTGCTTTCTGAATGTTGAGATATAAGGCATGAGCCACCACACCTGGCTTTTCCTGAATTTTCCAGACTGGGTCTTACGTATTTAGTTAACCTTAAACTCAGCATAGCCTTGAACTTCTGGGCCTCGTGCCCAGGCCTAACCAGTGCTGGGATCACATGGGACAGCCACGCCCGACTTCTCTCACCCTTTTTGATTGAACCATTTCAAGCCTGCACGGTGGTGCACACCTTTAATCCCAGCACTCAGGAGACAGAGGCAGGCGGAGCTCTGTGATTTTGAGGCCAACCTAATCTACAGAACAAGTTCCAGCACAGCCAGAGCTTCGCTGAGAAACCCTGTCTCGAGAAAAAAAAAAAAAGGAACCATTTCTGCATTACTTCCTACAGCCATTTTATCCCATAATCTTGACTAGGGCGAATCTTTAGTGCTCTCTTCTGTCGAGTCAGGATTTTCCGGGAAAGCTGCTTACGGTGTTCTCAGCAGCCTCACCAATGCTTCCACACCAGATGCCCGGCACAGCGCTTGAGTGACTGGTGGGAAAACGTCGAGGGGAAGTTCTGGGTCTTTGTTTACAAGGCTGTGCGCAAATGGTCCCCATGTCTGCCAGTCTTGACCACCCCAGCATGACATTCGTGTTTCTGTGGCTGCTCACATTCACCTCAGCCTCAGATGGAAACTGAGTAACAGAATCATCGCTGTTTCTTTTGGAGGCAACAACAGGATTAAGGCCTGGGCTTGCAGCATGCCAGCCATGTACTCTGTCTCTTTCTGCAGGCCACACTTCCATGTGCGCAGGCCCCTTCCCCTGGGCCCGTTGTTTCCTTTGACACAGGTCTCGTTACAGACTTGCTATGTAAAGATGGTGTTGATGTTGCACCCCTGGTCATTTCCCCCCACCCGTCAATTAGGATTGCAGACATGCATTGTCTGGGTCATCACTGATTTGTTCATTTATATATCTTTTTTAAAATTTATGCTTTATTTTATTGTGTATGGGTGTTTTGCCTGCATGTATGTCTGCACTGCATGGATGCAGTACCTATGGAAGCCAGGAGAGGGCATCAGACTCCCTGGGATTGGAGTTACAGATAGTTCTGGGCCAGCATGTGGGTGCTGGGAATTGAACCTAGGTCTTCTGGATAGCAGCCAGTGCTCTTAGCCACGGAACCTCACCAACCTATTATTTATTTAAAAAGAAAATAAATTAAGGACAATAGATGTAGCTCAATGGAGTTCACTTGGCTCCTATGCAGGAAACCAGTCTCTAGCATCACAAGTAAATAAAATAGGGTGTCCTTCACTCTCCAGCCCCAGGTTTCCTGATCTGGTGGGTTCCCAGGCCATCCTCACTTCGCCCAATAGTCTTCTCCAAAAGTCCAGCTTTGGCCTGGGAATCTGGAGATGGTTCATGCATAGCCTCTACTGCTTCCTGGACGATGGGCAACAAGTGAGTAATCCCCACTTTCTAGGCCTCCCTTTTCTGTCTGTAAAAATGGGGTGCTGCTACTGCCTATTTCCACAACACCCCTGGGCAGGACAAAGCAGGCAGCCTGTGTCAGGGACTCCCAGTGGACTCCTTCAATGCCTAAGCAGACTTAGGCCTTGCTTTCCCTCCCATGCCACACACTGTGGGAGCAGATACCACTCTCCAGCACCTCTAGAGACTGGTTTTTACACAAGAATAAATCCTGCAGGCAAGTTGAAGTAGTGTCTTAATTTTTTTTACCGCAGTATTTTTATGTGCTCACATATGCACAACCACGGAGTATGTGTGACAGTTAGAAAGCAGTTTCTGGGGTCGATCAGGCTGTACAGCATTCTTACTCCCAGAGCTACTTCAGTAACCATATTTATCATTAAAAAAAATTTAAGTGATGGGCATTGAACCCCAGGCCTCTCAAATACTAGGCACATTCTCTGCCGCTGAGTCACAGCCCCATTCTTTTCTCTTTCTTTCTGTCTGGCTCCCTGTCTTTTCTTTTCCTTTCTTTTTTTCTTTGTTTGTTTTTGAGACAAGCCACATGAAGCAGCTTGGGCTATCCTGGAACTCACTCAGGCGGAACTCAAACTCAGACCCTCCTGTCTCTGCCTCCCGAGTGCTGGATTTAAAGGTGTGCGCCACCACCACATCTGACTCTCATTCATTTTTTTCAACTTGTTTTCGGATCTAAAAAAATTTGTAAAGGTATTTAAATTTTGCTTTATGTCTATGAATGTTTTACTTGCGTGAATGTTGTGTGCTTGCTGGGTTCCCTGGAACTGCGGTTATAGATGGTTATGAGCCACCACGTGGGTGCCAGGAATCAAATTTGGGTCCTGCAAGAGCAACAAGTACTCTTAACCACTAAACCATCTCTCTAGCCTCTATCTAAAAATTTTAATAGTGAACACACGTGCGCCTGCTCACAATGAACGAATGAATGAATGAACGGCGAAGCATATGAATAAAGGGTTTGGGGCTGGAGAGATGGCTCAGAGGTTAAGAGCATTGCCTGCTCTTCCAAAGGTCCTGAGTTCAATTCCCAGCAACCACATGGTGGCTCACAACCATCTGTAATGGGGTCTGGTGCCCTCTTCTGGCCTGCAGGCATACATGGAAGGAATGCTCTGTATACATAATAAATAAATATTAAAAAAAAAAGAATAAAGGGTTTGTTGCTCCTTTAGATTTGAGAGATCACCTTTATAGCTTAGCTACTCTGTTCATTTTACTTTTTGTTCACTTTTACTTGTTTTACTGGTCATAGTTATAAAATAGCCTTCTGGAGGTATGCTTGCTATATCTCCATAGATGCATGGGCTATTCTGAAAGGACAGTAAGAAACTGGTAACATGCTTTTGCTCCTAAGATTTGCCCTCTTTTGCCTTCCAAAGATTATATTAGATGTGTTCATTACTGGGGTTTTGGGGGGGGTACAGGTGCATGTAACCAAGCCAGGCCTCAAATCTAACATGTAGCTGAAGGTAACCTTGAGTTCTGATCTTCTTTCTTCACCTCCAAAGTGCTAGGTTGCAGGAGTGTGCCGCCATGTCCACATATTACTGACCTTTTTAAACATACATTTATTTATTTATTTTTGTGTTTTTTTGAGACAGGGTTTCTCTGTAGCTTTGGAGCCTGTCCTGGAACTCACTCTGTAGACCAGACTGGCCTCAAATTTACAGAGATTCACCTGTCTCTGCCTCCCGAGTGCTGGGATTAAAGGTGTGCTCCACCACTGCCTGGCTAACTTATTTTATTCTTGCCGGGTGGTGGTGGCGCACGCCTTTAATCCCAGCACTTGGGAGGCAGAGGCAGGCGGATCTCTGTGAGTTCGAGACCAGCCTGGTCTACAAGAGCTAGTTCCAGGACAGGCTCCAAAACCACAGAGAAACCCTGTCTCGAAAAACAAAACAAAAAAAAAATTAAATAAATAAAAGGAAAAGCAGGATGATGCTGTAGCTCAGTGTTTAGGTGCAAGTTCATATATGCAAGTCCAGTTCCCAGACAGACACACAGATGGATGGACAATATAGTTTAATAGCTTGAGAGCTGTACTTAGATCAGCTAAGTCTCCTGAGATTTGCCCAAAAGAAGAACGCTCTATACACCATTGGTGAGCTGATTCGAGGCGGTGTTCTCTTCTCTCTGCACCACTCCTGGTTGGCGGTAAGATGAGGCTCCACTGGGGAGTGAGGAGCACTGTGGCCATCCTCTGATTGGATGAGCCACAGTGGAGACAGACAAACAAGGGCAGGTTCTCCGCACTCCTCCTCCACCTGGCTGCCCCTGGGAGCCTCTAGGAGAACATTAGTCATGACCCTGACTCAGACCCCAGCCTGAGGGGCAATTATTAGTCAGTATTGGGTCTGGGACCAGCCTTATGTAGGCACCCCAGTGTGGAGAGTGTGGATAGCTGTGGCAGGACCAGCTACAGTCATTGGTGACCTGAAGTGCATTTACTGAAGGCTTTACAAACCCTTAGGTCTGCCTAGGCTTATGGAGGCGAAGACCATCCGCGACCAGTGATCAGATGCCCCAGCTGCTGGCCAGGAGATTCTGCTATTGAACAGGCCCTCAGGTGCCCCCACCGCCAGGTAGGTCTGGGAAATGTGGACCTTAAGGGCAGATGGGCTGTGTTTTCAAACTCCTAGGACCCTGCCTGATGCTCAGTGGGTGAAGGTTTCTGCTGTTGTTGAGACGGGGTCTTGTTCTGTAGCTCAGTCTGGCCTTCTACCGGGACAGTCCTCCTATCCCAGCCTCCCAAATGTCAGTATGACAGGTGTGAGCCACCACACCTGACTTGAAATATGAAGCTCAGAGGTGCTTGCCTGCACAGCACCAAAAGATTCTCTGGTTTCTGACAGGTAGTGATGGTTGCTCGGCTCAGGCTGGAGTTTCCCGTAAGTGTAAGGCTTCCAGAGCCCTAAAGATAGGATCCAAAATGCTAGCAGGTGGCTTCTCATTTGCTTCTCCTTGCCCTGCCACAAACAGTTGTGCTTTAGACATTCAGATGTCCCTTCCTTGCATCTGCAGCGCTGGGCTTGCTGCAGCTTGGCTTCTCTCCAGGCCCGGCCTCGCCCGGCACCTTGCACCTTGCTGCTGCCCCCTGCCAGGTGCACTGCTGACTTTTCCCCTGGTTACCTCTCCCATACAGCCCGGCTGTGCTGCCCCACCCACCTCAGGGGCTTGGGCTTAATGTGGGGCCTGGATGACTCAATGTTTGATTTTCCCTTGGCCGACTCATTACCTTTGATAGGAATACCTCTTCTGACCTCCGTTTTTGGTAGAAGAGACAGCATGCTGGCAAGTGACTATAACCATGAACTGAGGAGATTGTGAGCTTGAGGCCAGCCTGGGGTGCATAGTTAGACCCTACCTCAAAAAACAAGCGAACAACCACTACTACAAAACAAACAAACACAAAAAACACCATGGGCTGGAGAGGTGGCTCAGCAGTTAAAAGAACTTGCTGCTCTTCCAGAGGACCAAAGTTTGAGATGGTTTCTCTGTGTAGCCCTGGCTGTCCTGGAACTCAATCTGTAAACCAGGCTGGCCTCATACTCAGAGATCCGCCTGCCTCCGCCTCCCAAGTGCTGGGATTAAAGGCGTACACCACCACTCCCGGCTCATTAAGATTGTTTTAAATTGGTACTGGGGAGGCACAGGCAGGTGGATCTCTGTGAGTTCAGGGTAAATCTAGTCTCCCATAGTAAGTTCCCAGTCAGCCAGAACTTGTAAGAACCTGTCTCAACAACAACAACAAAAGTTTCTTTGAAATTGGAGTCTAGATCTTTTTTTTAATTGATTTTTAATGTGTATGGGTGTAATTTATTTTTAATGTATATGGGTGTTTTGCCCGCATGTATGTCCATAAAGCATGTGTGTGCAGTGCCTGCAGAATCCAGAAGAAAGCATCAGATCCCATGGAACTAGAGTTATGGACCGTTGTGAGCTGCCATGTGGGTGCTTGGAATCAAACCAGGGTCCTATGGAAGAGTAGCCAGTGTTCTTAACAACTGAGCCGTCTAGATCTTCTGTGGCACACTTTTCCTGGGGAGGCATCGACTCACCCCAGAATGGGAACCCATGACGGAACAAAGTCCAGCTCGGTGAACCGATAAATTTTGGGGGGGGTTACTAACAAGAATGTGGGTGAGGGGTCACTTGCAGGAGCAGAGAAGACTCCCAAAGCAGCTGAAAGCACCCTAACTCAGGTAGCACCCTAACTCAGGAAGCTCTGACCAGGAGCTCTCTCTTTGCGCTGCTTTGTAGACCCTCCGGATCTGAGACTCTCCTGAGCACTTGGCTGGTCAGTCTCCCTCCCAGGAGCTGTTTCTCTTTCTGTAAAGCTGGGAAGGGTCCTTCCAGAATCTTTCAGGTTCCACTGTGCCTCCCATTCCTTCCTAGAGAGAATCTTTCAGTTCAGAGAAAACTGCCTTCCCACAGATCTCTTGGGAGTCCATTTGTGAGAATGTTGGCCGCATTCGACTGTCACACATCCTCTTTCCCACCTGTGTGTCTGACAGATGAGCAGGGGGAGCTTGGTTAATGAATGTCGTACGTGGGCTTATTGTCATTGGTTCTGGTCACCGTGTCCCCTAGTGAAGCCCTGGTGTTAGAGGACAAATATACTGGCTGCTGGTTTGTACAACCAACCTGCCTTTTCCTGTTGTATTGACGTCTTAAGTAGCATGTGTTGTGGACAGTCCAAAAATTCATGTCCTTTTTTCTTGGGCTGGTGGTCCAGAGTGGCAACTGTAACCAATGCCTAAGAATCAGAACACAAACTGAGCGTGATGGTGAAGGGCTCATGGAACTGCTGACCGTACCCATTTCTTCTCCTACACAGTGACCATCGTTAAGCTCTGGAATGCGCTCAGAATGGGCGATAACAAGGATCTAGAAGCTGAAATCCACCCCTTGAAGAATGAGGACAGAAAACCACAGGAAAACCTGGGGAACCAATCGAAAAGCGAGAACTTGAAGAGCAAGCCTCACCAGTCCCGCCTGTCCCGATGCCGCACAGTGGCATTTTTCCTTTCCTTGTTTATCTGTCTCTTCGTGGTGTTTGTCGTCTCTTTCATCATCCCTTGTCCAGACCGACCCTCGTCTCAGGGAATGTGGAGGCTTGACTACAACGCTGCAGGTGAGCCTGCCAGGGGCCTCTTTCCCCAGCAGGGTTCCAGACCCCTATTGGGCCAGCGCTGTTACAAATGGTAGCCTGGTGGTCTTTGGCAGTCAGCTCTGAGTGGCTGCTGGGTTTGCCTCTGAACTTGGAGATGTTGGGAGCCTCTATTGGAACCGGAAGCACTGCCCTGGTCAGGTAAGTAAGAAAAAGGAGGCTTATTGGCTGATTAACAGAAACAGTTCAGTGACTGAGAGGTTAGAGAAGGCCCATCCGCTGCAGGGAACAGCAGATGTGGAGGTGTCCCGAGGTGCTCCAGGTGGGAAACCAAATCACAATTTATATCTGTCCCATGAATTAGCCCTTATGAAAAGCAGTGGAAGAACCTTTCCATTTTTAGTTTTGTTTGTTTGTTTGTTTGAGACAAGTTCTCACTTAACCTCAGGATGGCTTCAGACATACGGTGGAGCTGGGCTGGTCTTGAACGCCTGCCTCACACCCCAACTGCTAGAATTATGGGAGTGTGCTCCCACACCTGTGGTCCAGAAGACTGAACCTGGGGCTCTATGAATGCTAGGAACTCACTCTACCACCTGAGCTGCATCCCTACTTCTCCAAGTCTTGCTCTTTTTTTTTTTTTTTTTTTGGTTTTTCGAGACAGGGTTTCTCTGTGGTTTTGGAGCCTGTCCTGGAACTAGCTCTTGTAGACCAGGCTGGTCTCGAACTCACAGAGATCCGCCTGCCTCTGCCTCCCGAGTGCTGGGATTAAAGGCGTGCGCCACCACCGCCCGGCCCTTTTTTTTTTTTAAGATTTATTTATTTATGCATATGAGTGTTCTGTCTTCCATTAGGACTACAGGCCAGAAGAGGGCATCAAATCTCATTTCAGATGGTTGTGAGCACCCATGTGGTTGCTGGGAATTGAACTCAGGACCTCTGGAAGAGCAACCAATGCTCTTTAACTACTGAGCCATCTTTCCAGCCCAAGTCTTGTTCTTTTAATGAATGTATTTCTCTCTTTTTGTCTTTTTGGTTGTTGTGTTTTTTGTTTTTCCAGACAGCGTTTCTTTGGGTAGCCTTGGCTGTCCTGGAACTCAGTCTGTAGACCAGGCTGGCCTCTGCCTCTGGCAGAGGAACCCAGATCCTCTGCAACAGCAGCCAGTGTATTTACTGAGCTGTCCACTCCAGCCACTGCTGTTTAGACAGGCTCTGGCTATGGAACTGTTCCTGGCCTAGAATGTACTATATTGCCTAGGCTGGCCTCAGACTTGTTATGTCACTGAGGCTATGAACTCATCCTAAACCTCCTGCTCCCAGTTCTCATGCAGAAAACTGCTCTTGGCTGATAACTAGCCACATTGAACGTCTTCGCATGTGCCTGTTCATCACTTGGACATCTTAGGAGAGATGGCTGTGAAATCCTTCACCCTTTTTTTTTTTTTTTTTTTGAGACAGGGTTTCTCTGTGTAGCCTTGGATATCCTGGAACTAGCACTGTAGACCAGACTGGCCTCGAACTTGCAGAGATTGGCCTACTTTTACCTCCTTAGTGCTGGGATTAAAGGTGTGAGCCACCACACCAGGCCTATATTTTCTAGTTCTAGGAATCTGATCCATTTTGAGTATGATAAATGTACAAATTCAACCTCTTATGGTTTTGTTTTAAGCGTAGAGCTTCTCACTTGAACCCTTGATGACGGAGATACAGGGCCTAACAAGGGTGGAGTGTGACTGAATCCCATGCTGGTCTTGAGGATTGTCTTCTGTACAGATGCTCAGATTTTTTTCACTTTGTTTGTTTGTTTCTTTTTGAGACAAGGTCTTTCTTTTAGCCTTGGCTGTCCTGGAACTCTCTGTAGATCAGCCTGGCCTCGAACTCACAGAGATCTGCCTGCCTCTGAAGAAACCGCTTGTCTTAGTGAGGAAGATCCTGCTCTTATCTGGGGAGGGGGAGCACCTCCCTGTGGCAAGTTGTACATTGGGAGCACCAAACCACACAGAGCATTCAACTTGACCTTCCCAAAGACAGGCATGGCCCGCGGAGCATAGTCTGTGACTTTCTTTTTCAGTCCCGTATGACTTTCTGGCTACGGGAGACGTAAACAGGGACAAGATCCAAGACGTTCTCTTTCTTTATAAAAACACCAACAGCAGTAACAATTTCACCAGATCCTGTGCCGATGAAGGTAATTCCTGTTCCGTTTAACAAGGAGCCCCCGCCCCATGGGATGAAGGCTCTTTGTCCACACCACCTTCTCTTTTGGAGCAGATGAGTGGAGGGGATTCAGGGAACCACCCCTTCCTTTTTTCTTTCTAATAGAATAGGCTTGATAAGGCTCTCAGTTCCCTCACTGCCTGGGGCCAACCCCAGTGCCTGCTGAGACTCTGGTCTAAGGGGAAGTAAAGGAAATGGACTCAGTCACATGGCTGAGACACAGAATAAGGGAGCCAGGAGGTGGCAGAACACTGCTGACCAAATGGCTGCCCCCTTTCCCCTCCAGGCTTTTCCACTCCTTGTGCCTTTGTGGCTGCTGTGTCAGGAGCCAATGGCAGCGTGCTCTGGGAGAGACCTGTGGCCCAAGATGTCGCCCTTGTAAAGTGTGCCGTACCACTAACGTCGGACAGTGAGGTGTCTTCTGCCTGTATCCTTGTGGGAAGACTAGGTTCTTTCATTGCGGTCAGCTTATTCACAGGTCAGCCCTGGCTCTCTCCTGGGGGTTGCTGAATGGGTAGGAACCTTTCAAATGAGGGTGTGACCACTTGGAAGCCAGTGGTGTCAACTCTTTCAGCTGCTCTGCCGAGTTGTCCTTGTGTCTTTGCAAGCAGTTTGCATCTTGCTGTGGATGCTAACCGACAGCTAGTGTCCCCCGCCGTGAGGTGACAGTGGTCAGCCTTGGCTCCTGGGGGCCTGGCGGCTGGCCTGAGCCTACTGATGCCGCTCTCCTAGAGCAGGTCTCCGAACCTTAGTGTGACGGGCCAGAAGAAGAAAGGCACGCTTTTATGTGAGCTCTGGCCATCACACTTGTGTAGCAAGTGCTTTAACCATTGAGCCATCCTCCTGCTCCGTGATGTTGTAGTTTTTGCAAGGTCATACTATGTAGTCCAGATTGACCTGTATCCCAGGCTGGCTTTTCACTTGCAGCAAGCCTCCTGGGTCAGCTTCCTAATGCTGACATTACAGGCCTGAGCCGTGGTACCCAGCTGCCTTTTCAAGAGGCTATCTAGTATCTTCTCCCTCAGCTGTGTGTGCTTGTTCTGCAACATTTCAGAGCACTTGTACACACTCCTGTATCTAAGTGGGCTGCCAAGGATGGCTGCCCTCATGTAAGTCTATCGTTGGCTTGTCAAGATGATTGGAGCCTCTGTGTGTTTGGTTTTAGGGGAAACCCTGTGGAGCCACTCCAGCAATTTGGGTGGGGATGCTTCTGTATTGAGCCCCCTGCTCCAGGTGCCCGACGTTGATGGTGATGGTGCCCCAGACCTACTGATCCTCGCTCGGGAGGGGCATGAGGTGATAAGCATAGTTCTCAAGTACCCCATGCCCACTTACTCCCTTTTCTTCCTCTTCCACTTTTCCCTAGAGAGAATTTCTGTGACCACCCAGCAGGGGATTCTCCCAGGGTTCTGTATTCTGAGGTCCACACATGCAGCATCCTGGGGTCCACACATGTAGCATCCTGAGGTCCACACATGCAGCATTCTGGGATCCACACATGCAGCATCCTGAGGTCCACACATGCA
Source organism: Chionomys nivalis (assembly GCF_950005125.1). NCBI lineage: Eukaryota > Metazoa > Chordata > Mammalia > Rodentia > Cricetidae > Chionomys > Chionomys nivalis. The sequence goes on along the minus strand of NC_080092.1, from coordinate 14,070,212 downwards.
GCATTCTGGGATCCACACATGCAGCATCCTGAGGTCCACACATGCAGCATCCAAGGTCCACACATGCAGCATCCTGGGGTCCACACATGCAGCATCCTGGGAGGCTCCATCTCTACAGGAACTTGCTGGCTTCCCTATGGGTAGCAGAATGCACATGGCTTATGTATGGGTTGGCGTGAGCCTTCAGCTCCCATGACCTACAGTTCCCATGCTTCCCAGCAGGCTGTGCAGCACAGTCACACATGCTCCCTGTTGGTCACTCTCCTCAAAGTACTTTTCCCCCAGACCCAAAGAGTGTTGACCACCTTCTCTGCAACTCCCTAAAGCTCCCCTGCCTTCCCATGGAGCAGGTTCTCCCTCTTCCCTTCTGCTCTTTGTTACTCCAGGTCAGCGGGGCTATCTATTCAGGCAGCACCGGGTACCAGATTGGCCACAGAGACAGCCTGGGTGTGGATGGAGATGGTGGCGCCCTCCTCCATGTGACCAGAACGGGCGCTCACTATATTCTCCTGCCCTGTGGTATGTTGGATGCCACATTCTTGGGATGGGCTTTTCTCCTGGAGTGATGCTGGACAGAACACTGGGTTCCGGGCTAGATAAAGAAGCATGTAAATTGGTGACAGCTGACAAGCAACAATCAGGAAGCCCAAGGGCTAGACTGGGTGTGGTTCCGGAGGATGCACCTGGTCCCCATGGTGACTGTGTCCTTCTGTGTTTTGAACAGCAAGTGCTCTCTGCGGCGTCTCTGTGAAGGGTCTCTATGAGAGAGTCACTGGGAGAGATGGCCAGTTTAAGGAAGACCCCTACTGGGAGAACATGCTCAATAGCTCCGCCCACCGGAGGCTTCTGCCCAGGTTTGTCTGACATACAGGTCTCAGTTAGGGACAACCTTGTGTGGAGCACAGGACAACCAAACTAGAGCCTTGAAGTACTGTTAGGCCGCCATGTCTTTGGAACTGAAAAACGGGCAAGCAAAAGCAGAGTAAAAATTGAGAAGGCTGGGGTGGCTCTGTGGTAGTGTGCTTGGCTAGTTTTCATCCCCCATAGTAGAGAAAAATATTGAATGAGGAGATAATCCTTGTTCCACAAACAGCATCTCATTTATACTTCCAAGCTAGGGAACTGAGAAACATTGAGATATACCATGGGGGCCTGAGGGAAGTATCCCAACAGGCCTGTCTTGGTGAGACAGGACCCATATGCTCCCCTCACCACCTCTACTCTCCTCGTCTAGCTCTGGAGCAGTTCGCTACCTGATGAATGTCCCAGGGAAATCTGGCCAGGACGTGCTCCTTGTGAGCTCTGAGGCCTGTATGCTGCTGGATGGACAAGACCTGATGCCCAAGTGGACCCTCGGTGCAACTCAGGTTCTGAGGTATGTGCAGTTGCTGCTGAGTGTGGGTAGGGGTGCACGCCTGCTCAGGACCTCAGCGTGTCCTGCTGACTGGCGGGGGGGTGGACAGTGGACTGGAAGGCCCATGTGATTCTGTTAGAGGCCTCCTTGCTGTCCTCGGATCTGTCCTTTGTCACTGGAGGGGCTTCTGAAGCTGCTGGTCACAAGTACTAGCTCCTCATCCCGGGCCTAGATGTGGGTAGCCCCTCATCCCGGGCCTAGATGTGGGTAGCCCCATCCAGCCCAGGAGCTGCGGCCATGGAAATTTCATCTCAGATTCCTGTACCAAGACCTTCTGTGAGGTCTTCTTCCTTAATCCTTCCAGAAAACCCATCCTTGGCCACTACAAACCAGACACTTTGGCTGTGGTCATTGAAAATGGAACCAGTATTGATAGACAGGTAGGCTGGGCTTCCTGTGTGGGTTGGGCGTCTACCTTGTCAACCGCTGATGACAAACTGTGAAAGCAGACAGTGCTGAGCCCCAGGCCGCTGCCCTCAGATGGGGAGGGATTCAGAGAGCAGCCTGTGTGGCCGGCACGGCTGAGCAAGCTGGGGCTGTCTGCCAGTAGTGTCCCTCCCTCCCCAGATCCTACTTCTGGACCTCAGTACGGGGTCTACGCTGTGGAGCCAGCACCTCCCAAGCCTACCTGGGGGCCCACCATCCACAAGCCTCATGACAGCAGACCATCGCTCAGCCTTCTTCTTCTGGGGCCTCCATGAGCTTGTCAGCGCCGATGAGATGGTACAGGGTCATATGTCCGGGGAATACTCCTTGTTGGGATCTGGTGCCAGATCCCCCTGGAAGCTGCCAGGGACTGGACCACCAGAAGTCTACTGCCTGAGCAGCAGACCTGTAGAAAGGGGGTCCAGGCCAAGGAGGAGGTATCATGATGTGCCTGGGGCTACAGGAGAAGGATCTTGGAGATGGGGTGGACCTATAATTGGGAGGGCAGGTGAGGTGCTTATGAACACCAGGAAGGATCAGGACCAGGTGGGGAAGCAGGGGCTAGCAGATATTCACAGAACAGGAAGTGGCTTTCTGGGGGACCCTGGTAGACATAGTCTAAACAAGGATAACACATGGATAACCGCTTTTGAAGGTAACTTGAGGGCTGCACACTTAGACATGACGGTGGTCTGGGTGCGGCAGGTCAGGCGCACTGTGTTCTCACTTCAGGGTCCCCAAGACATGCAGCACAGCCTATACATGTTCCACCCTACCCTGCCTGGCATCCTGCTGGAGCTAGCCAACGTGACTGCCAACATCGTGGCCTTTGATGGTAAGCATGGGCTCGGGCACTGGGTCCGGGCCTTCCCTGTGCTAGTTTGCTCTGGCCAGTCATGAGCACCACTGACTGTCCCCCACAGCCATCCTGTTCGAGCCAAGTCGCCATGCTGCCTACGTGCTCCTGACAGGCCCAGCAAGCTCAGACATGCCTGGCCTGGTCTCTGTGACCAAACACAAAGTCCAAGACCTCGTTCCTGGCAGCAGAGTGGTCCACCTTGGCGGTGGCACCTCAGACAGCGACCAGGCTATCCGCGACCGCTTCTCCCGCCTGCGGTACCGAAGTGAGGTGTAGGTGGTGGCGGCTGGAGCAGGTGGAGACTCCAACTGTGAAAACAAAGCCTCCTGGGAAAGTTGGCCTACCCTCAGCCTCCATGCTGACCTCACTGCATGCCCTGGTCATTCTGGCCTTCTGAGAACTATGGCCTTACCAGCTCTATCCAAGGATGTTGGGGGCACCTCCAGTCTCCTGCCTATGCCATGTCCTCCCTCAGAGGTCTCACTGTGTGACTCATGTGATCTGGTCAAGGCCAGTAGGCCTCCCTGTGGTCTCTGGGCCAATATGGGCCGAGCCAGCCCTTCAGGAAGCCCCCCACTTAGTGCCTCTGCACCCTCTCACACTCCACTGAAAAAGCCACTGCTGTGGGGTGCCCCTGCCTGTGGTGTCTGTCCGTCCCTCTCCTTCCAGCCTGGCTCTCCCCTTGTCTGCACTGTCTCTCAGGCGTCACAGAGCTCAGAGGGTGGTAGGCCCTGGGCGGCTTCAGGGCTGCTAGAACCTGAGTCTCTGAGCTGCTTTCCCAAAGCAGAAAGGAGCATGTCTCCTGAGCAGCAAGAGTTTTCCCAGCAGAAGGGGTCTGGACTGGAGCCTGTGGGTGCACTTGAGGGACCTCTGGAATACACGTTGAGTCTGTCTCTTCCTCAGTACACTGGACCTGCTGTCTGCACAGGCGTGTCCCTTTTCTTGCTCTCTGGTGCTTACCTGATACAGGTCTCACCTTGTGCCTTGTTGCTCCTGAGGCCCAAGGGCAACAGAACAGCTCTGCTCAGACCAGATCCCTAGCTCTGTAGCCAAAGCAGTCCCATGACCCTAGCCACCATGGAAAACAACATAATAAATGATTTGCACTGATGGGGGAAAGCCCCAGGAGCTCATTGTGAGCCTGCAGTCTGTCTGGATGTCTCTCGGCTTGCAATACACAAAGGGATTATTCTAAGTCATTACCAGGAATTGCCAGGTCTTGGAGCCAAGGTTAAGAGGGCAGTTAAAATGAGAGCTCTCCACAGGCCTGCCCAATAGGAACAAGCCTGTAGTCTGCACAGCTTCTAGGATGGTCACCAGGACAGCAGCTCCCGCTGTCTCGGCAGGCACCCCTACCCTAGCATCGCGTCCTCTGTGTTCTGCTATGCAGTGTAATGAAATGGAAGATCAGGTCAGCTCTGGCTGTCACTACACAGGAGAACCTGGAAGGGTTTCAGGGCTTGACCTGAGAGTATCAGTTCTTCTGAGAACCTTGGAGTTTGCTAAACATAAACTTGTTCTCATAACTGCACATGTTCAAAAATCTTAAGTGTGCACATGCACAAAAGCCTGAGGTGTCAACACGAGGGCTGAGGGTGATGGATAGGTGTTTCCAAGGCAGGAAGTGGGTCCCTCCACCCTGAGAAGTAAAGGTAACTCAGCACACATATCACTCAGAGAAGAAATGGCGATGGGGGAGAAGGGTGTACCTCCAGATTTCAGGAGCCAGGCTCTCCACTGCACAGGATAAGGTGCAGGGTCAAAGGGCAGACACCAGTCAGGCTGGGTTGTGCTCTCTACCCTGCTCCCTGAAGGCCACCTAGTGGCTGTTGATTGGCCTATTTATGATCATTAAGGGACCAGGTAGTTTCCCCTCTAGCCCGCTCAAGGTTTCTTAGGGTCCCTGGGCTTGCTTTGGGTTGTGTCTCCTGCAGCTGGGCACACCTGCCCTAGGGGACACTGGACAGATGGCAGCATCCTATCTGTTCACACCTTCTTTGACAAGTTTCTGGCTTTCTCTTGCACTCACGCGACCAAGGGCCTCAGGGCTGCAGATTGAGACCACCGAAGCCTGAGGGGACTGGGCCACTCAGCAGCCCAAGCATGATGGGCACCCTCCACGGTAGAGATAAGATGGCCTGGGAATCAGTTCTCTCTACCACGTAGATCCTGGGGATTGAACTCGGGTCATCAGGCTTGACAGCAAGCACCTTTACCTGCTGAATCATCCTGCCAGACCTGTAGTGGCTGCTTTTTATACCAGAACCACACCCTTGATCTCCCCCCACTCCCCGCTCTTCACACACACCAATATACGACATGCTTACCCTACAGATACCACACATCACATGCAAGGGCTTGAATCTTTTATTTCTGTAGAAATGAGTTGTGAGCAGAGACTGGGGGACAACCCTGGTGGGAGCTGCATGGCAGAAGGAGGCATCTGTTTCTAGCTCTGGGGCAGGGATGGCAATGCTAGCAGCTTGGGACAGCCTGGAGAGGGAGACTGTTCCTTGGCAAAGACCTTCCCTAGGGGTTCTGGGAGCATCACAACCAGGACAGCAGCATGGAGTTGCCTTTCTACAGATCTGGTAAGACGGGTGGAAGAGAAGCCATGTACAGTGGTGAATGTGGTACTTGCAGATACCGTCTACTAAGAAGCTCCAGCAGAACAAGGAACCCACACAGTGGTGGAGCCCTCCTGAATAGGATGGCATAGCCGGAGGGAGACCAGTATCTCTTCATGGGTCACTAACTTGACATTCTAGAGAAGAGAAGTCTTGAACTTAAGATGACAGAATACCAGGAACTCTGAGAATTACCTTCTAGGAACAAGTCTTGTCCTGATAAGGCTCAGCCGATGAAATCTCTTCACTAGGATTCAGTGGCTGGACCAGTCCCTTCTAGGCAGGGGAGGATTTCCTTAGTGGAGGCCCAAGGACCTTATAGCCAGGCTGGGCTCTCTATACAGGGCGATACCAGTGCTAGGGGCCCAGTGTCCAGGAGAGGATGACCCCACAGGGTGTCAGGCAGGTGATGGTAAAGTGAGGTGACTGGCAAGATCCAATTACTGCTCCCCGTTGCCACCTGCAGGGGCGCTGGTCGCCGCAGGCTCCTCAGGGGTAGATTGAAGAACAGGGCTGGGGCTTGAGTGCAGAGGTTTCCGCAAGAATGGGAATGCCCTGAGGATAAGAAAGTGCTGAGGACCCGGGTTGTCTTTCTGCAGGGTCCTCCACGCTCGGTGGGTTTGGGTGGTGGCATGGCTCACCGGCGCTTCGTCTCCAGCGGAATCACAGCTTCCTCCAGCAGGCCCTTGTATATGTCAGACTTCAGGAACCTCGGGTAGGAGTCCTGCAGGAGACAGCATCCTGTCTGACTCTTCCACTTCCTAGCCAGGTCCAGTCAGGCATTTCTGGGGCCAGCCATCTTCTTGCTCATAGGCCATGCAGGACAGGGTGCTGGGGGTGGGGGCAACCATCCAGTACTAGCCCAGAAAAAGTCCTAGAGAGACCTGTCATCCATCTGGTGGGGCCACCAGACTGCGAAACATGGGCAAGAGGCACCGTATTCACACATGGAGGGATGAACCAGTATCTCCAGCCAGGGATGAGGAGCCAGAGTGCTCCCACCTCTCTGTAGAGGCAGGGCAAGAATGTTTGTTGGCTTTTAACTGCACAGCGGAGCCAGGCTTGATGGCTCACACCTGTAATCCCAACCCTTGGGAGGCAAAGGGAGGAGGAGCATGAGTTCATGGATAGCCTGGGCTACACAGTGAGACTATAAAGAAAGAATTGTCCTTTAAAGGGCAGAGCACTAGAAAAATAGAGAAAACCTACAAAAACCCACACTAAGGCCAGGTGTGGTGGTGCATGCCATTAGCACTCAGGACACAGAGGCAGGTGGATCTCTGAGTTCAAGGCCAGCCTAGTCTCCATAGTGAGTTCCAAGACAGCCAGAGCTACATAGAGAGACCCTGTCTCAAAAACAAAAACAAAAAAACCCCACACATCTCAAAACACACACACACACCAGAGAGCAGGAGGCCAACAAGGGCTGAGAGGGGAGAGTCACTGAATGATCATTAAGATGACCAGGCCAAGAGTGTCAGCTTGAGTCCAAGTGGGAGAACTCACAAATCAGGGTCTCTCTGTGTAGCCCTGACTGCCCTGGAATTCACGCTATAGACCAGGCTGGCCCCAAATTCAGAGATCCACCTGCCTCTGCCTCCCAAGTGCTGGGATTAAAGCTGTGCACCACCATGTCTAGATTTTTTTTTTTTTTTTTTGGTTTTTCGAGACAGGGTTTCTCTGTGGCTTTGGAGCCTGTCCTGGAACTAGCTCTTGTAGACCAGGCTGGCCTCGAACTCGTAGAGATCTGCCTGCCTCTGCCTCCCGAGTGCTGGGATTAAAGGCGTGCGCCACCACCGCCCGGCCATGTCTAGATTTTTTGTTGTTTGTTTTTTAGTTTTTGTTTGTTTGCTTGTTTTGTTTTTTGAGAAAACAATGTTTTTTTAATGGTACGATGATGGATGCCTGCCTGAAATCTTAGCAGTCTGGAGACAGAAGGGTCAGGAGTTCAGAGTCATCCATAGCAAATTCAAGGCCAGTCTGAACTACAGGAGACTGGCTCTAATGACAACGATGATAATCAATGATAATCAATTGTTATAGGTTGAAACTTATTAAATATGTTGAAATCCATGTGTTTTTGTTTTTGTTTTTGAGTCAGGATCTCACTATGTAGATCAGGCTGGCCTTGAATTTACAGAGATCCACCTGCCTCTGATTCCCTAGTACCAGGATTAAAGGTTTGCGACACCATGCCCTAAGAAATCTATTTATTTATTATAGTATTAAACGGCATCAGGAGGCTGAGGCAGGAGGCTCGCCTACAAGTCAAAGGCAAGCTGGACATTTATACATAGTTAGAGATTATAGAGTGAGACCCTGACTCAAACTAACTAAAAAACTTGCTAACCCCTCTGAACACATACTAAGGACCCAGGTAATTGTTTTAAAACTGATCAGTACTGTAAAGAATCGAGCTTTGACTCCATCTATACCACTAGAAGACCAGAGAGTACACAAACGGGTGGGGTGGGGAACGGACAGCTGAGTCAAAAGACAGCAGGCAATGGTGGGGTCTGAACGCCACCACACTGGTTTACTGAAACCAGGGCAGTGAGCGGCACAGGCTGTGCTCGCTCCTTATGAAGCCAACAGAACTGAAAGCAAAGTAGGCAGGGTTGTGGCGGCAGCGACACCAGGATGTGCCCACCTTCTTCATGAGCATGTAGATATGCAGCTGGGCTGCATCGAGGACATAGCGGTGTGGCTGGCGCATCCCCTCCAGGGTCCACTCCATTGTCCGGCTGTCAATGTTGACCCAGCGGGCAGCTCCAGGGGCCAGGAACTGCCTGGGACACAGAAGGCACAGAGCAGGCCCATGCTGGGCCTGAGCGATGGCTTCCCCTCCCACACACTTACTGGTAGACAGCATCCACCAGGGCAGGGACCTGGGCCTGCCCGCCAAAGCGCAGCTCCTCACAAGCCTCCCAGAAGCTGAGGTTTTCCGCTGAGGACAGGGCAGCAATCAGGGTTAGGGCTCCCACTGAGAAGGCTAGAGAAAGCCTGGGGCAGGGTACCAGGCAGTGGCCTCCCTCCCTCGAGGGTGCCTATAGCAGGAAGGTAAGCTCCTCACCGCTGAACTCCTTCTGGAGAAAGTCCATGAAGTGGCCACGCCCCACGGGGTCATCCAGGAGCTCCCGGAAGCTGAAGCTCCATCGCTCCACACGGAGCTTTGTGGGGGCAGCCACCCTGGGAGGGGAGAGGGGAGAGCAAGAGAGAGTGGGCTGCTGATCCTGCTAACAGTCTGGGAGTGATTGACTACCCGAACATCCAGGGCTTACTTGGGCGCATTTATGGCCCAGTAGGTGACATCGTCTGTGATCCAAGGGTTGCTGGGCAGGCATCCTGACAAGATGGGATCATGCGGGCCATGCTGGCTGCTGAACTTCAGGTACCTGGGGGTTCCAGGGACCGGTGCAGGATGGCCTTAGGACCAAGGAGCTCTACAAAGGGTCTGGGTTGGGAGGGTCACTTGCTGCCCCTCACTCACGCCTCTAGGCAGACAGAAGACTTCACCCGGTTCCTGCCCAGTGCCTTCCTGAAGCGCTTGATCTAAGACACCAGAGCTGAGTCAGGACCCGTGGTAGGGGAGGGGCGTCCCTACCCCCCAAGTTTCTAGGGCCTACCTCACACTTATAGAAATCCGAGCTCTAGGTCTGGAAGACAGGGGAGGCTTGAGTTACAAGGCAGCCTTCTGGGGTTCAGGAATCCTCCTATGCCACCAACCAGGGCTGAGACTGCCCCGCCAGGATGCAGCAAAGAGTGGCTCAGAACTGCCCCCAACTTTCGGAGTCCCCTCCTCCTAGCCTCTGACAGCCTTCATCTAGAGACTCTGAAGATGCTCTAGCAAACCCTAAGCCCAGCTACCTAGAAAGCCTTCGCTTGTTAGTAAGCTGTCATACTTTCTGATGACTTGAGGTATTTTTGTTGTTGCAACAGGGTTTTCTTTGGTTCATGCTGGCCTTGAACTCACGATGTGGTTGAGGATGCCCTTATACTTCTGGTCCTTCTGCCTTCACCTCCCAAGCAGGATGATTCGAGGTGTCTGCCATCATGCTTTGTTTGTTGTTTGTTTTGGTTTTTTTTTTTTTAAGATTTGTTTATTATGTACACAGTGTTCAGCCTCCATGCCTGCACACCAGAAGAGGGCACCAGATCTCATTACAGGTGGTTGTGAGCCACCATGTGGTTGCTGGGAATTGAACTCAGGACCTCCGGAAGAGCAGTCAGTGCTCTTAACCTCTGAGCCATCTCTCCAGCCCCCTGGTTGGTTGGTTTTTTTTTTTTTTTTTTCAAGACAGGATTTCTCTGTGTAATAGACCTGGCTGGCTCGACTGCCCTGGAACTCCCTTTGTAGACCAGGCTGGCCTTGAACATAGATATCTACCTGCCTCTGCCTCCCAAGTGCAAGGACTAAAGACATGAGCCATCGTGCCTGGCTGTTTGTTTTGAGACAACGTCTCTTTCCATAGACCAGGCTGCCCTTGAACTCACAGAGATCCACCTGCCTCTGCTTCTCAAGTGCTGAAAGTAACAGCACATACCACCATGCCTGGCCTTTATTTATTTATTTGTTTGTTTGTTTGTTTGTTTATTTATTTTTTGGTTTTTCGAGACAGGGTTTCTCTGTGGTTTTAGGGGCCTGTCCTGGAACTAGCTCTTGTAGACCAAGCTGGTCTCGAACTCACAGAGATCCGCCTGCCTCTGCCTCCCGAGTGCTGGGATTAAAGGCGTGTGCCACCACCGCCCGGCTCCATGCCTGGCCTTTAAAGTCTTCCTGAAAACATGTATACTGAGAAATCTTTCTCAGGGGAGCTGGGTTTAACTAAGTCACGACACTTCTAGGTAGCTCTGTATGGCTGACTGCAGGAGCCATGCAATAGACTGGCCAACTATTCCCAACTGCTTAGCCACACTGGGCCCTGGGCTGGGGTGGATGAGCCCCTGGCTTCCAACATTCATCCTAGTCTCTCTGCTTTTATATGGAAAAAGGTTAGGGGCTGAGTTAGCCAGGTGCTGTGAAAAACAGGATCTGCTCTAGAATGTGGTTTAGGTGGGGGTGACTGACGCCTCTCTGCCTGCTGTTGCAGCATTGTTAGGACCTGTCTATGCTGAGCCCCACCTCCTCCAGGTTGGATGTTACCAGAGGCTTTGGAGGGAGGTACCTGGGGACCCAGGTCCCCCAACATAGCCTTGCCTATCATCCTTTCACCTCCCTGGGAACCCTGATGCTGTTTCAGCCTGGGGGAAGAGCCTCCCCCGCCCCCTCCCCCGGGACCACCACTTACTTGCACCCAGGCAGCAGGTGGGAGAAAGGAGAAGGACAAAGTTACTAAGGGAGCCTGAGGTGGAGCGCAGGCGGCACTGAGACCAGGCACAGCGAGAAATAGGGACCTTGGCATTGCCGCATCAGGTCCATTTGGGGTGGATCAAAGGATAAACAGATGGATGAGCAGAGCAATGATCTCTGAAGTGGGTTAAGTGGAAGGGCGTGTGTTAGCGTTAAAGCAGCAGGGAGTGGGAGTGCTGGGGCTGAATATGAGGCTCTTACCATCTGTACTCGGCTGGAGTTGTAAGAGCCCCTCTCAGGACCCTGCTCCAGAATGTTTAGTGCCCCAGGCTGCAGAAGGATGAGATGGGGTGCTAAGCCTCCTACTCCTGACAGTCTTCAACACCCTTTATTCTTTCGTGTGGAAACTGGGTCCAGACATGGTTTTGAATCCCATCTCTCTACCCACCCTGACTCAGGGTCATCCCCTCAGATAGTAGGCAGACCTCAAACCATGTGCTAGGACCTCAGATTCCCAGGCACTGCCACCCGAAACCCAGTCCCTCTGCTGTAGCTGGGCTCAGCCCCACCTGGTCCCGCGTTAGTGCTTGTGTGTCTCCCATACACTAGTGAAGCTGATTTGTTCTGTGGTCCGGACAAGAGGCAACCTCAGGCCTAACCATGTCACCTATATATTCTCAACCAAGAAGCAACAAACTGCCTGTCATTGCCCAGACCCTGAAATACACCACATCCCTAAGTAGGCAGTTTTGAGAGAACCTTTTAGCAACATACACAGACCCTTTTTGACAACCAGGAGAACTCTGCCCTCATCACCTGAGGACTCACAGGGGGCCTGTTCACCAGCCAGTATGTCTGCTCCTGACACGAAATGACCAGCCTGTCTCCCTTCCGGCGCTGCTTTGCTGCCCTGGGAGAGGTGAAAGGAAGCGGATTCCCACACATAGCCCCAGGGCTGCCAGTGCCCAGCTCGCCATCCTGAACATTCTGAGCTCAGTGTCCCACTAGCTGTGGTTTGGTGTCTCACCGCAACTGCTCTCGAGCCTGCATCACTACTAGATCCCATGCATGGTTGATCTTCTTGTGCAGCTGGGCATAATGTTCCTGGAGGGCAGCAGGGTATTCAGTGGGTAAAGTGGGTAACCCACACCCAGGCCTAGCTCTGGAACATAGACCCCAGCTCCCAGGGGCACTGCAGGGATTTAGTGTAATGGTGTGTGTGTGTCTGTCTGTCCACCTGGTACAGAAACCAGCTCACCCCATGGGAATTCTAAACTGGGGCTGCCTTCCCTTCTGGGAACCTTAAGCCTCCCCTAGAGGAATGAGGGCTTTCCAGTGAGTCAGCAGGGGCTGAGTAGAGGTGCATTGTCTAGTGGCCTTGGCTGTATGCTGTGGGCTCAAGGGATGAGTCTGTGCTGGAAGTCCTTAGTCTTCTGGAGGTCCCACCTTCTCGTAGTCCACCAGGGCCCCTTGTTTTTGGATGTTCTTCTTAGCCAGGTAGATGGCTGGAAGGATAGGGACATAGTGCACAGGAGCCATCAGGGTCTATCCCCTATGGCACTGCCCTGATACCCAGTTCCCAGACTGGATTTCTAGCCATCCCACTCACCATAGTCCAGCTCAGCAGCTGGCCACAGAGTGCTTGTCCAGAAGTAGGGTGTCTTGTGTTGTGCAGGGAAAATGATGTCCAAGACCTTTTCATCTCTCTTCCAGTTACTCCCTACTACCTTAGGGTTCCTAGCTATGGCCCTCAGAGGGTGCATCCTGATCTGGAAGCTCCCGCTGACCACTACCCATTTTTTCTACCTGGAACTGAGGCCACTTTGTTCCTTGGGGTCTTGTAAAGGGACCGCTTCCGTGACTCTGAACACCTCCCCAGCTGACTGGGGAAGAAGTGGAGCCTGATAACCCAAGGATGTGGTCACGGTCTGAGCGTGGGGTGGCCTGGACTCACACATAGAGGGAGGGCCCCTAACATCAGCAGATTATCTTTCAAGACTAGGACCTGCTGCTGGACTCCAGCTGAAAGCTCCGCACATTGCCCTTTGCACGGCTGCTGCAGCCCTAGAAAGTTGCAGCTCCCTTGACTTGCTTCTGTCCAGATCTTTTGGGGGAGGGTGCGGGTCCTGTCTAGTATGTCTCAACGTCCCCGCTCCAACCTCAGTAAGTCCCACACCTCCCCTGGTGGCGGTGCACCCTGCTACCCTGGGCCTGACCTGGAACCTGTAGGGCGTCTCATCGGGCCGGAGCGTCAAGTCTCGGGACTCACGCAGTGGGTAGATGTAGCCATGCTGCGCCAGGAGTGTGCCCAGGTGCAGGGCCTCTGAAGAGAACGAAAACTAAGCGCTCCGCCAGCCTCCCCCTCCACACTCCCCTATTCGCGGTGTGCCTTGACTCTCACCCTCCTCGGAGATGCAGAACTTCTGAACCAGCCATTCCACGACATCTCTGCCTGCACGGGAGAGGCGAAGTGGGCGGAGACCGCGGGCGCCCTGCTCCCCCAGGGTGTCCACGAGCCTCACCCGCTACCGCGTGGGGAATGGCGGTGATCAAAAGGCGCTGGCTCCGCATCTTCACGCCCTGGTCAGGGTCCTGCATACTCACGATCACCCGCTCCATCTGAGAGCGAGCGCGGGAGGTGGGGGGAACAACTCAGGATCCCCAGGCCACCGCGCGGGGATAACAAACTGAAGCAGCAAAGGCCAGGACCAGAGTCACCCAGTGATGTCATTCTGAACTCCCAGTGCTTTCCCGGGTCTCCCCAGTGCTCTTCACCCACCTCTCCTGCCGCGTTCCACGACCCCCTCCTGCCAAACCTTATGCCCACAGGTCACGGACGCACCTTGCTGAGATGTGGCCTCTGCATGCGGGAGGACCGGCCGTGGGGTGTGCAGCCCGCAACCTTGGCCATGGCGGTTGTCCGGTTGTCCGAGAGGAGACGCCCCGCCCCTTGCCGGCCCCTCCTGCCAAGGTTAACCGTGTGAGCACGGGTTCCCGCACGACCAAGTCAACGCAGCTCTCAGGCTGTGACTTGGGATAGCCTGCCGTGGGGGCAGCCTGAAACCTCAGATGCCTGCCAAGCAAGAAACCTGCCTTGGTCTGGTGGCTACCTACCTCAGGGCTTGGTCTTGGAGATGGGGCATTTCACCAAAGCTCTGGAAAAGGACAGGTTTTCATCAGGGTGGAGACAGTAAGAAAGGATGAACCTTACAAGGGATGGAGAACTCCATCAGAGGCGTCTGTGACTAGGGTGGACCAGGTTGGGAGCAGCGGTTTAGGGTCTTGGTAGGCACTACTCTGTCCATCTTAAGGAGTCAGGGATGTGGGGTCAAGGCTGTAGTTTGACTGGCCCAAGGGTATCCTTTCAAATATGTGACACTATGTATGGCCATGGTGGAGCCATAGAGTGGTATGATGTAGCCCACACCTGGCAGGAATACTGACCATTTATAAAAAGGCACGAATGGGTCCTTTCTTTCCTGAGGATAGGGTGCCCTCTTTCTCTTCCCTACCCAAGGGATGCTGGGAGCCAAAGGAGGGAGAATTTGCTTTACTGAGGCCAGGAACCTTCAATATGTTATTTGAGTTGAAACCAATGGATCAGGAGGCTGGAAAGTGTCCTGCCTAGATATGTTACATCTGCTGTAAATCCCAGCCTTCTCCTGCCTCCTGCTTCACCTACATATAAGGTCAGGCTGACCAAAGGACAGCAGTCCTCCCTGGATGAGTAGGCATTCTCTGGAGGTTTCAGGCTGCTGGCAGCTATGGACAAGTAATTTCAGTGTCTAACACTACACACTCCCTGCAGGGCAGGGGTGGGTCTCCCAGGCATCCTGGGTCTTCTTGAAGGGTTTTGCTTTGGAAAGGTAGTAGGCAGTGTGACCACTACCCAGTGCCTCAGCGTTCATGGTCCCTGCTACTCAGAAAAGCAAAGGCGGGTTGATCCCTGGTTCTCTCCAGAGAGGAAAAACACTCCTTTCAACAACTTCCTTACTCAGATCCAGGCCTTTAGTTCTGCAGTCTTCAGCTGAAGGCCCAGCTCACCAGCCATCTGCCTTGGCTAACCAACATCCCCTCCCATCCTTAGATCTCCTGTGGATGTCAAGATCAAGAAATCTCTCAGCACCCACTTTCTGTTTCTTCAGCATCCTTTTTTTTCCCCCGGTCATAGGAACCTGCAGAATTGCCTGAGTCCCAGGTCCTCACAGACACATCCCCCACCCCACATTCACAGTCTGCACCAATAAGCTTTAAGGGATCCTTGACTCTGTGTGGCCCAGACTGCACTTCAGTGTGTGGACGCCCAGAACCAACAGGGTGTGGCCCAGCTGGAGGCTAATAGGCCCCGGGAGTCCCCTTTGCCCAGACAAGAGGGAGGGAGCAGGTGGAGGGTTGCGGGGCTCCAGGTGTGCCCTGCGCCGCCTGCTGATAATGGGAGTCCAGGGACGTGGGGGCGTCACACCTGTTCCACTTGGCGTCCCTGGCCGGCACGCCCCGCCTAGGGGATCCCGGGGGACCCGACTCCCCGTGGGGGTGGGGCGGCCCTGGGTCCCTGGCGACGCGTCCCGGCGCGGGGCGCGGCAGGGACGACGGGGTTCCGGCGCGGTGCGGACGACACGCGCGTCTCTGCGGGCTGCGCGGGGTCCGCGGAGCGGCTGGGGGCGCGCGGCGCGGGCGCGGCGCTGGGCGCGGGGGGCGCTCCCGGCCGGGATGAGCTCACCGCAGTCGCGCCGGGGCTGAGCCGAGCGGGCGGCGGCTCCGCGGCGGGCCGCGGCTACCATGCTGGGCCTGGACGCGTGCGAGCTGGGGGCGCAGCTGCTGGAGCTGCTCCGGCTGGCGCTGTGCGCCCGAGGTGAGTGGCCCGGCCGGGAGACGGCCACGTGCGCCGGGGGCAGCAAGAGAGCCGTGCGGTTGGGGGGTCAGTCCCCGCGGCAACTTTGGGGGGCTCGTGGGGACCTCGTGGCGTGGATTCTGGCCGGGCGTGGGACTTCAGTTCACGTAGACCCTTCTAGAGAAGGAAGCCAGGAGGAAAGGAGTGTGTCCAGCCCGGAGGCTGCGGCCTCTCCCGTAGGTGGGGCTGGGGCTCCTTCCGGTGAGAGGCAATCCTAAGGTTGGAGGGCAGTAGGCAGCATCTCAGTGAGACTCCTGCCCAAGACACCTAAAGAGGATATGGAGACCCCTAGTTTGGGGCACCACCGGAGGGGCCTAGGACATTATGAGAAGAGCACAGAGCTGGGGAGCCCCTAGAGTTCCCCAGGGCCACTACTCTTAAGCAGTGGCCTTTAGGCTGATCAGAAACAAACTGGTCTCTCCAGGGTCTGTTAGGAATCTCTTCCAGTCACCAGAGCCCCTCCTGAAGAGACCAAGCCTAGAGACTTCTAGGGACTCAGGGGCCACCGTGTGTCGGTGACAGCTCCTCTGGCTTCCTTAGCTCCACTGGGCAGTGGGAGGCACACCTGGTGAGAGTGTGGGTCCCAGTCAGCAGGTGGCAGGTACTTAAATCCCTTCCCCTACTCCCAGTCCTCTTGGCTGACAAGGAAGGGGAGCCAGTCCCAACAGATGAGGTGCTGGACGAAATTGTACCAGAGTACCAGGCCCCTGGAAAGAAGAGCATGCTGGCAATCTGGCAGCTGGACCCTGAGGACGTGAGCCTGGTCAAGTACAAGCAGGCGCTGCTGGGGCCCCTGCCACCCGTTGTGGGTATGGCCTGGGGCCTGGATGAGGGGGGTCGCAAGCAGGAGGTGAGGGAAGGTGGGGCCAGCAGGGTACCCTGTGGATGCTGTTTCTCCTCAGACCCCAGCCTGCCCAACGTGCAGGTGACCAGGCTGACGCTACTGTCTGATCAGGCTCCAGGGCCTCTTGTCATGGACCTCACAGGTAACCCCCTCTGCAGACCAGAGCCCCATCTTTGGATGAAGATGATCCTAGGCTCCACTCTGTGCAGAATCCTACTTCCTTGGGTGCATTGCCACAGACGTCATGGGCACCACTAGTCCCTACATAGACATTCCTGGGGCAGGGTCTTGCACATCCTGGAAATTTAGAGTGTACCTGTTATTTCTCTGACAGGAGACCTGGCTGCCCTGAAAAACCAGGTGTTTGTCCTGAAGGAGGGCATTGAATACAAGGTGAAGATCACCTTCAAGGTGAGGGTAGCTGCAGTAGGGGGCCAGCCATGTCCCAGCCTTCCAGAGAAGGCTCCTAACATTCTCCTTTCCCCCAGGTCAACAAGGAGATTGTCAGTGGCCTCAAATGTCTGCATCACACCTATCGTCGGGGACTACGTGGTGAGATAGTGTGGAGAGCAGCCTGGGGCTGGGAGAGGTGGGCAGAGGGTGGCTCCTGACTACCTTCCTTCTGCAGTGGACAAGGCCATCTTCATGGTGGGCAGCTATGGCCCCCGGGCCCAGGAGTATGAATTTGTGACGACAGTGGAGGAAGCACCAAGGGGCGCATTGGCACGTGGCCTCTACGTGGTCCGGTCCCTCTTCACTGATGATGACAGGATTGACCACCTGTCCTGGGAGTGGTGCCTCCACGTCTGCCAGGACTGGAAGGACTGAACCTCCTTGGGGCCTGTGTTCCCAGTTTCTGTCAGTTGCAGAAGGACCTGCAAGCATTCCCTAGACCTCCCAGTTGGTGATCAGATGTCCCTCACTCTGCTGTGTCCCCCTGCCTGGTGCCCATTAAATGTTACCCTGTCTCGCTGCCCTCGTGTTGCCTCTTTCTGCCTATCTCCGCCCCTAAGGGGCCTTTCAGGCTTTATCTTCTCTGAGACCCAGCCAGGTGCCACGTGGCTGTTGCTGCTTGGTCCCCAGTCCCTTTATCTACTCCAGCCTTCAGGGCCCAGCACGCCATGGATGGTCGGCTCCTGCCAGTGTTGCTGCTCCTGCTGGGTGTCTCAGGCCCATGGGGACAGGGACAGGAACCTGAGGGCCCTCCAGAGGTGCTCCCTGAGGAGTCCACTGGGGAAGAAGTCCCCACGGATGATGGGATCTTGGTCCTGAGCCACGAGACCCTGAGCCAGGCACTACAGGAGCATCCAGCCCTGATGGTGGAGTTTTGTGAGTGCTTCAGCCAGCGGTTTGGGGACCTGGGGGCTAGGAGTTCAGGCGTCTACTTCCTAGACTTGGCCTTTCTGGCGAGAGGGTGCCTGGATGGAGGCCCTGATGTTGAGCTGGGCTTGGTGGTGGTCTGGTCTGGGTGGCAAGGTATGGTGGAAGAGCAGTAGCAGCTGGAGGACATGTGATGCCCAGAATCCTCTGCTCTGTCAGGCCATGGCCACACACGGATGTTACTACCTTTGGGGCCTCTATTCCAAATGACTGGTCACCGGTCCTTCTGTGGAGGCACAGTGTCCAGTTTGGGTACTCATGCCATATCCTGTGGCATATGTGTCTATGATTCCTTATAACCCTTTAGAAATGTCAAAGCCATTCTTAGCTGGCAGGCTTTAGGAAGCAGCTGCATGTGGCCCTGGAGACAGGAAGCAGGATTCTTCCCAAACTCTCCCCAACCTCACTGTGTCTGGGCCCTAGGAGTCTCTGGGGTCTGGCACCCGGGTGTGGTTGTGATCAATGCCTAGGGTGGGCCTGAGGGAGGAGGTGAACAGAACATGCTTCCTGTTGGTCCTGGGCTGCAGCTGGGGCTGTTGAGGACTGATGTACTCACAGCCTCATCCCCCAGATGCCCCATGGTGTGGTCACTGCAAGGCACTAGCTCCTGAGTACAGCAAGGCAGCTGCCCTGCTGGCAGCCGAGTCAGCTCCCGTCACCTTGGCCAAGGTGGACGGGCCTGCAGAACCAGAGCTGACCAAGGAGTTTGGCGTGGTAGGGTACCCTACACTCAAGTTCTTCCAGAATGGAAACCGCACAAACCCTGAAGAATATGTAGGTATGAGGTGGGTATGGCTGGGGGCGGGCAAGGTCATCATCGATGAGGAGTGGGTGTGGCCTAGGGATGGGTGGGGCAGAAGTCCAGTCTGAAATGGGGACATCTCTGCAGGACCCCAGAAGGCCGAGGGCATTGCTGAGTGGCTGAGGCGGCGAGTAGGGCCCAGTGCCACACATCTGGAAGATGAGGAAGGTGTCCAGGCACTGATAGACAAATGGGACGTGGTGGCCATCGGCTTCTTTCAGGTAAACTGGGAGGGGTGGACAGGCTACGGGAGGGAACAGCACTGGTGGTACCCACTGTTCTCACAGGACTGGGTCTGTAGGACTTACAGGAAGAGGATGTGGCCACCTTCCTGGCTTTGGCCAGAGATGCCCTGGACATAACCTTTGGCCTCACTGACCAGTCACGGCTCTTTCAGAAGTTTGGCCTCACCAAGGATACTGTGGTCCTTTTCAAGAAGGTGGGTTAGGGCTAAGGACAGGGTTGGGGTCAGGGCCATACATCCTGCTAACCTTGCTGGTGTCCAGTTTGACGAAGGTCGGGCCGACTTCCCAGTGGACAAGGACACTGGTCTGGACCTGGTGGACCTGTCTCGCTTCCTCATCACACACAGCATGCACCTGGTCACAGAGTTCAACAGCCAGGCAAGTAAAGCTATAGGTCACAGTGAGGTAGGGTGGGGTGCAGGAACCTTGGGCTGGGGGACCTTGAACAGAGGTCCAGTGAAGTTATGAGTTTTCTACCCCAGCAGACATCACCAAAGATCTTTGCAGCCAAGATCCTCAATCATCTGCTGCTGTTTGTGAACCAGACACTAGCTCAGCACAAGGAGCTGCTGACAGAATTCAGAGAGGCAGCTCCCCCATTCCGGGGGCAGGTACTGGGGGGCCAGGAGGGAGGAGTAGTAGGGCTAAGGGAGATCCCAACGTGGTATGACTTTTGTAGGTGTTGTTCGTGATGGTGGATGTGGCGGCTGACAACGACCATGTGCTGAAGTATTTTGGCCTCAAGGCGGAGGAAGCCCCAACCCTGCGCCTGATCAATATTGAGACCACCAAGAAGTATGCACCTTCAGGTGCGGCGCCCATCACTGCAGCTTCTGTAGCTGCCTTCTGCCAGGCAGTCCTCCATGGGGAAGTCAAGGTCTGTAGCTCTTAGAGGGAGGAAGGAGAAGTAGCCCTACAACCTTAACTCTACATAAGACCCCAGCAAAAAGCCTGATTGCTTCCCTAGCCCTACCTGATGAGCCAGGAGATACCCCCTGACTGGGACCAGCGGCCAGTCAAGACTCTTGTGGGCAAGAATTTTGAGCAGGTGGCTTTTGATGAAACCAAGAGTGTGTTTGTCAAGTTCTGTGAGTGCTGAAGAGGGGGAAGGTGGCAGGCTGGCGGGAGGCAGGGGTGTCAGCTAGCCAAGCCTGACTCCTCCCCCAGATGCCCCATGGTGCAGCCACTGCAAGGAGATGGCTCCAGCCTGGGAGGCACTGGCAGAGAAGTACAAAGATCGTGAGGACATTGTCATTGCTGAATTCGATGCTACGGCTAATGAGCTGGAGGCCTTCTCTGTGCATGGCTATCCCACCCTCAAGTTCTTCCCAGCAGGGCCAGACCGGAAGGTGAAGGGAGGGATGGGGTGGGGAGCGGACTACGACTACTCCATAGCTGGTTTGGCTAGCATCAGTTTGTGGCTGGTGAGCATGCCCTCAGGTCCTTCTCTTTCTCCTCAGGTGATAGAATACAAAAGCACCAGGGACCTAGAGACATTCTCCAAGTTCCTGGACAGTGGTGGTGACCTGCCTGAGGAGCCCAAGGAGCCTGCAGTCTCCAACCCAGTGGGTACTCCATTCAGGATACCAGTCCCTCAGTAGGTTCTCTCCCAGCAGCACAGGCAGAGGCAGGTCTGAACTGGGCTTCTGTGATCCATTCTAGGAAATACAAGCCAATTCCACCATGGGGCCCAAGGAGGAGTTGTAGCCATTTGCACACTGCATTCCAGGGAGTGGTGTTCTCCAGCGCTGGAGGGAGATGTGCACTATGAATAAAAATGTTTTCCCAGACTTTGTGTGGTTCATGAGTAGGGCTGGCTGGTCTCCCTAGCCTGGTCCCTGGTGCTTACCTCTAATTCAGTACCTCATGGGATCCGACCTTTCTCTTGTGCTCTTGACTTTGGGGCTTGCCTGGGCAAGAAGGGGTAACACATACAGGGTTGCCTCCACTGCTTGGCTGGAGGGCAGCACATCCCTTGGCCCTGCCCCATTGGCAGCAGACAGTATATATCACAGACCCAAAGCAGTTCAAAAACTGTTTTATTTCATTATTATCCAAGTACCTTTGAAAAGATAATTGTACAAGTCATCGCATGAAAAATGGGCTCAGGGTACCCCCTGCTGGCCCTGGCCTGAGAAATATACATATTTACATGGACACTTAGAAGGGACCAGACCCCGCCCCCTGTTGAACCAAGCTGGTGGCTGGAGACAGGCAAAGGGGCCTGAGGTACTCAGCCACCAGATTCACACAGTGGCAGGCAAGAGACAGCATGTTGAAGGCACTCAGTGACATGTACAATATACAGAGGCCCCCAAAGGATCCCCTGCTCCTGGGCCTGAGCCCAGCCAGGTGCAGTGGATAGGTCCCAGAGGGAGAGGAGGACACGGGAATACAAGCCCAGGTAAAGGTATCCCTGGGTCAGTCTGCATTCAGAAGCAAGAGCTGCTGAGGGTCATGAGATGGCTCCTGGTATTGCCTCAGGGGGTGATGTGGGGGTAGGTGGGGCTTTCCTTTTTGAAAAGCAAAACAGAGAACCCCATGGAACCACTCAGTAGGAACCCCCTCCTTTCCAGACCCAGAGGGACAGAGGTATGGCAGACACCTGAGCCCCCACCCCAAGAGCTTGTGACACAATCTTGTGCTGTTCCCCACATCAGGCTCCTGAGGACACGGCTGCCCACTGACCAATGGCTGTGCACCTTAGTGATGGTGTAACCTGGGTGTGTTGCCCAGTGCTCAGTCCACCTTTTCCACCTTGCCAATGATCTTCTCTTCAAAGACAGGCAAAATTGCCTCGTCCTCCCGCACTTCTTCAAATACCACACCACAGTCAAACTCGTCACTCACTTTCTTAAAGTAGTATCTAGGAGCAGAAAATTGTGGAAGACAGTGAGAAAACCCAGCTCCAGGAGAGGAATGCCTGTTCTCATACCACCCTACAGTGTAGGCTTGCCCCAGACAGTGAGCTGGGACCTGTCTGATGCCTGCTGGGCAGTAGCCACGCTTAGGGTAGAGCTGGGACCACTGAAAGGGCTAAGTTAACAGCATGTCGAGAATTGCTAGAAAACCCCTGGGAGCCCAATCCTGGCTTTTGGTGGGTGCGGAGGCGCTGATAGGATTATAATCCAGGAAGAGCAGAAGTCCTGCCATCCACATGGGCTGATACGAGTAGGACTCACAGGCTCTCAGGTATCAGCCATCTTTCTACTGGAGTTAGAGTTGGCTGACATGGAGGAAGAGGTCTGAGGCTAGAACAGAGGGTTAGTCCAGCTTTGAGGCAGGGTTCTGATGCCACCCAATCCTGATGTGCCCTAAATAGGGCAGTAAGCAGCAACCATGGCTGATAGAAGGGGGGTGAAGGGAAAGATAAAAGATCAGTGGGACAGAAAACTCTTTCCTTCTACATGAAACCCATAAGCATGCTGGGCAAGTGTGCTTTAAGGCTGCAGCTTTTCTCACCTATAGCTCCCCTTTTTGGTTAGCAGCTCCTTGAACTGGCCCAGGGTGACGGCACGGCCTCGCACTAGGGTCCGGTAGGGGATGGGCTCCCCACAGAAATAGTAGGCAACAACGATGCTGTCACATGGTGGTGCACTCCCGCCACCTGCCTTTCTCTGTGATTTTGTCCTGGGACAGAAAGAGAATGTTAAGTAGTGGGCTCAGGCCAAGGTCACACAGAGTACCTCAAAGGTACCATTTATAAACAGAGGACAGACATCCCAGGGTCAGTACCTCACTCAGCAATGTGGTATTGACCTTGCCACCCACCTACCCAAAATCTGGATGCCAGTCCTGTGTAAACCACTCACTAGGAAACGAGCTAAAGCACGAGCTCTAAGAAAAGCACTTCCCTCCAGATGATAAAAAGTAGCACAGACACCCACAATGACCAGGCCAGGCTCTCAGCTCACAAAGCCCCACCACCAAGGTTATAAGGGAGTTGGTCCCTAGACCCTGACAAGTCTCAACCTCTCCAAACTTCCATAACTCTCAAGGATGGACCAATCAGGGCTGAACAGATCTGGAAGGGAAGTGTTCCAGGACCAGGATCTCCAAAGCAGACTGGAGGCTTGAGCTGTTTCTTGCTCAGGTCCTAAACATGCTGTGTAGCTGCTCCGAGTCTGCTCCTATGTTCCTATACCTTTCAATGGAACCCAGAAGCTTCCATAGCTGGCCTTACCCATGCCAGTGCTTTTTCTTGACCAAGTAAGATACCTGGGGCCATTCTGGTTGTGGGACTGTCCAGCTTCTTAGACATTTTTCTAGCAGTGGGCTTTTGAAACCCTGAAGGTAGAACTGGGGAGAACTACTTCTCCAGAACAACAGAGGGCCATCTGTAGAGCCCTAAGCTCAGCATACCCTCTCTTATGATTGTGGGTAATGGAGTTTGGGCTGGGTCAGCAGCAAGGCCCAAGGGGGATCCTCATCTTCCTGTCTTGAGTAAAAGCACAGAAAGGGCATAGTCAGAAATGTCCCTAACCTACATGTGGCCGTGGCAGTGAGACGTGCAGAGCCTAAGTCTTGGCTGTAGTCACACCACCTAGATCCTACTATAAACTTGGCTCATGCTCCTGGTGCTACTTCAAGGGGACTAGGACTGTGGATCTGATCCTGTATAGAATGGTGGTCGACCCACCAGTCCCCAAACCTATCTCAGGAGCTCAGGAGAGTAAAGACAAGATGAAAGGCAAGCTGTGGTGCCTGCATGGACCACACACAGGTATAAGAATCATGTCCCTACACTGAATAGGCATGATCTTCTCTATTGGGAGACAGGAGGGAGAAGCCCCAGCAGGCCTTTCTCCAGCCCTGATGTTTCCTGGCTCAGTGATAAAGCCTATCAAAATAGGTGCTCCACTTTGGGATTTGGCCTGGGCTGGGATGGGCAGAACCAGGAGGACCCACAGGGCGCACGTACTCTGTCTCGGAGAGTTCCAAGTCCGACACGGCTGGTACCACACTCAGCACCGGTGCACATGCTGGCCTGACACAGGTGCGTCCCCGCTGCATGACTGCCTGCACATACCTAGGGAACAACCCGCATCAAAGAGGATGGGGCTCAGCCAGTGTTGTGGACAGTGTGCACAGACAGAGTGAGCAGCAGGAACTAGCTACCAAGAACTCGCACTCACATATCAGAGGTCCTGCCCTAAGTGTCTAGACACAGGATCAATGCCAATCTGTTCTTTAGAATACACTCTGGAGTACTGCTCGTCTCAGTGCTACAGGCTCTCTTCACACCTGTACAGACGTCTTCCCCAGGCTAGAAATTCTTGGAGAGGGCCTGCTAGTACATCTCTCAGGGATGTGGCTCTTTGTACACAGACTTCATCATAAACTTCCTGAAGATGACATGGATACCAGACATGGACAGCAGCAGTGGCTATACTGTATCTTGGGGAGCTGTTGACACGACTGAGGCATGCCCTAGAATCTCTGCAAAGCAGAGCCTTTCCAAGCGAGCCCTCTACATGGGTATGCCACTATGGGTACCTAACAGTGACTTTATTCTCGTCAACCTTACCAGGACCTTCCATGGCCTGGGGCTTTCACCTCATACATCTACACTTGCTTATAAAGTTCCAGACAAACAGACTCAACACATTCAATTTCCTCACACATGAAGATTTTGGAGGCAGCAGTTAAGACCTGATATGTGTGTGTGTGGTGATAGTGTTCTCATACCCCAAAACTCAAACCAGAAGGGTTTAGCTGATGCTACTTGCCAGGAGAAAACCATAACTGTTACCATCATGTGGGGCTTGCCAGGTAATGGTAGGATGAACAGATGCAACCTCTGTGACACAAGAGAATCCTAACTCTCAAAGTACCCTACTCCACAAGAGAATCCTGCCTCTTAGGACACTTTGCTACTGAGAGCGCCCTTCCCACACCACTGAGGGCAGTAGTCCTAGCAGATCCCACATGGCATCCTCCTCCACTGCCTCGACCCCTGCCAGATACACACAATATTTCAGCACCAGGAGGAACCCTTCCTACACAGAACAGGCAGCACAAATGCATAACACGGCTTACAGCAGGTGGCAAAGTGGCCCCTTGTGTTCAAGGTAGTTGCAACTTCTTTTAGAACCAAAGTTAGAATAGGTTCAGAGCTTGGTATGGGTCTGTAGAGACTTTCGATGAGCGGGGACATGTCTAAGCTTCCAGGGCAACTACAGCCTGATCCTATTAGAGACCACAAGTGCAGAGTGGTCTCTGAGGGAAAGAGAACCCTCAGAAGTGAGGTCAGACCCCAGAATCTATACAACCTAAGTTGAATAATGGGGCTGATAGTTTCAAAGGGCAATAGTGGTCTTTGTGTAACCATAGTTCCAGGGACTGGGTAAGAAACAGATTCTAAGCCTCGATGGAGATTATTACCATTTGAGAATTCCAATGAGTCAGAATGTCCAAGTAACTGACTGAAAGCCAAAATAAAAGGTTTCTAGAAGGCATGTTCTGGCTCCCAAGAACACTACTACCCAAAGAGAAATCTTTTGAGTTTGGGCAGAATATATTCCCTAAGGAACAGAACAGGCTTGTTGAACGGTGATGGTGAAGGGGTCAATATTGTGATCACTCCAGACAAATCCTATTATAACTGCCTGTGCTTCAGAATTGTCCATCATCTCCCTGTGGCTGTGCTTTGTGTGGCTATCATCAGAGATGATCAGGAATTCACCACTAAGCTGAGCATGCCCAAAAGCTGTTGTCCATCTGACCAAGTGCTGGTGAGAACATTCACCTCATAGCCTCTGTCCTGAAGCAGGGCTACCTCTGTGGTTCTCAGTGGAGCAGCAGTCCAGAATGGGTGTCTTACCTCAAGGGCCTTATAAGAGCCTTAGGGCCATGTAAGGTCACCTACACCACATGAGCCTACCTCTGCTTGGAGGGCAGTTTGTTGGCTCTCTTCTCCTCTTCCTCCAAACGCCTGCGGGCCTCCTCCAGCTGGGTCAGGGGGTTAGGGGCGGGATTGGGTGGCATTGTGGGATCTTGGATGAAAAGATGAGACGGCTGGACAGAGTTTCGGAGCTGAGCACTGACCCAGGGGTGCACGGCTCCAGGACGCTCAATAGACAAAGGCCTGGAGCTCTCATGGGCTTGCTGCTTCCTCATCCCAGAAGACCTTGGGGGACAAAGACAAGTGACTGCATAAGCAGTGGAAGCAACAAAGTGTGTCCACCAACTACAGGAGTCACATGGGTCTCCTCTGATCCCATACAGTTCACTCTTTCCTTCTTGAAGAGTGTTCTTTTTCGTGTGTAATTTGAGATTGAACCAGGAGTTTGCTCATACTGTGATATCACTGAGCTGCATTCTAGTTCTTACTTTTTGAAAATTTTATTACATTAATTTTGTGTGTGAGAATGAACACACATGTATGTGTCTTTGTAAGGATGTCAGAGGAAAACATAAGGGTTCCCTCCTACAATATGTGTCCCAGAGTATGTTGAGGGCAGGCAGCAAGCAGGCAGCACATTAGGGTAGTCTGGGACTGAGGAAATGGGTCATACAGAGGACCACAGGGATGGTACCTGCTCCCTGTGGAGCCAGGAATATGTGCAAACACACAGTAATATGAGACAAGATGGATGAGAGATATGCAGAGAGGTCACGATGGGGCTGAGCTGTCTCAAACCCTTAGAATTGAAGAAAGCAGGTGTAAAAGGCAGAAGACTCTCCCATAGCTGCCACTTATGTAAGTTCATAGGTGACAGGGACTTAGGTGGAGTCATCTGACCTTGTAGCCAGAAATAAACTCCTAAAAGCAAGGGTGTTGGCAACAAGACAGGTGGCCAGTTGCTAGGGAACAGGTCCCTGTAGTGTACTTACCCATGGCCTGCCTTCCGATGTCTACTGATCTCCTTCTCCCCCTCAATGATCCACTGCATGATCTTCTGGTTCTTCTCTGCATCCTCTGTGGTACTGGGTACCTCAGCACTGGCATTCTTCCCAGACTCAGTCTTCTTGGTGTTTCTTTTGGAGGATGCACTAGTTTTACCACTGTGAGATCAATATATATGAGGTCACTTGCTGTTTCCTAAACTCTCAAGCACAAGAGGGCCTGTAACCCACTGTGAAGGCAGTGATCTCTGTGAAGGTCAGCTGTCTAGGGTCTGGGGTCTGCTTTAATATGGTAGGAGAGTCATGCTGACCATAGCCCAAGACAAACCCACCACCCCTCCTCACCCAGTCATAGCAATGCCTGGAGCCTGTCTGGCCCCTGACCCTGGTGTCATATGATTTTTATCAGGGAGGATCAAGTCACCATAGAGCCACAACTTGGATACAAGGCCACACAGGAAACATGTGAGAGGGCTGGGTCAAGACTCACCCAAAGGCCAAGTCTCCAGCACTGGGGGTGGTGCCTACGCTCTCTGAATAGCTGCGGGGCTTGGCATGACCATGTGTTTCTGGGCCCCATGAGAAGTTGCTCTGGACCCTGCGGGCAGCTTCAGCCTCCATTTGCTCCTTGGGTCTAGCTGAATTATGGTGAACATGGTGGTGGACATGCCTATGGTGGTGCAGGCCAGCTGTATCAAGCTTCAACCCCAACTTAGGAACGTGCTTTCCATGCCCGGAGGCTACACCGCCTAGTACTGCAGTCTTGGCTACATGCCCATTATCGGGAGAACGGTGGCCTGGACCAGGTGACTGGCAGCCAGGTGTCCTCATGACCCTTTGCACATGCTCATCCAGAATGCTCTCAGGATTCTCCTCATGAGCATCCCGCAGTCCGGAGCAGCCCATATCCACATAGCGGGGTGGGAAATGGTGCCAGGCTGGGACAGAAGGCAGTTTGTGACTAGCCATGGGGCCAGAAGGCAGTTCACCATCCTCCCCTTCTTCTTCCTGTGGAGAAACAGCGGTACTGTCAGAACGAGAATGAGGATAGACCTGGAAGTGAGCCACAACCCTGACAGTCAAGTCAAGGACTTTCCTAACTGCAATGTAGTCAAATTAGGGAAAGGTGTTGACTCCTGGATACCCTGTGCTTGAATTTCAAAAGGCCCTGGGAACCTGAACTGATCCTATCAACCTGTTCTTATCAAGCAAGGAAAAAACACGTTGAGGGGGATTAAAGGTCTGGTGTCCGTTGTGACCACTGAAAAGGCACTGCATAGATTTAGTTTTATGACTCAGTAAATAAAGGTTTTTGTTTTTGTTCTCTCTCTTGGTTTTTTGAGACAGGGCTTCTCAATAGCCCTGGTTGTCCTAGAACTCACTGTGTAGACCTGGCTGGCCTTGAACTCACAGAGATTCACCTTCCTCTACCTCCTGGATGCTGGGATTAAAGGTGTGCACCATTACATAAGGATGACCCAGCTTTTCTTACCAATTCCTCATATGTAGCAATAAAATGTAGGATTTGTGGTGAGGCTCAGTTTCTTTTCTTTTCTTTTTTTTTGGGGGGGGGGGGGTTGAGACAGGGTTTCTCTGTGGCTTTGGAGCCTGTTCTGGAACTAGCTCTGTAGACCAGGCTGGTCTCGAACTCACAGAGATCCGCCTGCCTCTGCCTCCCAAGTGCTGGGATTAAAGGCGTGCGCCACGCGAGGCTCAGTTTCTATCCCTTGGCCCTGCCAGTTGGGGTTATAGGCTTATGTAGATTCAAATCTTGTTTCATGGATACTGGGATCTGAACTCCAGTATTTTCTTCTGGAGGTGCGGGGGAAGGGTTGTTCGAGACAGTGTTTCTTTGTGTTGCTTTGGAGCCTGTTCTGGAACTAGCTCTGTAGACCAGGCTGGTCTCGAACTCACAGAGATCCTCCTGCCTCTGCCTCCCAAGTGCTGGGATTAAAGGTGTGCACCACCACCGCCTGGCTGAACTCCAGTCTTCATGAATCTGTCCATTTCTCCAGACCTTCTCAGAATTTTATTTCCTCAGTTTTGTTATTAAAAATAAATTATTTTAAGCCCGTTTGTTTTTAATCTTAAGTCTCCAGTCTGTGAACACTATAACTCGTGCCACCATTAGCCCGAGTGTGTCTACAGTAGTATGTAGATCTGCTGCTAAGGATGTAACTCTTAGGCAATGCACACAGTTTACATGGAGTCTGAGAGGGTAGGGATGGGCCTAGACTGGGGCTCTGAGTTTGGAGAGGGTTGGGTTCCATATGTCAAATAAAAACATCAGGTAAAGTAACAGAGAAATACTCCACAGTTGAACATTATACTCTAGAACTTCCAGTATGAAAACCTGCATAAATAAAAATGTTTGATCTTAGCCAGGCATTGGCACACACTTGTAAGCCAGCATCCGGGTGGCTTAAACAAGAGTATTGCTGCAAGAGACCATCCTGGGCTGCATAGCGAATACCAGGTCAGGCAGGCTACAGTAAGACTGTGTCTTAGGAAGGAAAGAAGAAGGGAGGTATAGAGGGAGGGAGGGCAGGTTTGAATTTGCAAGTGTTAAACTGTTTATCATAAAACACTGGAGAATGAAGGACACATATAGGTAGACCATGGCCCTACATAAAGAAAGCCTTTCTATAGTAGCATAGAAAAAAACAAAAATATATACAAAAGCAGTGGTTTCTTAGCCAGGTGGTGGTGGTGCACGCCTTTAATGGGAGGCAGAGGCAGGTGGATCTCTGACTTTGAAGCAAGCCTCATCTACAAAGTGAATTCCAGGACAGCCAGGGCCACAGAGAGACCCCCCCCTCTAAATTTTTGTTTTGTTTTTTTCGAGACAGGGTTTCTTTGTGTAGCTTTGATGCCTATCCTGGAACTAGCTCTTGTAAACCAGGCTGGCCTTGAACTCACAGAGATTCGCCTGCCTCTGGAGTGCTGGGATTAAGGGAATGCACCACCACCACCGCCCAGCAAAACCCTGTCTCTTTTGAAACCAAACCAAATAAACAAAATAGTGGTTAGTGGTTTCTCAATGAGCCAAAATGAGCGCCAAGGAAGCCATTACAGTTACTATACTCTGTAGTGTCCCCTAAGTGAGCAGGAGCCCGGCACCTGCCCAGCCTGCCTACCATAGGTCCATTGTGCCTTAGCTCAGTTCCTGCCACCTGCCAAGGCTAGGCACACAGCCGTTTTGTCAGTTTCCTGTCTCCTTCAAATGTTGGGAGCCTTGGGAACTTCCTCCTAGCCATCTCCTGGCAGGAAGAGATTGCTAGGGGAAACACTAAGCTCAGTTCATAGTAAAAGAGGAACAAGGTGCTGAACAGAAAGGCAGGTGGGCTACAGAAATAGTAAGAAGCAGGCTGAGTAGAACATTTCAGAATGGAGGCTACCCTAAGTGCAGGACTTCCAAGCCACAGGAAATAGTGGCCTTGACACAGTTCTAAGCATATAGTCCACTCACCATCCGTACACGCTTCAGCCGTTCTTCCAGCTTCTCTTCAGCTTCTCGAGTGCGTTGGACAGCCTCTAGACGATGAATAAGCTCTTCAGCAAATTTCTGTGGTTCTACCCGGATCTCCTTTGGCATTCGGTAAGTGCGCTGGAGAGAGACACAATAGTCAGTAGGGTTGCCTTCACAGGATGGTCTTGCATCCTTTACAGAGCAGCACAGTGACAGCCTAGTAAGAGGATGTGTATAGGAAAACTTGATCTTAGTTATTTTAAAGTTCTTATACATTTATTTGTTTGAATATGTGAGCATGCACATGGCCGATATGTGCACAATGGCACTACGTAGAGATCAGAGGATAACTTGCAGGAGTTGGTTCTATTCTCTCCTTTCACCAGGTAGGTTCTACAGATAGAACATAGATCATCAAGCTTGGAGGCAGGTATATCTATCCACTAAAGTAACCTTGATGGTTACATCTATTTTAAAGCAGGTATTTATGGTTCCCTTTTACAGAGACACTAACATCCTCATTGGCTCCCTTTCTTCCTTCACTGAGCACTGACCTGAAGATGTGGACTTCTCTCTAGCCACTCACAACTAAATTACTGGAGGCCTGGTATGCGTAGGTTGTGGCACCCGAGTGAGCAGGTATACATGCTCCCAGACAGATAGTGGTCAGTACCTTGACCAACATGCCCTACACTAAATATTCACAACTCGTCACAGAAAAACATTCATGACATAAGGTGGGGAATTCCTGAGGTTCAGTGTAAACAGCACTAGGAACACAGGATCAAGCTGAGTAAGCACAGCGCCAGTCACTAGAAACTCCTAGGGTGGACTTGTGGTTCTGAAGTAGGCTGGTCCCACAGCATACACTTGTTCAAAGGAAATCCTGGATGGAGCAGTGCCTGGTCCTGATGCATGGCTGAGTGTAATCAGAGTAGGATTGCACTCAGGAGGGTTGGGATTCTAGGCTCTGTTACAGCAATGGGAGACACAAAATACATCATATATAAAATGAACATGATTTTCCAATCACAAATGAATCTTTCCTAACTTGGGAACTGAAGGTGCAGTCAAAAAGCTGAAAGACTCCAACTAAGAAATTCTGATGAGGCTGGGTGTGATGGTGCATATCTTCAATCCCAGTGCCCAGGAGAGACAGGTGGATTTCTGTGAGTTCGAGATCACCCTGGTCTACACAGTGAGCTCAAGGTAAGCCAGAGCTACATAGTTGCTGTCTCAAAATAATAAAATGAATCAAAACAATGCTGATGTCTGTGTGATGCTCTGAACCACCCATCCTCCCTACACAGGTATGGGTGGAGAACACTGCTACAAGCTCCCCAAGTTCTCCTAAGAGTCTTCTGCCCAAAGCCTGTGTGCCAGAAGGAACAATAATTGTTCTGTGTGCCACTAGTGGTCAGTGCAAGTAGAGAGAGCTATAAATGCCTGCTCAAACACAGAGTCAACAGGCTCAGGACAAGCTACTGTTATTACCCAAGAGGCAATGCTGAGGCAGCTTCTGAGCCAAGATGTCTACACGGCAGCACCCATGGCTCAGTCACAAAAAGGACAAGTTCCTTGACTAGTAAAGCCTGTGAATGGATATCTAACATACCCTGGGGTCAGGTGACTTGCAATATCCAGGGATGGGTCCCAAGTAGAAATCCATCTTCTCAGAACTACTACAGAAGAACATCTGACTTTTTTTTTTTTTGGTTTTTCGAGACAGGGTTTCTCTGTGGTTTTGGAGCCTGTCCTGGAACTAGCTCTTGTAGACCAGGCTGGTCTCGAACTCACAGAGATCCGCCTGCCTCTGCCTCCCAAGTGCTGGGATTAAAGGCGTGCGCCACCACTGCCCGGCAAGAACATCTGACTTTACAGAGAAACCATACAGGGAAGGGTGGGTGCTAACTGGAAGTCACTTCCTGTTACTGAGCAAAAGAAGCATTTCAAGATTTGGGAGCTACCACAGACTATCTACTCTGATGGTTATCTCTCAGCTCAACATCACTCAGACAGACTGTCTGCTGTGCCCAGTGGTAAGCTGTGGTCCTAAGAAGCCTAGCAAGTATCTCTCCCATGCCATGGTGCCATGGTGGCCAACTCTGTGTAGGAAACCAGTTAAGCATCTGGAGAGAAGGTATAGTGCTGCTGAATATGTGGGACTTACAGGAATGTGAGGTAGAGGCACCCGCCCATTAACTTGGACACTCTCCTGCATCTCCCTTCGGTGCTGCTTACGGATCCTGTATGGGGGGATTCCATCCCTGAATAGACAAAAGATATAGTCATTAGCTCAAGTAGAAAATAAGATACAGCAGAGTACCATATACTTACCAGCCCATGGGCATTACTGATAGCAATGATATATCCACATCGTATCAGCCCATGTGCATGCATATATGCTACTTACAAGCACTTCATGACATACACACATAAAATTCATATATAAAAAAGCCCAGGAACTCAGTCATGGAATATTCTTCCAGCTACTATTTTATCAACATTTCAATGAAGATCAGCTGCCCTTACTTTATTTATCTCTGAGTCTATACTCACCCATATATATGCATAAACTATATACATGGTGTGTGTGTGTATGTAATAAAAATTTTTAATGTGAAAATGATTCTTAGCTATCAAACTTTCAAACTTTATAGACTCAGAGATAAAAACCTATCCCATTTGCCATGGAGATTCAGTCCCCAGAATCCACACAGTGAGTCTTTTAGAAGAGCGAAGCAAACATGTAAGGCCAACTATAAACTGCCTTTAGCAGCCATAAATCCAAGGACTAAGGTCACTAAAAGGGCAGACTCTTGCTTATTTGAGATAGACGACATATCCAACACCTTGTGAAACTGCCCAGCCTCTATCCCATAGTTCTAGAAAGTGCTCTAGGAATCAATCACGGCAACAAACGGAACTAGCAAATCAGAAAAGACAGGCTGACAAATCAAAGTGCTGGGTCTTCTCACTACAGTTCTCTAGTTACATGAAAACAGGTGGGTGGGAGGACTGCAATCTCCATGGCAAATGGGATAGGTTTTTAAATTATCTTGCTAATCAGAGTCCACGGGGCAGTTAAGGTGTGTGATCTGTGTATCCTGCCCCTCTGGGGGAGGTGGGAAGTCATCAAGGACAGTGGAACCCCAACCATACTATGCTTGACAGCAGAAAAGACACAGCCCCATCAGAGGATTGCCCTGGCAACCTTCCTAGGTGCTTGGTGTGCTTGGGCAAGAGGGTAGTATTACAGTGTTTTTCCTTTTACATATGCAAAGGGGACATAGAGAATAGAGGAATGGGAGTTTAAAAAATTCATATGACTTGGATTCCCAGGCACTCAAGATAGTAGGTGGCCTCAAGCCAACAGCTGAAACCTGTTTCTTCTATACTTAGACACAACACTTTAAAATCCCCAGCCTCTGCGGATTAGGCTTGTCCTCAAAAACTACATCTAAAGATGGGTGTCATCGTACTAGGAAAAACCTTGTTGAACAGTTGTATGATCCAATTACGGCTCCAACGTGAGAAACTCGTAAGCTATCCCAGAAGGTATAGTGAGAAACATCATTTCATTTTTTTGCCTCAGATGTATGTTCAAATATAGGTGGTAGTTTTGTATCCCAATTTCTTAAGTCTCCCAATGAAATCTAAGATGAACAGATTATCAAAGAAAAATTGCCTATGCTTGGGGCTGTGGACATAGCTCAGCTGACAGAGTGTTTGTCTAGCATGCACAAAGCCATGGGTCTAACTCAAGCATTGCATTAGCTGGGTAGAGTGGTACATGCCTATAGCCTTGGCACTTGGGAAGTGGAAGCCAGCCTTGTTTACATGAGGATCTATCTTACCCCTAAAACAAAAATCATCTACATGTATTTTAGGTTTCTCCATTTTGATAATATGATCTTTTCTCTTTTTTTATTTTATATATAAGTGTTCTTACCATGTGTGGGGTCCCCTGGAACTGTAATTACAGACAGTTGTGAGCTGCCATGTGGGTACTGGGAATTGACCCAGGTCCTCTGGAAGAGCAGCTGGTACTCTTAACCACTGAGCCTTCGTTCCAGTCCCTAACCTTATTTTCTTGTAAATGGTTTCTCATCCTAAAATAGTATCACGTGTTTCAAACTTTTTTTTTCTGTCTTTTTGTTGTTTTTTAATTTTCAAGATAGGGTTTCTCTGTGTAGCCCTGCCTCTGCCTCCCAAGTACTGGGATTAAAGGAATGCACTACCACTACCCCAGCTCAAATTTGTTATTAATTGTTAAGTTAATTATGAATTAATATAACTCTAAACAAACCATGTATTTCTATAATGCCTGTAGCAAATAATTTAGCAAAATCAGTGTGGAATTTACTCATTCAACAAGTTTTAGAAGAGGGACAGGTCAAGATCAGATGAGGAAATCTACAGAGAACTGATGAGCCAAGCTCCTGGGAACTCTAGATGGTCAGCTGTGGAGCCTGCATGGGACCCAACTAGGCCCTCTGCATGTGGGAGACAGTTGTGTAGCTGTCTGCTTGAGGGGCCCCTGGGCATATTTATATTTCCCTATGGTGGGATGCCTTTGCTCAGCCTTGATGGGGGGGGGAGCTTAGTCCTGTCACAACTGAATGTACCAGGCTTTGTAGACTCCCCGTGGCAGGCCTTACCTTCAATGGGAAGTGGAGGGGGGTGGGAGGGAGTAGGGGGTGGGAAAGGAATTGTGGCTGGTATATAAAATGAATGAAAAAATTAAAAGCACAAAACAAACAAACAAACAAAAAAACCCCAACTAACCAACTAAACAGGTTATTAGGCCCCTCACTACTATCTAGGCATGATTTGACACACCAATAAACAAAAATAGCAAAAATCATTCTTTAATAAGCTTATTTTTTTAAAATATTTATTTATTTATTTATTAATTATGTATACAATATTCTGTCTGTATGTATGCCTGCAGGCCAGAAGAGGGCACCAGACCCCATTACAGATGGTTATGAGCCACCATGTGGTTGCTGGGAATTGAACTCAGGACCTTTGGAAGAGCAGGCAATGCTCTTAACCTCTGAGCCATCTCTCCAGCCCCCAATAAGCTTACTTTTAAAAATACTGTTGCTTTAAAATTGTTACTTAACAATTTACATTCTAGGGTTGGGAAGCTAGAACATAATTAGAAATGCTATAGTCCCAAAGCAGCTATCGTAAGTACTTTGAAAGCTATTCCTTGTAGCCCTAAGACTTTTACATAATAGTTAGAAACTGGTTTCAGCCGGTTGGTGGTGGTTCAAGCATTTAGTTCCAGCACTCAGGAGGCAGAGGCAGGAGGATCTTTGAGAGGTCAGACTGGTCTACAGAGTGAGCTTTGGGACAGCTAGGGTTAACACAGAAATCCTATCTGGGGGAGGTATCTGGTAGGAGGACACGTGACTCCTATTGGTATCAATGTTATTCAGTTTTTGTGAACTGTCTAAAATATTTAGGGAATATTCTCCTTCTTTATAATTAAGCCATTAGATTTGGTAAACTGCTAACAGTTATGTCTTCAGTGTGCATTTGTTTAATCGGAATCTTCTGGGAGGGTGAAAAGTGATTGAAGTATCTAGATTAGAACACAGAAATGAGATGACAATGAAACCAGATTATGTGGCCTGCTATGCTGCTTACTAAGTTTCTCTAAGAAATGCTCACTTATATCAATGAAAACAAAAAGCAAAACTACACAACTACACAGACACACAATCGTGGTTTAGATCTATCAGTGGAAAGTGGGGAGCTAGATCAGCTGCAAAGTACTTGCTACAACAACATGATTCCCCAGCATCCACTTAAAAAATAAAACAAAGCTGGGCATGGAAGTGTATGCCTACAGTCCTAGCATTGGAAGGTCCCTGATGCCCACTGCTCAGCTAATTTTACTGAATAAATGACCTCCAGGTTTAGTGTCAACAGATTGTTCAGTGGGTAGAGGCCGTTTGGGAATACAATAGGTGTGTAGGCTTGATGACTGAAATTCAATTCCTGGATCCCACAGGGTAATAGGAGAAAACCAAAAAACTCTATAGTTGCTCTCTGACCTCCACATGTGCTATAGCACACACACACACACCTACATCTTTTTTTCACACTCATAATAAATTTTTAAAAATTTTAGGGAGCTGTGGAGTCAGCTCTGTGGTTAAGAGCACCTGTTCTTCCAGAGGACCTAGCATCTACATGGTAGCTCAAAACCACTCTAGGTCTAGGATATCTTACACTCTCATCAGCCCTCCAGGGCCCTAGACACACACATTGTACAAATACATAAATGCAAGCCGGCTGGTGGTGCTGCATGTCTTTAATTCCAGCACTCAGGGACAGAAGCAGGCAGGCAGATCTCTGTAAGTTCAAGGACAGCCTGGTCTACACACTGAGTTCCAGGATAGCCAGAACTGTTATACAGAGAAGCGCTGTCTTAAAAATCAAAACCAAAAAAACAAAAAAAACAAAAAACCAAAACACAACAACAACAACAACAAAACACCCCAAACATCCCCCAAAACCAAACATGCAGGCAGAACATATAACACAGTGTGTGTGTATTTATCCCCCTTTTTAAAGACAGGGTCTCAATATGTAGCTCTGGCTGTCCTAGAACTCACTCTGTAGACCAGGCTGGCCTCACACTCACAGAGCTCTACTTGCCTCTGCCTCCCAGATGCTGGGATTAAAGGAGTGCGCCTGGAGATCAACACTGGAAAACACCTAGTGCTGACCTCTGGCTTCTACACACACACACACCCATATATACTACTGGCGAGCACTCTCTCCTTCCTTTTAATTTATACCTACCAGCCGGGCGGTGGTGGCGCACGCCTTTAATCCCAGCACTTGGGAGGCAGAGGCAGGTGGATCGCTGTAAGTTCGAGACCAGCCTGATCTACAAGAGCTAGTTCCAGGACAGGCTCCAAAACCACAGAGAAACCCTGTCTCAAAAAACAAAACAAAACAAAACAAAAAAAATTTATACCTACCAATTTCCCAGCTTTCACGCAAAGAGACACACAGGTAGAGCAGAACTGCTGAGCTAGCCCAAGAACCCTGTTGGGAACCCTGCGCAGTCATGAAATAGGGACATCTAGTGGCGATTAGAAGACTTGCTCCTGGTCACTGTAATAAGCAAAGACTTAATCCAACATTAGGGTGCTTTTGGAGGGAGCCCCAGGAATGGGGCAAACCTGGACTAAGCGTGACTGAGTCAGAACTCCAAGAAACTCCAGGCTGAAGGGTTAATTCAACAAAATGTTTTATGCCATTAAATTACTTAATTTAATTACTTAATATGCACCTGAGCTCCAAAAAGTCACTGGCACGAGGTGGTTCATGACAGGTCCATTCCCACAAGGGCTTCTGGGAATGTGACCACATTAGAAAAAACAAGCTCCTAAGTTGTGATCATAGTATCAGGGAAGTGGAGGCTCAGATCTGCCTCTCCATGGCTTGGAACTCAGGCACTCAGGGAACTGGTCTTAGCACAGAATCCAGTCTCCCCAGCTCCCCAGGACTACTCACGGTATATCAAGATGCATGGGGCCGGAGGGATGGCTGCTCTTCCAGAGGTCCTGAGTTCAATTCCCAGCAACCACACAGTGGCTCACAACCATCTATAATGAGATCTGGTGCCCTTTTATGGTGTGTAGGCATACATGCAGACAGAACATTGTATATATAATAAAGAGTCCAAGGCAGAACAACATGGGCAAGAAACACATTTATATAACCTGATGGATCCCAGGACTGTCTCCAGTCCTGCCCTGGAGAGAAGGCTGCCTGTTACCTGGGCCCATCTTCCCAGTGAAATCTATCCTCTGTAGAGGATGAACCTCCAGTTTCTCTGAGTCCTCAGCTCTTAAAAGCTGGCTTGGCCTCTAGGAGAGAGAATTTTTTTTTTTTTAGGAGAGAGAATTAATGCAAACTTCAACTCTAGCTTGGATTCTGTTCCAGGACTTTTTTTTGTTTTTGTTTTTGTCTTTTGATACAGGGTTTCTGTGTGCAACAGTCCTAGCTGTCCTAGAACTCTGTAGACAAGGCTGGCCTTGAACTAAAAAGATCCACTAGTCTCTCCCTCCCAAATGCTGTGATTAAAGACCTGCGCCACCACCACCCGGCTCTGTACCAGGATTTTTTGTTTGTTTTTCAAGACAGGGTTTCTCAGTAGCTTTAGAGCCTGTCCTGTAACCCACTCTGTAGACCAGGGCTGGCCTTGAACTCTAGCCTCTGCCTCGGGAGTGCTGGGAATAAAGGCGTGTGCCACTACCACCGGGCTGTTTTCCAGGATTTTTAAACAATTTTGCTGCTGTTGTGCTAGGGATTAAACCCAGGACTGCCACTGAATTAACTACACCTTGGCCCTTGGGCTAGTTTTTGAAGGATACTGTAACTCACAGGGCAGTCTGTCCTCTTTCTTTAGGGTTTCTGTTTTAACAGTCTCATTCTATAGATTAGGTTGGCTTGGCACTCATGACAATTCTCCTGCTTCAGCATCACAAGTTCTGGGCTTGCAAATATAAGATACCATGGCCAGCTTAGTGTTTGTTCCTTGGGGACATTCAAGTCAAGCTTTACAAGAATCAATCAGTAAGGATCAGCCAGTGGGGTAAGCAGAGAGCACTGAAGCATACAGTCAGCAAGCTTGGGACTTACACGCTACTGTCCGTGAGGGATAGGGTGTCAGCATCACTGGACAGGCTCTGCTGTTCACTGTCATTGGCGCTGGTGGCTGGGGCCAGGGCATAGCCAGAGTTGACATAGTAGGGGTTGACGGGCTCCCTCCAAGATCCATACCTGTGAATAAGAAAGACACGTGAGTGGCAGCAGAGCAATAGTCTCCTATTTTAATGTACACTGTAGAGTTTTCTGGATTACCACATGAAAAATTCAGAGAAAAACAGCAAAAAAGTCCTGTCTCCATCTCGCTGCTCTTCTCATTCCACTCTTCTCAATTCGAAAGAAAGGATTAAAAAGGGTCTAAGCTATGGGCATCTTTCCAGATGTTTACTACTTTTTTTTAAAGGCATTCAAGTATACATATGCAGAATAACATCTGTGTAGCAGAAAATGCTCCATCTTTCTCCTAAGAGTACAACCAGAAAGGATCCATGATCCCTGTTATAGCTACAAAGTAACTCACTTCTGGCCCATGCCAATAGGTATTTCTGAAGCAGCCAGCCAGAGCCACCAGGACTCTAACTCAGGTCCTTGCGCTCCAGGCCTAGCCCATGGACAGAACACACAGATGAAATCTGCTGCTGGGTAGTCATGGGAAGATGGGTCAAAGCACCACTACTAGGGCTAACAGAATCCAGTTATTGCTATACAATTGGTCAAAACACAATATACATAATCTGCATTTTCCCTAAAGATACTTTTGGGTACTTGTCGTTCGCTTTTCTCATCTCTTTCTAGCATTTGGTCCTCGCCTACTATGTGATTTATAAATTCACAACAGTTTTCAAATTACAAAATTATTTTAGCTGGGCATAGTGCCATGTGCCTTTAAGCCCAGAATTTGGGACAGAGGCAGGTGGATTTCTTATTAGTTTGAAGCCAGCCTTGTCTACATACTGAGTTTGTTGCCAGCCAGGACTACAAAGAAAGACTCTGTCTCAAATTAAAAAAAGATTGCCAAGTGGTGGCTGTGCATGCCTTTATCCCAGCATTCGGGAGGCAGAGACAAGTGGATCTCTATGAATTTGATGTCAACATGGTCTATGGAGCTAGTATCAGAATAGCCAGGGCTACACAAAGAAATCATGTTTAAAAAACAGAAACAAACAAACAAAATACCGTATAAGTGTTTAGCCTGCATGCATATAAGTGTACTATGTGCATGCCTGGTGCCCATGGAAGCCAGAAGAGGACACTGGATCTCCTGGAACTGGAGTTATGGACAGTTGTGAGTTGATGTTTAGGTGCTAGGAACAGAACCAGGGTCTGTTGCAAGAGCAGCTAGGGCTCTTAACCAATGAATCATTTCTCTAGTCCTCCAACTATTTTTACTATTAATATACATACATATTAGTACCTACCTATATAATATATTCATACAAAATATTTTCTCCTTAAACATACTTTTTTCAAAAAAATTTATTTTATGTACATTGGTGTTTTGCCTGCATGTATATCTGTGTGAGGGTATTGTATCCTCTGGAACTGGTGTTATAGACAGTTGTGAGCCGCCATATGGATGCCGGGAATTTAACCTGGGTATCTGGAAGATCCGGTGCTTTTAACTGATGAGCCAACTCTCCAGCTCCAATATACTTTTTCTGACATTCCAAGCCGTCTTATCCTGATCCCTTGAATGCATGATCCTGCCTCAGTCTTCCTGAGTAGTTGAGATTATAGGACTGTACCACCATACCTGGTCCTTATAACTTTTTGCATTGTGCAGACAGACCTTTTCATTTTAGGTTATAAACACAGTATTCTATTATTATTTAAAACCATTAAAAGACTTTTTTGAGGCAAGATTTAGCACTGGCTGATCTTGAAATTGCAGAGATCGTGCCTCTGCTTTCCCAAGCATATAACATGATATATCATAGCCAGTTTTCATTAATTTTCTGCTTGTGTTTTTTTTTTCCGAGACAGGGTTTCTCTGTGTTGCTTTGGAGCCTGTCCTGGAACTAACTCTTGCAGACCAGGCTGGCCTCGAACTCACAGAGATCCATCCTCCTGCCTCTGCCTCCCTAGTGCTGGGATTAAAGGAATGCGCCACCACCGCCCAGCTCTGCTTGTGTTTTAAGAAGAGGCTCAGGTTGGCCTCAAATTCTCATTCCCTCTGCCTTAGCACCTCAAATGCTGGGATTACATCTATCTGTTACCATCCAGGCTTCCAATACCATTGTGTGTGTGTGTATCTGTATTTGTAAAGGTGCAAGTGGAAGTCAGAGATCAACCTTAAGGGTGTTCTTCAGGAAAATGGCTATCGAGCTAGCCTGCCCCAAGGATCCTGTCTCCATCTCCTGAGGGATGATTATTATAGCTGGCTGCTTCCGTGAGTGATGGGAATCAATCTCAAGTCATCAAATTTGTATGACAAGTCCATTATCGACTAAGTGCCCTGGCCTCTAATAGCTGCTTTAAATATTTCTTTGCTCTTTATCTGAATTGGAGATATGCACAAATAAAACTTAGCTGATGCTCTGACCCCACAATGGATGGCCAGTTGTTAGCAGTAAATACTACATAATAGGTAATTAAACGCTACTCTTGGCCACATCCTAACCTCACTTTAAAAAAAAAAGATTTGCCTGGCGGTGGTGGCGCACGCCTTTAATCCCAGCACTTGGGAGGCAGAGGCAGGCGGATCTCTGTGAGTTCGAGACCAGCCTGGTCTACAAGAGCTAGTTCCAGGACAGGCTCCAAAACCACAGAGAAACCCTGTCTCGAAAAAACCAAAAAAAAAAAAAAAAAAAAAGATTTATTTATTATGTATACAACATTCTGCCTCCATGTATGCCCGCACGCCAGAAGAGGGCGCTAGATCTCATTACAGATGGTTGTGAGCCATCATGTGGTTGCTGGGAATTGAACTCAGAACCTCTGGAAGAACAGACAGTGCTCTTAACCACTGAGCCATCTCTCCAGCTCCCCCAACCTCACTTTTAACACAGGAATGTGAATTCCACATTGCTGTACTGAGACTAACCCTGTAGCAGTTGTATATCTGGAACAGTGGTTCTAAACCTGTGAGTCACAATCCCTTTGGGGTCAAATGATCCCTCCACAAGGGTCCCCTATCAGATATTCAGCAGATCACATAGTTTTTAAAATATTTTATTTATTTATTTATTTATTTATTTATTTATTTATTTATTTATTTATTTATTTATTTATTTATTATGTATACAATATTCTTTCTGCCTGTATGCCTGAAGGCCAGAAGAGGGCGCTAGATCTCAGGACCTTTGGAAGAGCAGGCAATGCTCTTAACCGCTGAGCCATCTCTCCAGCCCCCGTATCATATATTTTCATTTGATTCTTAACAGTAGCAAAATTACAAGTAGCAATGAAAATAATTTTATGGTTGGGGGTCACCACATGAGGAACTGTATTACATGGTCACAGCATTAGGAAGATTGAGAGCCATTAGTCTGTAGCGTCTCCTGCCAATTCTCTTCTTTAAAGATGGCCCTCAGCTGAGCATGGTGGTGAATCCCTTTAACTTTAGCACTTGGGAGGCAAAGGTGAATTCTGGGTATCTACAGAGTAGTGTGGTTCTCACTTTCCTAATGCTGCAACCCTTT
The DNA here is from genome assembly GCF_950005125.1 of Chionomys nivalis. Lineage (NCBI taxonomy): Eukaryota > Metazoa > Chordata > Mammalia > Rodentia > Cricetidae > Chionomys > Chionomys nivalis. Next base: position 14,027,836 of record NC_080092.1, on the reverse strand, counting down.
ACAGTTCTTCATGTTGTGCTGACCCCAACCATAAAATTATTTCATTGCTACTCATAACTGTAATTTTGCTACAGTTAGGAAGCGTAATGTAAACATTTTGAGATAGAAGCTTGTCAAAGGGACTGGAGAGATGGCTCAGAGGTTAAGAGCACTGACTGTTCTTCCAGAGGTTCTGAGTTCAATTCCCAGCAACCACATGATGGCTCACAACCATCTGTAATGAGATCTGGAGCCCTCTTCTGGCCTGCAGGGACACATGCAAGTAGAATGCTGTATACATAATTAATAAATAAATCTTTAAAAAAAAAAAGTTTGTCAAATAGGTTGCAACCCACAAGTTGAGAAGCACTGATATAGCATTCCTGGCCAGCCATGGTTATACAGCGATGGCCTCAACTGCACCACTCAAGAGCACCTAAGGGCAGCAAAATAGGAAACAACAAGGATGGGGGCATTTTGAGAGGTTCAGCTGTTTGAACGCTGGATCCTAGGGTTAGAGCCCTTCCATTGAGTGGTAAGCCATGGGCTATGCTTGACTGCCAGGCACTTTGTACCATAGCTTGGTATATAAGGAAAACCCAAATCTAAGGGACTAGGCCTCCTTTTGGACATCCATTTGCCAGGTGAACAGAAACTTTGAGAAAATTCTAACTCCATCAATTGTGCAAGGGCCCTTCAACAAGATGTACTAGATGGGCATCTCAGAATTCCAAGCTATTATATCCTAGGATATGTGGGCCAGACAGCATTCGACCTTAAAAGGCATACCCTGATCCTTTGTCCCTACACTTCAGAAGGCCCAGCATCTAAACTCAGGAAAGAAGGTGACTTTTTTTTTTTTTTTTGGTTTTTCGAGACAGGGTTTCTCTGTAGCTTTGATGCCTATCCCGGAACTAGCTCTTGTAGACCAGGCTGGCCTCGAACTCACAGAGATCCGCCTGCCTCTGCCTCCCGAGTGCTGGGATTAAAGGCGTGCACCACCACCACCCGGCTGGAAGGTGACATTTTGTAAGAGCAGTGCAGTCCAACACTCATCTCATTCTTGAAGTGCAAGGATACAAGGGGCGACCACGGTGCTAAGAAAAAGAACCCATCTGTCAGTCAGAGAGCTTTCTGACTACACATTGAAGCTCCAAATTATTTGCACTGGGCATTAATGGGCCATGGCTGGTCAGAGAAAGGCAAGACCAGCAATCTCAACCTGGGATGTATGTTAATTGCCAAGAGGCTACTAGGTGCTTGAGAAACCAGCTCTTTGGAATCAGCACGATGTATCTACCATGATATCTGGGTCAGCCCCTTATCCCCATGGGTCAGGTCAGCCTATGGCTTTATGTTCTTTGCTGAAGTGTGCAGAAAAATTTTTTTCAAAAACACTGTTATCCTCTAAGTTTAAAATCAGCACAGTTATGTCAACCAATACTGTCACGACCACACAACCACAGAAGTAAAACTCAGAATGTTGCTTAATGCTAAATCATTCTTGAATTTGGCTGAAAACTACTAAGAATATTAAGCCACATGGTGGCACATGACTGTAATGCCAGCAAGTCAAGAAGAGGCTGATACAGGAGAATTACAATAAACTGAGGGAGGCCTGCATGATCTATATTCAGAGTTCCAGGCTAACCAAATCTATATAGTGACACCCTATCTTTAAGAAAAGAAAAGTATAAGCTGGGCAGTGGTGGTGCATGCCTTTAATCCCAGCATTAGGGAGGCAGAGGCAGGTGGATATGTATGAGTTCAAGGCCAATCTGATCTACAGAGAGAGTTCCAGGACAGTTACTGCTGGAAAAACCAGAAGAGAAGAGAAGAGAAGAGAAGAGAAGAGAAGGGAGGGGAGGGGAGGGGAGGGGAGGGGAGGGGAGGGGAGGGGAGGGGAGGGGAGGGGAGGGGAGGGGAGGGGAGGGGAGGGGAGGGGAGGGGAGAGGAGAGGAGAGGAGAGGAGAGGAGAGGAGAGGAGAGGAGAGAAGAGAAGAGAATGCCTGGTGATAGTGGCTCATCCTTTCATCCCCGCACTAGGGGAGGCAGAGGAAGGCAGATTTCTGTGAGCTCAAGGTCAACCTGTTCTACAGAACAAGTTCCAGGAAAGGCTCCAAAGCGACACAGAGAAACCCTGCCTCAAAAAACAAAATAAATAAATAAATAAACAAACAAACGAAATAAAAAGAAAAGAAAAAAGTATAGGGACAAAAGATTAAAATTTAAACTTGATTTGCTCTCTGCCCTCCACTGTCAACATTGTTCTATTCAGTAACAGAACAGTCCAGCAGGGTGAGGAATTCCTTGAGCATAATCTACTGTCTCCCATCCCACTCCACATCCTGGTGCACAACCACCCTACCTCCCTCCCCTTTCTATAGTCCCAGGTGTGTATTTCACATGTGTGGTAAGTCTGTGTTCCGCACAATTCAATGAAGACCATAACTACTGTATATACAATCCCTAAGGTCCAAAGAGAAGGAAAGAACTCACATGAAAGAGAACAAAGGGAGGAGGGGTGCTACCAGTTGCCCACACCATCTAAAACTTCAGTATGTCAGCACTAGCTCCAAGGAATCAATCCGTCAGTCATCTAACTGCTCTACTGAAAGCACAGACCATTTGTCTGATGTGATAAGGAATGCTCTGTCAATGATGTGCAAGAGAATGTCACAGAGAGAAGGACCATCCCTAGAATAGCTGGAAACCAGAAAGAGGAGGACTGGGTATGCCTGAAAACAGGGTGTGCATGCACTTGTGCATCTGCACAAGGACGGAAAGCACATGAGGCTCCTCAAATTCCCCTTTCAAAGTTCTACAGCTTTTTTCTTCCTAGTTATTTATTATTTTTATTTTGTTGCTTTTTTGTTTTTCAAGACAGGGTTTCTCTGTGTAGCCCTGGCTGTCCTGGAACTCACCCTATAAACCAGGCTGACCTCAAACTCAGAAATCTGCTTCTGTTTCCTGGGTACTGGGATTAAAGGGTATTAAAGGTATGCACCGCCACTACCCTGCTATTTTTTGGGTGTTTGAGACAGGATTTTATATAGCCCAGGCTGACCTTAAATTTGCTTTGTAGCTAAGGATGACCTTTAAACTCCTAATCCACCTACAAATGTGTGTGTGGCAGCGGCGGTGGGGGGGGGGCGGTTTGCAGGTGTGCATCACTATAGACAGGTCTCTGTACTTTTCTAAGTTCTCAAAATAAAAACCTAATGGGATCCATGCAAACATGCCCAACTTACTCCTGAGAAAAGTACAAAAACAAATGGATGGAGAAAACACAGTCTTTTTCAATAAATGATGCCATGGCACCTAGACATGTAGAGACACAAAGAATGAACTTTAATTTATATCTCACATTTCATATCAGGTCAACTCCTGTAGCTCCTGGATGTTTTCAGCCTGAACCACAGTGATGCTCCAGCATTCTACTCACTTGGCCTCTGCAACACCTCAGACCAGCAACATGCCCTGGCACGCTACCCTGGTCTCCTGGGCACTCAGTGCTTCTTTCTCACCCCTGTAGCATCAAATATCAGCTGGCATTCAGGCCATTGCGAGAAGTACTCTGGTCACCTATAGCCAACCCAGAGTGGACCCATTACAATCATTTATGTATGTGTACCGTGTGTATGCCTGGTACCTACAGAGGCTGGAGAGGGCACTGTAACTCCTGAAACTGAAGGTAAAAGCAGCTATGATGTGGGTGTTGGAAAACAAACCCATATTCAACATTGTTATGGCATCTCCAATCGTGGTTCATTTGTCTCCCAGCTAGAAGCTACTTGGTGTCTAAATGCCCTTTAGGCTTCCTAGGAAAATTTCTAACATGGGTCAATGAAAATACTTATCTTGGGGCTAAGGAGACAGTTCAATTATAAAATGACTGCTGTGCAAGCATGAGGACCTGAGGCTCATCACTCACTGCACACACAGAAAATGTCAGGGATAGAATTGAGCACGGTGGCATATGCCTTTAATCAGAGCACTCAGAAGGTACAGATAGAAGGATTTCTGTGAGTGCAAGGTCAGCCTGGTCTAGTCTACATAATGACTTCCAGGGTAGCCAGGATTACAAAGAGAGATTTAATCTCAAAACAAAACAAAACAAAAAAGGTAGTGCCAGGAGACTTAGACATGTGAAGAGATGCGTACATATACATTTTTAAATTTTTAATTAATTATTTATATTTACGTGTATGGGTGTTTTGCCTGCATGCAAGCCTGTGTACTACATGAAAGCCTAGTGTCTGAAGAAGTCAGAAAGGGATGTCAGTTCCCTAGAACTGGAGTTTTAAATGGTTATGAGTTGATATGTAGGTACTGGGAATTTAACCCAGGTCCTCTAGAATAGCAGTCAATACTCTTTTTAACAGCTGAGCCACCTCTTTAGCACCTTGTTTTTGTTTGAGGCAAGGCTTCACTATGCATCCCAAACTGGCCTCCAACTCACATTTATCCTTCTGCCTCAGTCTCCTAAGAGGTATGTACTACCACCAGGCCCAGCCTGAAGCACTGGTATTTGTTTGGTTTTGGTTTTGTTCTTCCTTTCTTCTCTCCAGTGCTGAGAGTGATCACTTGACTCTGCCCTAGTCCTCTGAGGAAGTAACCTAATACCCATAGGTAGAGGCAGGAGCTTTACTGGTTTTAATTTGTTGTGGCAGGTGATGGAATACTCCTGAGTGTCAGAGGCTTTCAGCTCCTCTCCCAATAGTCTTGGCCAGAATTCTGCTTCAACTGAGTCCTTCCTGCCAGGTTAACCTTGTTGCCCAAATGATCAGAGGCCAAGAGCCAGCAAATACATTCTCTCAAAGGGCTTGTTCCTACTTCCCCAGCTCCTTAGGGGCAAATCTGTATTAAACGGGAGAGGGGGAGCATACTGGGTTGAACAGATGATTGTAGGCTGAAGGAGATGATCTCTTAGGACCCCCACGCCCAGTCCTGTCTTTGGTCACCTACATCCAAGAAACCCAACTCAAACTGGGTGAGTTCCTCCAATAATTGTTGGCTCTTTGTGACATCCTTGAAGCTCAGACAGCATTGGTGAGGACTGTGTCTTAGCACAGTGCAGAAGCAAGTCTTGAAGCCAAACAGGGAATAGACTGACCATGCCCCACTATCTACAGGCACTGTCTCCAGATCTGTCCCTGAACTTTATCATTTACAGACTAACTCCTACCTAAACCTAGGTCTATACTTGACTTTGGTAAGAGATGACCCTCAGCTGCATTCGCACCTTCAAACCCTGAGAACAGCCAACAACACATATAAGGTGCACAACCAGAAATAATGAGCACTCTTCTCCCAGGTGCAGAACCATTATTCCCAGAGAGACTCAATCCTTTCCCAGATGCAATGACAGGAGCCCACCCTACTGAAACCCATACAATAACTCAGACAAGCTGTGGCCCCACCATAACAAAGAGATAACACTTACTCTTCGGTCCTGCACCCAGGGTCCCAGATAGATGAAGACAACTAACATTCAAGAACAGAAGACATTACAGCATATCATTAATGTCCCAACACTATTCACTCATGAACGACAGCATGACACCAATGCTGAAAGGCATATCTACTCACAGAAAAGAGCATGCTGTTGCCAGACATGTTGGTGCATGACTTTAATCTCAACACTAGGGAGGCAGAGGCAGGCAGATCTCTGTGTGTTTAAGGTTAGCCTGTTCTACAAAACAGTTCCAGGACAGCCAAGGCTACACAGGGAAACCCTGAATCAAGAAAATCAGAAAGGATACACAGAGAAACAAAAAAAGGCAAAAGCAAAACAAAACAAAAAAGCATGCTGTTGATATATTGATCTTGTCTACCTATGGATGACATCTACCACCCACTCATGTTATGATGCATACCCATTCATGAAAGGCAATGACATGTCTGGGTTCTGATTGTGTCCATCTTATTATTAGATCACCATGACATTGACACCAATGTACCTTTCACTACATACACATTCCCTTTGGAGACAAGAGACTAGTTTCACAAGATAACTTCTCTTCCAAGAGTTGTAACGTCTCACACTAGGCTTCAGAACTACAGAAGATCCAGTGAAAAAAGTACTAAAAGGGTGAGAGGGAATATCCCTCACTCTAAATTACCATCTGTATAAAATGGAAAACACCGGCCTACACACAAGATCTTGGACATGCCAGGCGGTGGTGGCGCACGCCTTTAATCCCAGCACTTGGGAGGCAGAGGCAGGCGGATCTCTGTTGAGTTCGAGACCAGCCTGCTCTACAAGAGCTAGTTTCAGGACAGGCTCCAAAACCACAGAGAAACCCTGTCTCGAAAAACCAAAAAAAAAAAAAAAAAAAAAAAGAATCTTGGACATATCCATACTACATACATACAGCTACTTACAAAAACAAATGCCTCACCTCTGCACCTAAAGGAAAAGAATATCCCGTGAACTACAATACATATCAGTCAGCAGCTACTAAAATCTCTTCATCTCCTCCATGTAAAATCAGGAACTCAGCCTCTACATCCACCTGTGAGGATCAGTCACCAGCACCCTCCACCAGTAAGTACCTCAGTCAGTCAGATGTTAGAACCCTTGGAGGCAGGCAGGTGACATTAGAAGCCTACCATTAACTGTGGACCTACTTTGCAGCATGATTGAGCTGGGTACCACCTAACTGAAGCTCCATAAACCCCACAGACATGAAAAGATGGGAGAATAAGTCACTAGGAGACAAGGAATGTGCACTTCTCGTCTGCTTAGGAGGTTGATCACATGGGCTTACTCCCCAGAAGGCATTATGTTTATTCTTATAATTTGCTGATACACCCCCTTTGAACAGCATTAAATGTTCTTTATAATCAAGAAGTAGGGGCAAAGAGGGTACATGGCCGACATACTCTGCATTGATACAAATACAGTAGATGGGATGATTACAACTTGCCCAACAAAAGTGACCTTGAAGAATTCTGTCCCAATTTTTTGTTAACCACCGAGTCACCGTTTATTCATTATAGAGCAGAAACGACAATGCTCAGCAAGGTGGGTAGCATGGCCTTTAATTCCAGCACTTGGGAGGCAAAGGTAGGATGATCTCTGTGGGCTAATACCAATCTGGTCTACATAGAGAGTTCCAGGTAAGCTATAGTTACATGGAAAGATGCTACCTAAAATTTAAAAAGTAAAGGAAGAAGGGAGGGACAATGGTAGACTCTGTAGGACTTCTGAGCATCTTAGTGAATAATACTCACAATGCTTGGGAAGGGTTCAGCTTGCAAAGCAAAAGAATCTCAACTAGACTACGTTGTCTCTGGCCCAGTATCCTACATGTCAGTTGGAAGGAGAAAGGGGTGAGGTTGGCTACTGGTCACAGCTAAACCACACATGCAAAAGATTCTGAAGTCAGAACAACAGATCCATGAGTTCCAAGTACTGGTAATTCTACTATGGCTCTACAGGCTCTACAGAAGAGAAAGGGGGGAAGTGAGAGCCATGTCTGACATCGTATCCTCTCTACCCCAATTTCTACACATTCCAGTGTTAATCAAATCAGCAAATAATTAAAGTAACTGCTACTGAGCATGCAAAATAGCTTAGATGGTAAAAGTGCCTGCTGCCAATCTATTTAATCATTAGACACATGTGGCAGCAAAGAATGACTAATGCAAGTTGTTCTCTAATGTCAAATATGGGCCATGCATGACACATGTGTACACGCACACACACACACAAATAACTAAACCGATAAAAATACAGGTAGCAGTCAGGCAATGGTGGTGCACCCCTTTAATCCCAGCATTCAGAAGATAGAGAAAAAGAGATCTCCATGAGTTCAAGGCCAGCATGGTCTACAGAGCAAGTTCCAGAACAGCCAGAGCTACTACATACTGAGAGATCCTATCTCAAAAAACAAAAGTTTACACCAATACACAGCCATCCCACTTTTTAAAAATCCCACTATTTAAACCTCACTTCATCAGTTAGAGTGTTTCTTTATCAGATTTTTGTACACCTAAAGAAGTATTCTGAAACCCTTTAATGTGTCCAGGCTTTCATGTAGGGACCTTGAAGAAATCCGATGGAAGCTGTGTAGTCACTCAGGTCCAAGCAGAAAGGAAAGTGGTCTCTAGTTTTCAGACTTTACAGCTTTTGAGCCCTCACTAGCAAGTCCTATCTATGTGTCGCTGTACAGAGCTTTCTCCTTCAAATTCCTCTTGGCATACATTAGCCCATAGTTTTGACTTTGATGTTAAGAGATGCACAAAAGACATAAATAAGCAAAGCCGGGCGGTGGTGGCGCACGCCTTTAATCCCAGCACTCGGGAGGCAGAGGCAGGCGGATCTCTGTGAGTTCGAGGCCAGCCTGGTCTACAAGAGCTAGTTCCAGGACAGGAACCAAAAAGCTACAGAGAAACCATGTCTCGAAAAATCCAAAAAATGAAAAGCGAAAGTAAAGAGGTTTCTTTTTTTTTTTTTTTTTGGTTTTTCGAGACAGGGTTTCTCTGTGGTTTTGGAGCCTGTCCTGGAACTAGCTCTTGTAGACCAGGCTGGTCTCGAACTCACAGAGATCCGCCTGCCTCTGCCTCCCAAGTGCTGGGATTAAAGGCGTGCGCCACCACCGCCCGGCAGTAAAGAGGTTTCTATCCTTAGCAGCCAGAGATAACACCATATGGCCTGGATTCCTCTAGATTTTTCTTAGTATATACATAATCTAATTTTTAATTCAGCAGTGAGATTAAAATCTGTATTATCCACTACATACACCTCAAACCCATAGAGATTGGCTGCCTCTGCCTCACAACTACTAGGATTAAATTTGTGCAACACAATGGCTAGGCCCAACTTTCTTTTCTTTTCTTTTTACGTTTAGTTTTTTTTTAATATTTATTTATTTATTATGTATACAATATTCTGTGTGTATGCCTGAAGGCCAGAAGAGGGTACCAGACCCCATTACAGATGGTTGTGAGCCACCATGTGGTTCCTGGGAATTGAACTCAGGACCTTTGGAAGAGCAGGCAATGCTCTTAACCTCTGAGCCATCTCTGAGCCATCTCTCCATCTAGCCCTCTTTTTCTTTTTTTTTTAAGATTTATTTATTTATTATGTATACAACATTCTGCCTCCATGTATGCCCGCAAGCCAGAAGAGGGTGCCAGATCTCATTACAGATGGTTGTGAGCCACCATGTGGTTGCTGGGAATTGAACTCAGGACCTCTGGAAGAACAACAGCTAGTGCTCTTAACCACTGAACTATCTCTCCAGCCCCTAGGCCCAATTTTCTTATGATGAGCAAAGGTCCTCAAGAGAATGAGGTAAGAAACCCTGAGTTGTACAAGAATGGGAAGCACACACATACAACACATATAAACCAAGGCTTCAGTTGTGTCTCATGTAGAGACACTATGTTCCTGAGAGGGATGCAATTTTCAGTCACAGGCACCTCATAAAAAAACTTCTATGGGCCGGGCGGTGGTGGCGCACGCCTTTAATCCCAGCACTCGGGAGGCAGAGACAGGCGGATCTCTGTGAGTTCGAGACCAGCCTGGTCTACAAGAGCTAGTTCCAGGACAGACTCCAAAACCACAGAGAAACCCTGTCTCAAAAAACCAAAAAAAAAAAAAAACTTCTATGACAAATGACCTTTCGCCACCAACTTCATGTTTCCATGGGTGTCACACCAGACCTCCTCTAACTGGCTTGTCACGTCTTTTCCTCTGAATTCTCATGTTCAAAAAAATGTTTTAAAACCCAGGTATGGTGGTATAAACTTGTAATTCTAATACTCAAGAGGCAGAGAGAGGACGATTGCTGGAAGATGAAGGCCAGCCTGGGATACACAGTGAGTTTCAGGCCAACCAGGGCCAGAAAAATAAGGCACTACCTCAAAAAAAAAAAAAAAAAAAAAAAAAAAAAGGTGGAAGATATCATAACATAGGGTCCAGGATCTATAATTCACAAACTCTCTAAATTGAAAAAAATAGTGAAAATGAAAAGGAACAAAAGTATCAAAAAAAAAAAAAAAAACCATGACAGAGAGAACAAATTATCAAAACAACCCATAACTGAAAGACAAGTTTCTTCTTTTTTTTTTTTTTTTTTTTTTTGGTTTTTTGAGACAGGGTTTCTCTGTGGTTTTGGAGCCTGTCCTGGAACTAGCTCTTGTAGACCAGGCTGGTCTCGAACTCACAGAGATCCGCCTGCCTCTGCCTCCCGAGTGCTGGGATTAAAGGCGTGCGCCACCACCGCCCGGCAAGTTTCTTCTTTCTTCTTCACAGTGAGAGAAGCCTCAGAGGGAAAAGCCTGCAATATTATGAGAGAATGCTAACAACAAAGAACACATTCAAGAAGATCCTAAGGGTAAGGCAGTAAGTAAGGTAGGCATGCAGCTCAGTGGAAGAGTGCCTATTAAGCACATATATGGCCCCAGATTCAATACCCAGCACCTTAAAGAAAACAAGAAAGCCAAGTGTGGTAGCTGACATATGTAATATTATTCAGGTGGAATCAAGATGATCTCTGTTAAGTTTGAGGCCAGCCTGGACACAGCTTGAGTCCCAGGCTAATCTGGGCCACATAGCAAGACTCTGTAAAAACAAAACAAAACAAAAAACCATCACCATCCTGGGAAAACAAGTCATAACCACAGAATGGTTTAGATCAACTCCAGCAAAAAAGCAAAAACCTGAGAGCCTTTCCACCCAATTAAACCCTCCTTAACTAGGCTCCACAAAGAATGTTTGACAACCGGGCAGTAGTGGTACATGCCTTTATTTAATCCTAGCACTCGGGAGGCAGAGGCAGGTGGATCTCTGTGAGTTTGAGGCCAGCCTGTAAAGCAAGTTCCAGGACAGCAGGACTACACCAAGAAATCCTGTCTTAAAAAACCAAAAAAGAAAACAAGTTTGGTAACTTTGCACAGAACATCAGTAGTATCACACACATACTACTAACCCAATACCCAGCAGTACCACAGCAATGACCACAGCACACCATAACACAGTGTCTCAAGAACACAGCATCCAGGACCACCCAAACTGCTAACACTGTGCACCCAGACCACAATTCTGAACACCACACACACTATCACAAACCAAGGCAACACAGCACCTAGTACTCAGAACCACAAAATGCTAAGGGAACTCTCAACTAGAGTAGGTACACAGAAGGCTTTGGGAAACAGGTCTTCAGGGAAAACTAGTTTATCACTTATGTATTATAGTGTATAGTACACTTTAAACTAGTAAAGAATGTAAGAAGTTTCATAAAGAGGCTAGAAAAATGGCTCAGCAGTTTAGAGCACTTATTCTTGTAAAGAACCGAAATTCATACAAAGGGAGTTCCAGGACAGGCTCCAAAGCTACAGAGAAACCCTGTCTCGAAAAAAAAAACCAAAAAAAAACCCAAAAAAAAAAAAAGAACCGAAATTCAATTTTCCCGGCACCCACATGGAAATTATAACTCCAGTTCCAGGGGAATCCGATGCTCTCAGGCTTGCAAAGGCACCAGGCACTCATAGATTGTATGTGTATACATACATGCAGGCAAAACATCTATACATTAAAATAAATTTTAAAAGGGGACCGCTAGAAAGATGACTTAGCAGTAAAGAACTCTTACTGCTCTTGCAGAGGACTACAGTGTATTCCCAGATCCTATGTCAAGTGGCTCAAAACCACCTGTAACTCCAGCCCTAGAGATCTAACACCTTAGACCCCCTTGGGTATGCACACATATACAGAGACAATTTTAAATAAATAACTAAAATTTTAAAATCTTAGGAAGCAATGGTTCAGAGGTTAAAACACTGGCTACTCTTCCAGAGACCCCAGGGTTAGATTCCTAGCATCCACATATACATGGTGCAAAAAAACACATGTAAGCAAAATGCTCATACACATAAAATAATAATTTTTTTTGTTTTGGTCTGGTTTTTGTTTTTTGAGACACAGTTTCGCTGTGTAACAGCCCTGGCTGTCCTGGAACTCGCTCAGTAGATCAGGTGGCTTTGAACTCAGAGATCCACCTGCCTCTGCCTCCCCTGTGTTGATGAAAGGTGTGCACCACCACCACCTGGCTAAAATATTATTTTTTAAGGATTTATTTATTTTTATGTGCATTAATGTTTTGCCTGCATGTAAGTCTGAGTAAGGGTGCCAGATCCCCTGCAACTAGAGTTACAGACAGTTGTGAGCTGCCATATGGGTGCTGGGAATTGAACCTGGGCCATCTCTCCAGCCCAAATAATAAATTTTTTTTTTTTTTTTTTTGGTTTTTTTCGAGACAGGGTTTCTCTGTAGCTTTGGAGCCTGTCCTGGAACTAGCTCTTGCAGACCAGGCTGGTCTCGAACTCACAGAGATTCGCCTGCCTCTGCCTCCCAAGTGCTGGGATTAAAGGCGTGCGCCACCACCGCCCGGCCATAATTTTTTTTTATAAAGATTTTTATTTATTATGTATATAGGTTTCTTCCTTCATGTAACCTGCAGTACAGAAGAGGATACCAGATCTTATTACAGATGGTTGTGAGCCACCATGTGGTTGCTGGAAATTGAACTCAGGACCTCTGGAAGAGCAGCCAGTGTTCTATTCCTCTGAGCCACCTCTCCAGCCCCCCGGCCATAATTTTTTAATTAAAAAAAAAAATCTGAAGCCGGGCAGTAGTGGAGCACATCTTTAATCCCAGCACTTGGGAGGCAGAGGCAGGTGGATCTCTGTGAGTTCAAGGCCAGCCTGGTTTACAGAGTGAATTCCAGGACAGTCAGGGCTACACAGAGAAACCCTGCCTCTAAAAAAAACCAAAATAAATAAATAAATAAAAGTCTAAGGGTACAAAAAAAAAAAAAAAAAAAAAGCTGGGCGGTGGTGGCACACGCCTTTAATCCCAGCACTCGGGAGGCAGAGGCAGGTGGATCTCTGGGAGTTCGAGGCCAGCCTGGTCTACAAGAGCTAGTTCCAGGACAGGAACCAAAAGCTACGGAGAAACCCTGTCTCGAAAATCAAAAAAAAAAAAAAAAAAAAAAAAAAAAGTCTAAGGGTTGCTTATATAGTCTCAGAAACAGTGGAGATCACAGTGATCTGACCACCGGGAGGTGAAATGGTAAATGTAGAGGACTTCTTTCAGACTAACCATGAGGCAACTACACAGTATGCCAGTTCTAGTCTGAATAAAGCATGTTCTTAAGGGATTTTAAGCATTTGAGAGAGGACCCACCTGTGGGGGGTCTGTAGCCCTATCTAAAAATATCATTCAGTGGAGTACAGCTATACTTGGAACAGAAGAGACGCTCTATAAAGCAACACTTTCTAAAGTAATAATAGAATTTCTAAAGAATAACCAAATAAACAATTATTAGGTAGGTTTTTGTTTGTTTTGTTTTTTCAAGACAAGATTACTGTGCCCTGGCTGTCCTGGAACTCACTCTGTAGACCTGGCTGGCCTCAAACTCACAGAGATCCGCTTGCCTCTGTCTCCCCAGTGCTGGGATTAAAGGTGTGAGCCACCACCCAGTAGAACTATTAGTTTTTTTTTTAATCCAAATATGTTTTATCCAATTGTGTACATCCATGGTAACAGGCTTACATAGTCTTCAAAGCTGATGGATTCCAACATATAATACATCTTCTATCTTAATTTCAGTTCAGTCTCTGATGAATGAACCAAATACAAAAAGTCCAGCCAATAGCCAGGCAGCAGTTTTATCAAGAAAACAAAAAAAATAAATAAATAAAGAGAAGAGTTTTAGTCACTGTTGAGCAAAGTTGAAACGATTCATAATTAAACAACTGGTCTATTATTATTTGCTATCACTGCTTTAATATAGTTTACCTCCCAAAAGAAAGGCAAGAAAGTGTTAAGAGTCACGGGTGTGAAGGATTCTAAAGAGAAATAAAAAGAAAAAAATCCTTCAGTTTAGAACCTACAAAAGCTTTTGTGTCTTGATTAAAGTACTGCTTTTTGTATGATGTGAACTAAAGTTATTGGCACATAAATTTGTAATATATCCTGTTTGTATTTTTTCTAAGAATATAATGTTGACGTATTTTGTTCCTTTTATTTTATAAAATATGTATGGGTGTTCTGTGTGTGAGTATGTTTGTGTGCTACTTGAGAGCCTGGTGCCAATGGAGACCAGAAAAGGGAATTGGATACCCTGGGACTGGAATTACAGAAGTTGTGAGTTACTGTTGATGGAAAGGAACCTGGATCCTCTGTAAAAGCAGCCAGTGCTCTCAATCACTGAGTCATCTCTCCAGACTCATGTTAGTATGCTTAGTATCAGAATAAACATTTTATAGTGGCTGGGAAAAAATGGCTCAGCAACTAAAGAGCAGTCACTGCTCTTACAGAAGACTCAAGCTCAGTTCCCAGCACCCACATTAGATAGTTCACAACGCCTGTAACTCTAGTTCCAGAGGATCTGACACTCTCTCTGGCCTCAACAGGCACCTATAGTCATGTATCTTTTATTCTCTGGTATAGTCACACACATAAATAAAAATAAATCTCATCTGTGTTTGTGTAAAATCTATACTTTTTTCAAGTATTGGATGTCTTACTTTTAAATTCTTTATTTAGAGACAGGTCTCACTATGTATACCAGACCAGTCTTAGATTCACAAAGATCCAACTGCATCTGCTTCCCTAGAGCTGAGATTAAAGGCATACACACTACTCACCACCTTGGCAAGTTATTCCTTTAAATTTTTGTTTGTTTTGTTTTTTGAGACAGGGTTTCTCTGTATAACCTTGGCTGTCCTGGAATTCTCTGTAGACCAGTCTGGCCTCGAAATCTGAGATCTACCTACTTCTGCCTACACAGTGCTGGGATTAAAGGCATGCATCACCATACCTGGTTAATTCTTTTAATTTAAATATAAAAAGGTACTTAGGTTTTTAAAAACATAAGTATTATATTAATGTTGTTAAAAACACATAACTTCAGCTGGGCGGTGGTGGCACGCGCCTTTAATCCCAGCATTTGGGAGGCAGAGACAGGCGGATCTCTGTGAGTTCGAGACCAGCGTGGTCTACAAGAGCTAGTTCCAGGACAGGCTCCAAAAAACCACAGAGAAACCCTGTCTCGAAAAACCAAACCAAAACAAAACAAAACAAAACAAAAAAATACATAACTTCAAGTCGGGTGGTGGTGGCATACACCTTTAATCTTAGCACTTGGGAGTTAGCGATGGGAGGATCCCTGTAAATCTGAGGCCAGGCTAATCTACTTATCAAATTCCAGGACAGCCAAACAAAATAAAGACCCTGTCTCAACAGCAGTGGTGTTATACTTCTTTAATCCCAGAACTCAGTAGGCAGAGGTAAGCTAATCTCTGAGTTCGAGGCCAGACTGGTCTACATAATGAGTTCCAGGACAGTCAGGGTTACATAGAGAAACTCTGTGTTGTATGTGTGGTAGAGGGGAGGAGGGAGTAAGCTACATAAAATGTAGAGGATGGGTGCATGCACAAAATGAATAAATGAATAAATAAATGTAATAAAATACAGGCCTCCTGTAACTTTTTGTTTGTTTAGTTTTAACTTTCTAAGACAGGGTCTCACTCTGTTGACCCACTAGTCTTGAGCAGGAAGCAATACTGCCTCAGTCTCCCAAGTGCTAGGATGACATTAAAGTTATGAACCATTAAAGTTATATCTAAGTCTTTATTTTATTTCATGTATATGGGCATCGCCTACATATATGTCTGAGCATCATGTGCATGCCTGGTGTTCATAGAGGCCAAAAGAGGACATCAGATCCCCCTACAACTGGAGTTACAAATATTGTAAGCTGTGAGAGCTGGGAATTGATCCCAGGTCCTCTGGAAAAGCCATCTCTCAGTCTTCTCAATTTTTTTAGGAATGTATTTTTTATACTGGGGAAATGGCTCAAAAGTTAAAGCATTTGTTCACAAAAGTGAGAGAAAGAGCTCAGATCGCCAGAGCCCATGTAAATGTCAAGTGGATGTACCAGACTGCCTAGATTCTTAGTTTTTCGAAGGCAGAGACAGGGGATCCCTGGAGAAGCTGGCTAGTCAAACTAGCTGTACTGGCAAACTCTGCGTTCAACTGAGAGATTGAGCCTCAATGAGTAAGGTTAACAAGACTCTCGATATCAATCTCAGGACTCTACATGCATGCAGACACATGCAAACATACATACACAGAAGAAAAAGCATACTTTTAAATTATAAACACATATTTGAGAAATAGAGCTGGAGAGATGGTTCAGCAGTTAAGAGCATTGGCTGCTCTTCCAGAGGTCCTGAGTTCAAATCCCAGCAAACACATGGTGGCTCACAACCATCTCTAATGGGATCTGATGCCATTAGTTAGTGCTCTTAACCTCTGAGCCATCTCTCCAGCCCCCTGCACTCATTTTCTAGGCTTGTCAATGACACTTATATAGAAGGCTGGGACTGGGGTGTAGAGATGGGGAAGACAACGGCTTTGACCCATGCGTAAAATGTCTAGCGCCACAAAAAGATGCGTAGGTAGTAGGGGACTATCTCAGATTTTTTTTTTTTTTTTTGTATTTTTTTTTTCAAGACAGGGTTTCTCTGTGTAGCAGCTCTGGCTGTCCTGGAACTTGCTTTGTAGCCCAAACTGGCCTCAAACTCACTGAGATTCCCCTGCATCTACTTCCTGAGTGCTGAGATTAAAGGTGTGTGTCACCACGCCTGGCTGGGTAGGAAGCTACCCATATTTAATGTCAGATAGCTGCATAACCCACAGAAGCAACTGAAGAGACACCTGAATCCTGAATGTTTCTGTAGATCACATACTTTTTGGAATTATCACACACTTTTTGAAATTTTTTTTTAACTTTTTTAAAAAATTTATTTATTATGTATACAGTGTTCTGCCTGCGTGCGTACCTGCTCCCCAGAAGCGGGCACCAGATCTCATTATAGATGGTTGTGAGCCACCATGTGGTTGCTGGGAATTGAACTCAGGACCTCTGGCAGAGCAGTCAGTGCTCTTAACTGCTGAGTCATCTCTCCAGTCCCACATTTTTTGAAATTCTTAACTCTAAGAGGGTTCTATGACTCACAAATAGTGGGTTCTTACTGGTGAGATTCAGTGGGAAAAGCAAAGCTATTTCCTCCCACGCAAGGTCACAGAGCCTTAGACTGGACAGGGTTGAAGAAGAACTGTCAGGATCAGATTAACCAACTCCCATAACTCAGCCACAACCAAGAGCTGCAGGGTGAACTAATCCACATGAAATCCAGACTGTAGAAAAACTGACAGAGTCAGAGAGCACAGGCCAGACTTGAATTTTCTTTTTCTTTTTTTCTTTTTTGAGACAAGGTTTCTCTGTGTAACAGCCCCGGCTGTCCTGGAACTTGCTCTATAGACCAGGCTGGCCTCGAACTTACAGATCCACCTGCCTCTGCCTCCCGAGTGTTGGGATTAAATCACGTGCCACCACACTCAGTCCAAACTTGAATTTTCACGACTGACTCCCACATTGACACAAAGACAGAGTCACCAGGCATCTGACCTACAGGTAGAGCTTAACTCCAGGAGAGACCATATTGATGCCACAATGAATGCACACACTCCAGCAAACTGTGCTGAATACATAAACCTTGCTCTCTTTAAACACTGCTGTGGGTAAAAGCCAAGCTAATATGGTTTACACAGACAGCTTCATAAAATGTTCAATTCTGTGTTGTCTGTCAGTGCTTCCCATTCATAAACCCACAAAACAGTAGTAGTTACAGCATCACAAGGCCTAGGAGTTCAGGACTGGAGTTGATCCCCATCTCTGTCTGACTTCTACCCATAGTACTTCAGGGATACCATGGAGTTCTGTCAGACTGTAGAGCTTTGTAGGACAAAAGCAGGGAAGGCCATCTCTTGACAGGCATGTACATATACAGATAGTATGGTGTGCACATTAGGGCTCATAGGATGTCTCAGCAGCATTGGTAGAAGAGATGGTATTTTCATGAATTGCTCTGCCAGCTGGGCGGTGAGGGCACACGCCTTTAATCCTAGCACCTGGGAGGCAGAGACAGTTGGATCTCTCAGTTCGAGGCCAGCCTGGTCTACATAGTGACTTCCAGGACAGCCATAGCAACACAGAGAAACTCTGTCTCAAGGAAAAAAAAATGCTGTGAAACTGTGAAAGCAGGACTTTGTCAGAGGGCTCCTGTGATGACCCAGCAAGAGAGCAGTGAGAAGAGCAAGGAGAGATTTGAATCAACACCACTGTACATAGTAGGACCAGGGCTGTTGACCGATGAGGGTAGGTGAGGCATGGATGGTCCTGCCACTTTTGATATAAAAAAGCTTAAAAGAACAAGTTGGGCAGAGGAAGACCTAGTGTTGGAATCCTCAATGTGTCATCCTCATCATGTGCAATCCACATGTGTCTACAGTATCTAACAGAAGTTTTCTTCAGGAGGCTAAATGCCCAGGTACAGAGACTGAAACCCACAGGTATCTGGTGGGAATCTGAGCACCTGCCACTCATTATCTATGGCTTCTCCATGACACCTCATTCTACAGGTCCTTATTTCATCACTCCATTTAACAGGCAAGTCCTGCAAATTCTCCACTGTCACAACACAGTAAGAAGGAAGTCGATTCCACAAACTACAGTCTGGGAGCTTATTAAGCTAGAATTTCTTTCTTTTTTGGTTTTTCAAGACAGAATTTCTATGGGTAGCCCTGGCTATCCCAGAACTCAATTTATAGATCAGGCTGGTCTCACATAGTCCACTGAGACTAAGGGCATGTACCACCATCACCCCCAGCTTAAGTTAAAGTTTCAAAATTCACCATGAACCTAACTCCTTATTATTATTACATTTTTATTTATTTGTATGTGGGTGAGTGTGTGCCATCGTGTGTTTGCAGATATCAAAGAACTCATAGACGTCATTTCTTTCTATTACTATGTGGATCCCAGGGATGGAACTCAGATCCTCAGGCTCAGAGGCAGTCTCTCTTAACTACTGATTCATCTCACCATCCCCAAACAAAACTAACATTCTCTCTCCCTCTCTTTATTTGACTCTCTCAAGCCAGGCATAGTGGCCCACACTTTTAATTCCAGCACTCTGGAGGCAGAGACAGGCAGATTTCTGTGAGTTCAAGGCCAGCCTGGTCTACAGAGCGTGAATTACTTCCAGAACAGAATCCAGGGCTGTTGCACAGAGAAACTCCACTTCAAAAAAAGAAAAAAAGAAAAAAAAGACAGGCTCCCTCAGTGTAGACCAGGCTGGTCTTGAACTCGGAAATCCTTCTGTCTCTACTGGGATTAAAAGTGTAAGCACATCAAAGCCAATTTAAAGGGAAAAGGTAGTTCTACTTACTAGCTCAGAAATGATCTTTACATTTTCAGTGAATATTCACAAACAACAAAAAAAAAAACCACATTTTTTGAGTGCTGCCCAGATGACTCAGTTAGTAAAGGTACTTATGGAACAAGCCTGGCAATCTAAGTTCAAATCCCCAGAGTCACACAATGCTGGGAAGAACTGACTCCATAAAGCTGTTCTTTGACATGCACACACCATTTGTGCACGCATATACAAATAACAACACTTAGGTTGAGGGAGTGAAGGGATGGGATGGCTCAGCAATTAAAGAGAATACACTGCCAGACTTTAATCCCAGCTCTCAGGAGGTAGAGGCAGGTAGATCTCTGTGAGTTTGAGGCTAATTTGTTCTACAAAGTAAGTTCCAGGATCTGGGCTGGAGAGATGGCTCATTGGTTAAGAGCACAGAACTGGCTACTCTTTCAGAGGACCCAGGTTTAATTCCCAGAACTCACATGGCAGTTCACAACTGTCTGTAACTCCAGTTCCAGGGGATCTGACACTAATGCACATAAACTAAAATTAATTACTATAAAAACTTTTTGGGGGCCGGGCGGTGTTGGCACACACCTTTAATCCTGGCACTCGGGAGGCAGAGACAGGTGGATCTCTGAGTTCGAGGCCAGCCTGATC
Source organism: Chionomys nivalis (assembly GCF_950005125.1). NCBI lineage: Eukaryota > Metazoa > Chordata > Mammalia > Rodentia > Cricetidae > Chionomys > Chionomys nivalis. Next base: position 14,007,901 of record NC_080092.1, on the reverse strand, counting down.
TACAGAGATAGACTCCAAAGCTACAGAGAAACCCTGTCTTGAAAACCCCAAACAAAACAAAATCCCCAAAAACAAAAATTAAAAAAAAAAAAATAGTTTTTGGATCTGGATCAAATAAAGTGTATATCCCATGAGAACTTAACATCAGGGCTACTCATTGACCTCCATACCAAGTATTTCTTAGTAACAACCCAGGGAGAAATATGGGTTCCAAAAGGGCCCAGAAAGCTACCCAGTCAGTCAAGAGTCTCATCCTGATAACACAAATCTGTATACTAAAACGGTCTAGAAGAGTCTCCAGTTTTCTCATTATGAGGTCATCTAATAAGAGTTCATTATAGCCCACGCCTATAATCTCAGCACTTGGGAGGCGAAAGCAGGCCAGGCAGATCTCAGTGAGTTCATGGCCAGCCTGGTCTACACCTGTCTGGGGGGGAGGGAGAAGGGGAGTTCACTTCAGAGAACCATCCAGACATCTGGAAAATGATAGGAATGGCAATGGGAACTTGCTGTCTCCCTCAGCCCCATGCCCAAAGGCAACAGCAAGAGAATACAGGAGGGCTGCAAGGAGGCCAGACTAAAATATGAACTGTCTTTTGCCACAAATAACCATGAACAGATGGTACCATAGGTCAAGTTAGTCTAAGACATCTTTGTACCTGTGTCTTCAAATTCAGGCTCAGAAGACTACACCTTCCTCTGAAACTAAATAAATCTCTCATAGCTTCTTAGCCTTTTGGCTAAGATCAAGTGAAACTAGCTGCTCTCACTGGAGCCTCAAATCATGATGCAAAGCTAACCTTCAGAACTTTGCACCTATTGGGTGCTTCCTCTTACAATTTTCTTTTTGTTTTGTTTTGTTATTGACTTCTTAAGCCATCACCAGAAACAGTCAATAAATTGACAGGTCTAACAGTTCCTCAAGCAAACTCCAAGAGGGCTGGAGAGCAAGGGCTGGTCATCGTGTCTAAAAGATCTGTTTTCTGAGTGGAGAGGGCTGTGCGGCAGGAACTCAGCCAAGACAGTACACTGCTCTCGCTGTGAATGGCATCCAAAGTCCACTCAATGTCAATGGTACCAGCAACCAACAACCAAGCCTGACCAGGAGTATACTACTGGGCTGGCCCAGAAAGACATAGGAGAAGATCTAGGAGACTCTACTATGTACAGCAAAGGACACAAATAACAAGAATGGTAAAAGTAGCAAACATGTATGAAAGAGAGTATTTGGGAAGTTGAGGGTTAAAACTAGCAGCCAAATGGCTCAAACCTGCTCATTAAGACCTGACAAATGAAACCCAGACCAATTTCAAATGACACTTGTGGGTCAGGCTAACCTACCAAGGAGAGTAATACCCATGCCTGCCAGTTAATGTGTTACAATACCTGGGCCTGAGTGCCAAACTGCCAGGATCCTAATTCCTACTTGTTAACACTATGGAGCTGTAGAGATGGTACATCAGGCTCACAAGCATCTGTAATTCTAGTTCCAAAAATTTCAATACCCTCTTCTGACCTCTGAGAGTACCTTCCTACATATGATATACATTCATACACTTACGCCCACACACAAACACATAAAACAGTGGAGTCTAAAAAATGAAAATCAATGCCCAGTAAAATTCTTCACAGACCTTGAAAGAATACTCAACTTCATATGGAAAAGCAAAAAATCCAGGACAGCCAAAACCTGTACAAAAAGGAACTTCTGGAGGCATCACAATCCCTGACTTCAAACTCTACTACAGAGCTACAGAACTAAAAACAGCCTGGTACTGTCATAAAAACAGACAGGAGGACCAATGGAACCAAATTGAAGACCCAGATATCAATCCACACACCTATGAACACCTGATTTTTTTTTTTTTTTTGGGTGCCCGTCCTGGAACTAACTCTTATAGACCAGGCTGGCCTCGAACTCCCAGAGATCCGCCTGCCTCTGCCTCCCGAGTGCTGGGATTAAAGGCGTGCGCCACCACTGCCCGGCCGAACACCTGATTTTTGACAAGCAAAAAATATAAAATGGAAAAAAGAAAGCACATTCAACAAATGGTGCTGGCATAACTGGATATCAGCATGTAGAAGAATGAACATAGACCCATTTCTATTACCATGCACAAAACTCAAGTCCAAATGGATCAAAGACCTCAACATAAAAACAACCACACTGAACCTCATAGAAGAGAAAGTGGGAAGTATGCTTGAATGCATTGGCACAGGAGACCACTTCCTAAATATAACCCCAGCAGCACAGACATTGAAAGTACAACAGGACCTCCTGAAACTGAGAAGCTTCTGTAAAGCAAAGGACATGGTCAACAAGACAAATCGGCAGTCTACAGAATGGGAAAAGAATTTCACCAACCCCACAATGGACAGAGGACTGATCTCCAAAATATACAAAGAACTCAAAAAATTGATCATCAAAAGAACAAATAATCCAATACAAAAATAGGGTACAGACCTAAACAGAGAACTCTCAACAAAGGAATCTAAAATAGCTGAAAGACACTAAAGGAAATGCTCAACATCCTTAGCCATCAGAGAAATACAAATCAAAACAACTCTGAGTGAGATTCCATCTTACACCTGTAAGAACGGCCAAGATCAAAAACACTGATGACAACTTATGCTGGAGAGGTTGTGGGGTAAAGGGAACACTCCTGCATTGCTAGTGGGAGTGCAAGCTGATACAGCCCCTTTGGATATCAGTATGGCAATTCCTCAGAAAATTAGGAAACAACCTACCTCAAGACTCAGCAAAACCACTTTTGGTATATACTCAAAGGATGTTCAACCCTACCACAAGAACATGTGCTCAACTATGTTCACAGCAGCATTGTTTGTTATAGCCAGAACCTGAAAACAACCTAAATGCCCTTTGACCGAAGAATGGATAAGGAAAATGTGGTGCATTTATACAATGGAATACTACACAGCAGAAAACAATAATGACATCTGGAAATTTGCGGACAAATGGATGGATCTAGAAAGTATCGTACTGAGTGAGTAACTCAAACCCAGAAAGACAAATATCGTATGTACTCACTCTTAAGTGGCTTTTAGACATAAAGCAAAGAAAAACCAGCCTACAATTCACAATCCCAGAGAACCTAAACAACAATGAGGACCCTAAGAGAGACATACATGGATCTAATCTACATGGAAAGTAGAAAAAAACCAGGATCTCCTGAGTAAATTGGGAGCATGTGGACCATGGGAGAGAGTTCTTGAAAGGGAAGGGAAAGGAAGGGGAGGGGAGAGGAGCGGAGGGAAAGGAAGGGGAGGGGAGAGGAGGGGAGGGAAAGGAAGGGGAGGGAAAGAGAGAGAAAAAAATATATACCTCAATAAAAACAATAAAAAAATTAAAACAAAACAAAAAGCAAAAACACCGTGGCTGTCAAGCCTTTGAGTAAATGAGCTAGCTTAGCTGCCAGGGCTGCCAATCTGAGTTCAATTCCCAGGATCCATGTGGTAGAGGGAGAGAACAGACTCTTGTAAGTTGTCCTCTGACCTTCACATGTGCACATATATACAAACACAAAGACATAAATAAAATGAAACAACAATAACAAACTATTGGTAAGTGGATATGGAGACACTTAATATTCTGAGTTCAAGACCACTTGGCTAACAGGAGGGCTTGAGAAATGGCAGGAAGCTCAAGAGATGGCTCAGCAGTTAAGAGCACACTGACTGCCTTCCAGAGGACCCGGGTTTAATTCCCAGCACCCACATGGCAGCTCACAACCATCTGTAACTCAAGTTCCAGGGGACCCAACATCCTCACACAGATATAATTCAGACAAAATACTAATGCACATAAAATAAAAATAAATTAAAAAGAGTGCCAGGTGTGGTGGCACACACCTTTAATCCCAGCACTTGGGAAGCAGAAGCAGGTGGATCTCTCTGAGTTCAAGGCCAGTCTGATCTACAAAGTGAGTTTCAGGACAGCCAGGGCTACACAGAGAAACCCTGACTCAAAAATACAAAAAACAAAAACAAAACAACAACAAAACAAAAGAGTAAGATCCTGTCTCAAAAAGAAATAAAGGGATCCAGTGTGGTGTACACCTTTAATCCCAGCACTGGTGAAGCAGAGGCAAGTGGATCTCCGTGAGTTCAAGGCCACCCTGGTCTACATAGTGAGTTTCAGGTTGGCTAGGCGCAGTGAGGTGAGACCCTGTGAAAGGAAGAGAGAGAGAAAGGAAGGGAGGGAGAAAAGAAAAAGGAGACTGGGAAGATGACTCCAGGGTTGAGAGCCCATACTGCTCTCACAGAGGAGTGAAGTTCAGTTCCCAACACCCAAGTAAGGTAGCTCACAAAATTTTCTGTAACTCCATTTCCAAAGTATCTAACTCCCTCTGGCTCTGTAGGCACTGCATCACCCCACACACTGCATACACACACACACACATACATTAAAACTTTTTAAAAGCAACAAAAACAAGTAACAATAGAGGAGGCCAGGTATAGGAACACATACCTGAAATCTCAAGATTTGGAAGATGAAGGAGAGAAAGAAGTTCAAGACCAGCCTTGGCTACATAGCAAGTTCTAAGCCAGTCTAGGCTACATAAGCGATCTTGTCTTCAAAAGGACAAAAACAAACAAACAAAAACAATTTTAAAAATTACTGGTATTTTCAGGTGATGGTGGTGCATGCCTTCAACCCCAGCACTCAGGATGCAGTGGCAGGCAGATCTCCAAATTGAAGGTCAACCTGGTCTACTGAACTATCCAGGATAGCCAGGGCTACACAGAGAAACCTTATCTAAAAAAAAACCAAAGAGCCAAAAGAAAAAAAATCAAGCTAAGAATGTATATAGCCCAGTGGCAGAGCATCAACCTAACATGCCCTATTTCTCAGATGTAAGTCTCAGCACTGGGAAGGAAGGAAAAGCAGGAGAGCAGACGGGCAGGTAATGAACCAATCTAAGTTAGGTCCAAAGTTCACACACAACAGGCAATAAACAGAAAGGTCTTCTTCAAGAATCAACAGAGGAGCCGGGCGGTGGTGGCGCACGCCTTTAATCCCAGCACTCGGGAGGCAGAGTCAGGCGGATCTCTGTGAGTTCGAGACCAGCCTGGTCTACAAGAGCTAGTTCCAGGACAGGCTCCAAAATCACAGAGAAACCCTGTCTCGAAAAACCAAAAAAAAAAAAAAAAAGAATCAACAGAGGTCCAGGACCTGGTGGCCCAAACCTGTAATCCCGGCTGCTCAAGAGACTAAGGGAAAAGGATCACAAATTCAAGGTCAGCCTGAGCAACTTAGTGACACCATCTCAAATTTATTCTAGTCTTTGAATTCTTCATTTATTATTATTGAGAAGGGGTGTATGTATACCATGTGTGTAGAGGTCAAAGAACAACTTTTACTGTCAGTTCTCTCTTTCCAATTTTACATAGGTTCCAGGGATCAAACTCTGGTGCCAGGATGTGTGGCAAGTGCCTTTACCCACTGAACCATCTCAAAATTAAAGAGAGAGAGGGATCTGAGTACATAGCTCAGTGGTTTAGGTTCAATCTCCAATACAAAGGGTAAATTAGAAAGAGAAAAATTGAGAGGAAGCAAAGCAAATGCCAAAAGTGTGCTGGGACACTTAGGCCTAAGAGCTCACAGTGCCTGCATAAGTATAATAAACTCAAAATCCAATCAAGAATAGTATGTCTCTTGGTTTCAGCTGAGAGCACCATGCCTTCTCAGTTTTGAAAGAACCAAGCTTCAAGTCATCTATATGAAAATCACTATGCACATGCACTGACACAGAGGACAGGAATGGCAACTCCTGTCAAGGCAGAATGGCCACCAACAAAAGCACAGCAGAGCACCAAATCAGAGACACAAGGCAAGGCGGTCAGTGACCCAAGTATGCTGGTATCATGCTACACTATTTCTGGATCTTTGTATCTCACTAACATGCCAACCACAAACAAGTTATCAGTCAGCAAGATTTAGTTCTGAGGTCTCCTTCCCTAGTGAACACTTGCTAGTCATATCTATTCAACATCAACTTTTCTTTTCCTTTCCTAATTCTCATCAGTCTAATTTTCCTTCGGAGGACTCCTCTCCCTCTACTGGGAAATAGTCATGCTGTCTAGGTAAGGTGCCCCATTTTGCTTACAGGATTGCCCAACTTGGCATTAGGCTCTAAGCCAGTGGTTCTCAACCTTCCTAACACTGAGACCATTTACTACAGTTCCTCGTGTTATGGTGACACCCATGCATAGAATTTTCGTTGCCACTTTATAACTTTAATTTTGCTACTGTGGTGTGATCCCTGTGAAAGGGTCATTTGACAACCCAAGAGGTCGTGACTCACAGGTTGAAAACCGCTGCTCTAAGCATTCAGGGTCCAGAAGGACATAGCATCAATGTTCCCCACTACGAGCCAATGAATAATCTTCCTTCATTGCTATGGGAAACGCAAGTAAACAAGGGTAGTTAGAGCACATGTTCACAAGGCATCCACCTCTACCTCCATCACACGGGATCCAACCAAATGGGTTGTCAAGAAAGCAAGTTCACTGAACCATAAAGGAAAGTGCTAGTCAGGTGTGGTGGCACATCTTTTAGTACCAGCACTAGGGAGGCAGAAGCAGGAGGATCTCTGGGAGTTTGAAGCCAACCTGGTCTACAGAGTCTAAATTTGAAAGGACTATATAGTGAGATCCTGTCTCAAGAGAGAAAGAAAAAGGGGGGGAGAGGAAAGAGGGAGGGAGGGGGAGAGTAAAGGAGGAAAAGAAAAAAAAAGAAAAGTTGAATTTCTGTTTCTGTACATGAAACAGTAGCCAATTCAGACAAAATTTAATCCCAGTGTGTGGTTGGGTTGGATTTTCTTATTCCCCGCCTTGTGCTTCCTAACTATAGCCCCTTACACTACAAGCAGAATGTATCTAAATTACAATGTTGAAGGGAAGTCATTTATTGATAAACTTGCCTCTAATGCATAAGGCTTTGAAATAGATCATTAACACTGTAAACAAAAAACATGAACAAATACCACAGTCAACAACAACAAAAAAAAATGTTGGAAATGAGGTGGGGGAGTTTGCCAGTAATCTCAGCACTTGAAAGGTGGATAAATAATTCAAAGTCATCATCAACTACACAGCTAGACTGAGGGCTATAGGAGATCTTGCCTCAAAAAATAAATCAACTGAGCCGGGCGATGGTGGTGCACGCCTTTAATCCCAGCACTCGGGAGGCAGAGGCAGGCGGATCTCTGTGAGTTCGAGACCAGCCTGGTCTACAGAGCTAGTTCCAGGACAGGCTCCAAAACCACAGAGAAACCCTGTCTCGAAAAACAAAACAAAACAAACAAACAAACAAACAAACAAATAAATAAATCAACTGCTAAGAATGTAGTACAGTTGGTCAAATATCTGTCAACACCCACAGCCTCAAATTCAACCTTCACTGCATAAACTGGTGGTGCATTCCTGTAATCCCAGAATTCTAGAGTGGAGGAGGAGGACAGGAAGCTCAAGTCATTCTCAGCTACAGAGGAAATTTTTGTTTTGTTTTTGTTCTCCAAGACAGGAGTTCTCTGTAGCTTTGAAGCCTCTCCTGGAACTAGCTCTTTAAAACAACAACAACAACAACAACAATTTATTTATATTTTATGTATGAGTGGTATACATGTATGCCTGTACACTAGAAGAGGACATCAGATCCTATTATAGATGGTTGTGAGCCACCATGTGGTTGCTGAGAATTGAACTCAGGACCTCTGGAAGAACAGCCAATGCTCTTAAACTAGCTCTTGTAGGCCAGGCTGGCCTCGAACTCTCAGAGATCTGCCTGCCTCTTCTGCCTCTGCCTCCCGAGTGCTGGGATTAAAGGCGCACACCACCACCATCCGGCTCAAAGGGAAACTTTTAGGCCAACCTGGGATGCATAAGACCCTGTCTCAAAAACAAAAAAATTCCTGTAAAATCTTGCTAAATAGCTGGCCTGTGGTGGTGCATTGGTGCATGCCTTTAATAACAGCATTCAGAAGGCAGGGCAGATGTATCTCTTGAGTTCATGACCAGCCTGATCTACAGAACAAGTTCCAGGACATCCAGGGATACAGAGAGAAACCCTGTATTGGGGGAAGGAAGACCCTGCTAAGTAAGTAACACTTGGTTAATGACAATGAATAAAATAACACAGTTCAACAGTCTACTTTGAACTGTGTCACTAAAGAAGTGTTAGTTCTGTAGCTTTATAAGTGACCAATTTTGATTTCTCCCTCTGTAGACCAGGCTGATCTCAAACTCAGAGATCTGTCTGCCTTTACCTCCCCTGACAGTTAGGGTTAAAGGTGTGTGCCACCACATCTGTGGAACTTTCTCTATAGACTAGGCTGAACTCCAATTCAAAGATCCACCTGCTTCTGCTTCCTGAGTATTGGGATAAAAGGCATGCAGCACCATCACCCAGCTATACCCATAATTTTTACTGTTTTTTGTTTTTGTCTTTTTGAAGACAAAGTCTCAAGTAGCTTTTCTTTACAGTTCAATGAACCTGCTTTCTTGACAATCCACCTGACTGGATCCCTGTGCCACCAGGCTCAGTTGGGTTCTGAACCCCAACCAACAACCAGCTCAGAAGGTGGGAAAAGTCTTCATGTTGCGATCAATGATGAGCTAAGTCTCTAGCCATCAGCTTGGGGGGGAGTGGATAAGCAGGAAACTCTGCCCACAGTAAAACAAGCACCAAACAAGCCTCCTATAACCATGATACTGAATTTAAAAAATGGTAAAGCTTGGGTTGGCAAGGCAGGTAAGCAAGTAAGGAGGTTGCCACCAAGCCTAATGACTGAGTTTAACCCCTAGAACCATAAGAAGAGAAGTGACCCCCCACAAGTAGTTCTCTTACCACATATGCATACATATTCCACATATGAGCCTTAGGGCAATGCCTCCCCACCCCACCATACTGGAGGCGCGTGTGCATGCATACACACACACACACCTCCCCAACCCCACCATACTGGAGGTGCGCGCGTGATACACACATACACACACGCTCACGTGCGTTAGTAAATATTAAAAAAAAAATTAAACAGAAAGGTGAAAAAACAAGTTTCAAAGATATAGTCATTTGGGAGCACTGTTGCTGTTCCTCAAGTTGCACCCTTGGGCTGATATATGGAGGGGAAATGTCCACTTCTGGAATTCCAAGCACAGACATCAGGAGTTTCTGACCACTCCAACAACTGACTACACAGAAACTGCCTCACTACTGTCTCATTCTTCAGGAGGAATCCTAAAGATTAAAATAGCAAGGTGTAGGAGGGTGGAGTTTGGAGAGATGGTTTAGCTGTTAAGAGCACTTGTCTTTCTAGAGGGTCTTAGTTTGAATCCCAGCACCCACATGGTGGCTGGCAAGTATCTGGTTTTTTTTTTTTTTAAGTTTTTTTTTTTTTAATTTATTTATTATGTATATAGTGTTCTAGGCACCAGATCTCATTACAGATGGCTGTGAGCCACCATGTGGTTGCTGGGAACTGAACTCAGGACCTCCGGAACAGCAGTCAGTTCTCTTAACCTCTGAGCCATCTCTCCAGCCCCATGGCAAGTATTTGTTAACTCCAGTCTCAAGGGATCAGAAATTCTCTTCTGACTTCTGTGGACACCAGGCACACATGTGGTATATATCCACAGATGTAAAACACTCAAACACATGAAATAAAATAAGTCTAAAGTTAAAAGAAAGCAATTAGAATCTTCTATGCGTTTGAATGTATTCCCCTCCCATTATTAAGCGTTAGAGTCTTTGTCTCCGATCAGGTCCTTCTTCTATGAAAGAAGACATGAATTTTATGCTCGGGGTAAAGTTTAAACATTAAGAATTTCCATGCTTCTAATAATGCACAAAGCCATATGTTTCATGGTACAAGTGTTACTAAGGAGAGAACTACAGGAGGGTTTCCAGCATGCTATGCAGAAACTCCAATAAGCCTCCACATCTTCTCATTTTGAATCTCTACCAGTTGCCCAGACTGACACACAATTCTTGATTCTCCTGCCTCAGCTTCCCAAGTAGGTGGGATTACATCTAGCAAGTCCTGTTCATTGTATTCTCAACTTCGCAAATATAAAAAGATATCTAATGACAAGTATGACGGCATCTATTTAGGAAATAAAACCATAATTCAACAACAGCAGCAGTAGAGTTTTCAGTTGGGGTTGAAAACAAGGCCACGTTACCACCTTTCCCTTGCTCCTTTGCCAGGTCTCCGAGGTGGGTATAGAAAATGGACACCTTGTGCCGAACTCACCTGAGCTCTCTGCCTTCGCTGTACCGTCTACTTGAGGGGGCCCTCGGGGCAGCAGTCTCCAATAGCAGCTTCTGGGTGAGCCTGCTGGGGGGGACAGAGTCTCGGCCATCATCCTCATCTGCATCTTGGTCACATTTCCATTCTTCATCCTCATTCAAAGTAGGCAGGTATCCAGACATGCCCTTCCCTGTCCCAGACCCTGAGCTCTGGTCACTGCAAACCTTCGGACTCTCTGAGCCTGTCCTTGTGTATTCCAAATAAATGTCAGACTTAAGGAAGGAAGGGTAGGTATTCTCTTCCATGGTGGACTGGATTTCTGTCTGTGCCTGGTCAAACATGGCAGGATCAATCTGCTGCTTCATGACACAGTCCTTTATGAAGCTTTTAGTAGCTGGCTTGGTTTGTCTGGACACAATGCCATTGCTATCCAGGATGTACTTTCGGTAGATGGCTCTTGCCAGCTTCAGCCTCTTCTCCTCATTTGAGTCACATGGCTCAAGCTTCCTGAAGCCACTGCAGGCAAACCAGAAGTCCAGCAAGTCAGCACAGCCCTCCTGCTTCAGGAAAGTCCTGAACAGGCTGATCCCATCTTGGTCATCCAGTAAGGAATGCAATGACTCAGCCCACCTCAAGTATGGTGGGGTGGGGGAGGCACTGCCCTCAGGCTCATATCCCAGATCCAGATCTGAACGTCTTGGGGTAGCTGTCGAGGTCTCACTTTTAGTGCTGGCACCTTTCCCAGAGCAGAAATTATGGTTGACAGGCCTCGAATCAGTAGATACCAGTTCTCCCTCTTCTCCAGGCACTGGGGGCCGGGGGGCATCTTCGGTGAAACTTGCTCCGAGGTCCAAGGGGAAACCCTGCTCCTGGACATTCATTTTGGGACTCTGCGTCAGTGAACAATGAGCGCTGCACCCTAATACCTCAGTACTTAGAGCTCCCAAGGGAATCAATCTGTCCTGTTGAAACCATTAAGAGGACAAGGATTAGGAAAGGTGGTCCATGGACACCAGAGGGTCTCTTGAGATGTGCAGTGACGCCCTCCCACTCCCACTTGGAGCAGAGACTCAGTGCAGGCTTCCAGCAGAGACATATTTTGGCCAGAAGTTTTGCTCTATCATTAAGACAATTCCTGGAAACCTTTACAAGAATGCCTCTCACACTAAGGGAAAGCCTGGATCACAGAGGTCAGCTCTCCTTCAAGGGATGCCTTCAGTGGTGAGGCCTGAAGATCACCCATCCTGGCTAAAGAAATAACTGTCCAGTGGACAGGAAAGCTGGAAGAAGAAAGGGTAACTCTGTCCCCATTTGCCAGCATCAGTGAGCTGATCCCTCACACGTGAAGACAATCACTTCACTTGCCCTAGTGACACTAAGAAACAACGAGGCACATTACAGATCCTCAGGTGGACAGGCACATTCCAAGTTAACAGTCTCTGTATTACCTGTCTGCTCTTTCACTTTTCATCCTTGACATGTCTCATAACATGAGCAATCATATAGCAAGATGTCCTCCCTGCTCTCCACAGCTAAGAGATCACCTTCCATACCATGGACCAGAGATGGAAGGACACAGTCTACATACAGAGGCATCTTTCTGTGCATCATCAACATGGACAACTTTAGAGATTCAAAAAGCTGTACTTGGCTGCTAATTTCTCTCTTAGGAGATTCCCTTCTGATAACAAATGGTGACTAGGAACTTAAGAGAGGCAGAAAAAGTACAGAAAAATAAATAAATAAATTGCAAACACTTCTGCTAAAGAAGCATACAGGAAATATGGTTTAGATCCACCAGATGAAAACTATACAACCTACACTCTTAGAGATTAGAGAACTATAGTTTTTATTGCTGTGTACAGTATGCAGAAGGAACCAAACCTGTTTATATTTAGATAAGAACCTCTGTTATGATCTTTGGTCCTTTTTGCTACATCCCATGGGAGCCTAGAGAGTCCCTGAGCTCTAGCAATGCCTCTCAACCTATTCAAAGGGGGAGATAACAACACAGTCTGCCTTGTCCTGAACATATCCACTAAAAGTGAGCTGGAGAGAGGCATATGGCAGAGTAGGATGTCCAGAACACTAAACAAGCCAGAGGGTACAAAACTGAAGAATCATCCTGAGTCGAAGCTAGCCTAGACTACAAAATGAGAACCTAACTTAATAAATAAATAAAGCCAATGTACTGGCACACATCTGGAACCCCAGAAATTGCAAGGTGAAGAGTTCAAGATCTTAATCAAGAGATCAAGGTCATGGGCTGGGGATGTAGTTCAGATGGTAGTGTGCTGCCTTAGAAAGCTAAGGTGCAGGTTCTATCTCCAGACCCCCAATACTGCATAAAATAGAACGGTAGCCAGGCAGTGGTGGCGCACACCTTTAATTCCAGCACTCGGGAGGCAGAGGCAGGTGGATCTCTGTAAGTTAGAGGCCAGTTTGGTCTCCAGAGCAAGTTCCAGGACAGCCAAAGCTACACTGAGAAATCCGTCTTGGAAACAAAACAAAACAAAAAACTGAGTGGCAGTGCACACCTTTGAAAGGAGGGAGAAGCAGGAGATCAGGAACTCAAAGTTATTCTTGGCTACATAAGAGTTGGAGACCAGTCTGGGATACAGGAGACTCTCACAAAACAAAACCAGCACAATGTACATCTACAACTAAAAATAAGGGAGTTGCTCTCCCTGGTCACCACTCCATAGGACTGAGCCCTGGCTTCCATGAAATCCATCTCGTGTTCATTCTCACACAATACACACTTTAACTGCTAACAATGCTGATGACTAGATTACTAATAGCTGGAAGGAAGAGGCATGTACAAATAAAAGGTGGGTCACAATTATGACATTTCTAAAGCTAATGACTTCTTAGGTAGGTTATAATCTCAGCCTCAGCAGGACCAGCCTGTTTCTTAAGGTCACAGCCCCTATGACTGTGGTCTCCTGCTGTTCAGAGCTCCCCACACCTTTCTTTAAACTCAGTCACTTTCTGGGAGCTGTCTCCATGCAGTAAGCACCGTGGATGTCTGACATACCACACTAGACCATCATGCCTACCATGTTCTTATCTAAGCTATCACCACAGGAAAAAGGGCCTGCATCCCTGGCCACCTGTCTCTGGAAGTACATGAGCATTCCCACAAATTACTAACGCTAGCAACAGCCCAATTTCTAATAATCCCTGGGTTCCCACAGAGGACAGCTAGCATTTAAGGTACACACAGAAATACCACACATAAAGTAGCTATGAAAATTCAGTAAGAGTCCAACACCCGTAGCACCAAATATGGCCTCAAATCTGTAACCACCACCTATAAAGTCACTCCACAAGTCTGATATCATACATAAAATTCCCTTTGACACTGTCAAAACACACAGCCCTGGGTATGTGTGTATATATTATTATACTCAAGCATAACTTCCAAGCTTATGATTTAGACTGAATGTGGAAGTAATAACGTGACTAGCATTATACCAAATATCCACTGATTAAATTCTTGAGAGGTCAGGGCTATAATTTCCTATCTACTCCAGTCCTCCATCACATAAAGTCTTAGGGGCCATCATAACCCACTTTGTTCCTCTGAAAGATGCAGGACAAGTCAACACCTGCTGAGATATCAAACAAAATCCCTGAAGCTACGGTCTAAAATTGAAAGCAGCTAGGGCAGCCTCTCTCAGGTAACGCTGGACTCCATGTTCTCCACTAGTCTGAGAGTAAAGGGAGGAGCGTACACATAGTGAGAACCCTTTATAAGTTATCCAGGAGATGAGCTGAAAATAAATCCAAGGCTGGTGGGTTTTTTTTTTTCTCTATATTGTCTTCATGCCCAACTAAAAATGTGCAGCTCTGGGTTTTGGTTTTGGGGGATTTGCTTTGTTTTGGGGGAGAGGGTAAGGAAGGCATCATCCAGACAAGAAAGGGACACCTGGACAACAGGGTGTCTGGCAAGTCGAACCACAGCAGAGTCCCAGAGTGCCCTCCTTGCTCTCTTACTCATCCCTACTTTACTTTTTCGCAGCGGTTGAGGGATGACGCAAAGGGAGGACACACACAGTCTGCCACCAGCACCTCCTCAACACCAACTCACCCACATCCTAAACGTGTCCCAGACCCGTGAACAACCGCAAGCACACCACACTCAGCAGAGACACATCCAGCTGAAGATCATTCTTAGAATCCTTGGTCTTCTTTACTCCCTCGTCCAGTTCACATAGGCCTACTATCCCCGTGCCCTACTATCACCCCTTCCTTCCCTGGCACATCTGCCTCTAAAGTCATTCAGCATACCACGCAGCCCCTACGCCTCTACACATACTGCGGAGCCTGCACCTCTCCTACTCGGCTTCCCCTTGGAGCTCTGGTCTCCCCGCGCAGAGCACAACCTCGCACATCGCGGGCCGCGCTCCGACACGCCTCCCGCCCGCAACCCGCGCACCCCTCTCTTCCGGGTCCGGGTCCACCGGCCTAGCGCGGCCTACTCCCGCAGCCCCGGGCAGCAGGCCTCCGCGCCACAGGAGCGCGCCCGCCGGCTCCCACTACTCACCAGCGCGCGGCGGCTATGGAGGCGCGGCCCGGGGCCTGGCTCCTGGCCTGGCGAGGCCCATGCGCTCAGCGGCGGCTCGGCGGGCCGGCCACGGCGGGGGCGCGGCCCTGGGGGACCCCCATCGCGGCGGCGGCGGCAGCTCGGCGACCAGTGGCCCGGAGGAGGCGCGAGGCGGGCCGCAGAGCGCCGCCAAGCCCCGGCTGCTCACTCTCACCGGCCCGCTCTAGAAGGAGGCTCCAGCCCGATCCCAGCGGGCTCCTGCGGCGGCGGCGGCGGCGGCCGCAACGGCCGCAAGCGCTTCCCTGAGCCGGGAGCCTGAGCGCTGAGCGCTGAAGCCCAGGCCCGAGCGCCCCCGCCGGCGCCGCCCGGAAGTGCGGGGGCGGGGCAGCGGTGTGGGGCGGGGAGGCTTATGGGCGGAGCCTCACTGTGGAGGCAGGACCGCGGCGTGGGGCGGGGCTTCTCACAGTGGGCGGGATGGGAGGCAGAGGACCAGAAGAGTAAGGGACAGGATCTTGAACGGGAGGCGGGGGCTGCAGCTATAGTCAGAGTCGGAAACAGGAGCCAGTTAGGGTCTTGCTGTGGTAAGAGGCGGGGCGTGGGACAAGAGAACTGCTGGGACTTAGTCTGGGAAGACGCCCAATGGGGCGGCGACTATAGCTTGTCCCGAAAGGTGGCATGGGAAACTTAGCCCTGGGCGCACTCAACAGCTATGGCCATCACCAAGCCCTGGACTAGTGCACCGAGGACACAGCGCCCAAGTCTGAACTAACACGCCCAGTCGCAGGTGCTATCCTGAAGGGGCTTCTGGGTATCCGGACGCCCTTCACACACATACACAAACATCCTGTCTCTAAGACTTCTCTCACTGAGGTTACAGACTTTAGTCTGCAAACCCAACAGGCCAACTCCATGTTGCCTCACCACAGGCTTCAGGACACAAGGCCACAGCATCAGGCGCACAGACGCCCAGCTCGCTACTTGGCAGCAGCCCCTACAACTGCTCTGGGGTACTACCCTGTCAGGATCAGCACAACTGGAAGGTATTGTTCAGGCCTCAACCTTCTGCCAGCCACTCCCCAAGGGAAGGATGTATTATCGTCCTTGCAAATGTCATCTACCATGCTGATCAGGACTCCACAGATGACCTTCCCACACCTCTCAGGAAGTCCATTTTGCCAACAGGAGGTTGCATCTCAGGCTCAGCGCACACCCACCCAGGGCTCACCCTGGCCAAGGACTCCTGGTGCCCACATTCTTTCAGAACCTCTCCTGTTGGCGCCCCACACCACCTATCCAGGCTGCACCTGCAGTTGGCTATCTACATCTTCACCGTGCACGATGCTATTACTAATGCCACTATCGTGCTTTCTCCTAGACACTGTTCACCCTCCTTGCCTGTCCTTTATCCTTCATGGCTCCCAGGCTTAAGACTTCTGAACCCACGGACCATCTTCCACACAACTGTGTGAGGTGATTCTAACCCTGCCACCTGCCTCTGGGGAAGACTTAGCATAGTGCCAATGCTCGGGGTTGCTATGTATAGAGAAGGGACCCCTTAAACTATAGCAACTAGAGTAACCTAGCCTACTAAATTCCCATCCTAGACCCATCACTGAGCCTCGGGGCAGGGGCTGGGATATAGACAGTGCCGTACTGCTAAGCCAACATAGCCCCATTCAGATCCCAGCAGCAGGTTTCATGTTCACACATGCCCAAGTAACACAGTCCCAGCCAGGGTCCAGGGCCCCTTGCAGCCCCTGCCCCAGACCATTCAGCCTCATATCATTAGAAGAAACAGTTAGGGCCACTGATTGAGCATAGATATCCTTGGTATTGGAGTACCTCCCCACTCCCAAACCCGGGCCCCAACGCTTGCCTTGATTCTGTAGAGCTGTTGCTGCGGCCAGGCCAGGCTCTCGAGATCAAGTCCACGTCCATCCTCCTGCTAGCCCACGGTGGTGGGTATCCCCAAGCCCTGGGACCAGAATAGGAGCCTCGGGCCTCCAGCTCCTCGGGGCCCCTGCCCTGCAGGGACAGGAAGGGAATCAGGAAGCCTGGAGGAAATGAACAGCCTGCGAAGGTGGGCTGTGGGGTGGCCATGGAGGAAGGATTTCAAATAGGGGGAGGATGTTAAGGTGGGTAGACCAGAGGAGGGAATTCCACCACCAAGGGCTAGATGATAAGAGACCTTGAGGGAATTCCTGCAGTGAGGAGAAAGAGGACAGCACTTGGGGATCTTGCTTCTGAGAGATAGGTGCCCTCCTATACACAGGGGTAATCCACCCAGAACTGCCACTAGCAACTTTAACTGAACTTTCATGGCATTTGTTCGGGCTTCTTAGGAACCAAAGAGGGTTTAAAACAAACTCATGAGCAGAAATTACTTTCTTCAGTGTAGACATAGAAATATTCTACATGTTTTTTGAAGCCTTTATTTGCCCCTATGATTGAGGAAGACTGTTTATGAACAGAGATACAAAGAAAGTCATCCGGCACCAACTGGCATGTGTGTTGTGGTGTCTGGCCCAGTGATACATGGCAGGAAAACCCACAGCAGAGGGTCAGCTACGGAAATAAATGACCACTGCTCATGCCCAGCTCAGGAAGAAAGGACAAGAAGGGACTATTCTGATTCCCAATTCTCGGGGAAGAGGGAGTCTCGGGCTCAGCTGGTTTCTAGCTGTCTGTCCCTTACCCCCTCTACCAGTGCAAAGGTATAGCAGGTAGTGGTGGCATGGCAACTGAGTTCCCAGTAGGGAGAATGAAGACTTGTAGTTTTAAATGGTTCATTTACAATTCTGGAATAAGGCAGCCATCTATAGCCAAAGTGGCTCAGAATGCTCAGAGGACTTGGGTGGCCTAGTTCCTTCCCCGTTGGCCAGCTGCTTTCCTGCCTTAAGCCCAAGCCTGGCCTCCGCCTCATCCCACACATCTTTTTCCACCATTTCTAAGATTGGGGCTAGAGGGCTGGGGTGGAGGTGGGGTGACCAGGGCCTCTCTGCCTAATGGAGGACAAGGAGCTTGAGACCTAGCAGTGAGGAGAAAGACTGCAGTACCACAAACACAGATGCTAATTCTTCTGTCACGGTACGTGTCTGTGAAGGCAGGAGGGATACAAGCCTATCAAAGAAGACTCATATAGGCCCCTGGTAGGAAGCAGAATTATCAAAGGGTTCCTCCCATGTCCCCTCCAAAACAGAGTCTCACTGTACAGCACAGGCTGGCCTTGAACTTGTGATCCTCCTGCCCAAGCTTTCCAAGTACTAGAAATACAGGAGTGAAGGTGTCAGTATGTCTTGCATGAGTTTTTCTTTATTCTTCATGCATGTGCTACAGTAACATTACCATTACAATTACATGGAAGCTTCAACAACTCTGTAGTGGCTGCCACCTTCCAGTTGGCATCAATGTACAATAAGCCACAGGAACAACATAATAGCTAAGTGAGCTCCTGAAGGATGCAACTGCTTGCCCATGGGCAGCATTAGCTTGTGTGTTCCTGTGCTCACTCCTGCTCACTCCAGTCTAGGGCCTCAGGAGGCCTTAACTGTACCAGAAGCTACCTTGGCACTGGCAAGACCCTTGACAGATTTTTTTTTTTTTTTTTGGTTTTTCGAGACAGGGTTTCTTTCTTTTTTTTTTTTTTTTATTTATTATGTATAAAATATTCTGCCTCCATGTATGCCTGAAGGCCAGAAGAGGGCACCAGACCTCTTTACAGATGGTTGTGAGCCACCATGTGGTTGCTGGGAATTGAACTCAGGACCTTTGGAAGAGCAGGCAATGCTCTTAACCGCTGAGCCATCTCTCCAGCCCCTCGAGACAGGGTTTCTATGTGGCTTTGGAGCCTGTCCTGGAACTAGCTCTGTAGACCAGGCTGGTCTCGAACTCATAGAGATCCGCCTGCCTCTGCCTCCTGAGTGCTGGGATTAAAGGTGTGCGCCACCATCGCCCAGCTGACCCTTGACAGATTTGTTTGTTCATTTATTTGTTTGCTTGTTTATATGCGAATGGGCATAAGATTGTTCGGGGCCTATATGTAGAGGTCGGAGTACAACTTTGGAAGTTGGTTCTCTTCTTCTGCATGTGGGTCCCCAGGACTGAACTCAGGTCATCAGTCTCAGCAGCAAGCTCCTGTACCTCCAGAGCCATTTTGCTGGCCCCAGGTTCTTCCTCCCCTTGTATCACTCCTGTGATGTGCTCTGAACTAGCATGTTGCTTTACTCTTGCTGTTTGTATTTTGCCCACAGGAGCACAACTGTCCTAAATGATATGGTTCAACATGGCCGCTGTGCTAACCACTGTTGACACTTCTAAATAATGGGTTATACGCCAGCCACCATCGCAATGGAGGGTTCTGATGGGCCCTGCTTCAGAATGCTGTTTCAGCTGAGTATCTGCCTTCCCCTCCCAGGTAAGGAGCACCCATCCCCAGAGGAGTAGAGAATGAATCACTCTGCCTTGCTAGCATGGTCTCTTCAGAGATGGACACTGGGGTCAGTTTGTGCCCTCTGGGTTATTCTATGTCCCGGGCCCAGTCAGGTGGTACCATGCTTATCCCCTGGGTTAGCCTCCAGCGGTACTCACAGCCATGCCCTCCTCCCTCCAGCAGACCTGGCCCGGCATACCATTTCCTGTGCTCACTCCAGTCTAGGGCCTCAGGATGCAGCCTCCAGGAGTCAAGGGCCAGTAAGGCAGGAAAGAAGTATAAACAGGCATGATGGTAGTGCTGGGCCAGCTCTCCACTTATGTGAATCCCAAGAAGTAAACTCTTCCAAGATGCTACCGGCACCTTCTTATTGGGATGCGACTCCCTATTGTCTTAAGGGGAGTCATCCACACTGTTGTTCTGGTGGGCTCTAGCCCACTTGTCTGAGAGCATCTAGGCAAAGGTGAATATAGACACCAAGTAGATCAGGGTCAGAAGTTAGGCATGGAGGGTGGGGAGTCTAAGTCCCCAGCCCTAGGACCCAGAAGGGGAAGGCAGCCTGCCACCAAGCCCAGCAGCTCCCCCAACTAGGGAACTTCAGGAATGGCACCAGCTACTCTGCAGACTTGAGTCCCTGCTGTGTCTGGCTGGAATGTCCTTGACAAAATGAGGACCCCTCGGTGCTCCATGCACAACTCTGCATGGATAAACTAGGTAGCAGGAGAAAGTCCACTGCTGTGACCTAATATACACCTTAGAAAGAGGAAGGAGCCTGGCGCTCCCTAACCTCAGCACCGTTTCCCAGAGTAGGTAGTGGAGATAGGTCCTGAAGATACTTTGGAGTGCTCGTTCATACTTCCCCACACAGCCTCAGGTTCCTTCCTCTTCCTATATTGGACACACATTACCTCCTGTTCCCTCCTGGATGTCCTGTGTCATCCTTCCCAGTTTCCCATCACATCTTCACAAACCTTTCTGTTCCCAGGTACTCCTGCACCCTGTATTGGGTATTGGTTTTCCTTCTGTCTGACTCAGTTCAGTGGCCCCCACAAACTTGCATAGTCCCAGTGGCCAGCCGGAAGCCACCCATCGAGCAGGTGGCTAGGGGACATCCTGACAGGTGAAAAGGTATCACCTAGGGAGGCTAGTGGCCCACACCTTCGGCCTATTTAGGCCCCTCCTTCAACCACCCACCCTCTATACTGCTGTCCTGAGATGTCTCTCTCTGCTGCCTAGGAACCTTGTGGGCAGCAGCGGCCAAGTTCTAAGTATGTGATTATGTATGCTGGGGTCCCTCCAGCCCCTTTGTTGCTGCAGAATCTGTCTTGGCAAACAAAAGTGCACTGGATTAGCCACAGTGGATTAAAAGATTTGCTTCTCAGAGTTTACCTAACAACCTACCAATCACATCGACAGCAGCTTTCAACCCCCGGGATGCATTTACCAAGCCAGCTGAGAGTTCATGGCCTATGGGCAGCAGGACCCGGTTGCAGTAGTAATATACCCAGCCACAGCCCTTCCTCACACACAGCATGGCCCAGCATGGCTTCCCAGCTCCTACAGGCTCCTTGGGGGTAGACTTAGGGGAAGGAACAGGATGCAAGTAAAAGGTGGAGGTTCAGACATGGGGACTAGGTCTATCCAGGACTGCCTCCCAGAGGATGTCTTAGGGACCAGGCCTCTCCCGTGCCTGGCCTGGCACCCAATGCATTCACGCATGTCATACATAGTAGCAAGGACAGAAGCAACATGGAGGGTGGCCACAGGAGGCAGGTGATCCGCCAGGCTCTTCTGTGCTGTGGCACATGGCCTCTCCACTGTCACCTCACAGCATTTGCTCCTATACACATGCACACATATGTACACACACACACACGCACACTCGCACACACACAGACACACACACACTCACTCTCTCACGGGCATGCCCCTTTGATCTCCGAAGGGGACTCCATTGACAAGCTCTTAATCGCAGCTGCCTGTGCAGGGCTGTGCTCTGAAGTCCCGAGTAATGGGATTTTGTGCTTCTGATCTATCTGGGCTGGCTGCTCCCCCTGTTATAGGTGGACATTTTTTTTTCTGTTGCTTCTTTTTTCCCCTTATTGAAAAAAAAATTGCTCCTTAAACCGTGCCGATTTGAAGCAGCTTGTCGCCGAGCCCAGGAATGGTAGTCAGGACACCAAGGGCCTGGGCTAGTCAGGGGATCTTTGAAGCCGCCTGTGTGGAATCTGACATGAGAGACCAACCAAGGCGGTTTTCGGGCCCGTGGTAGTGTGGTGTGGCTCCATTCTGCTCAAAATCTTTCTTTTGTCTCCTCCCTTGACCCTTCTACAGACCATGTGGGGTGAAGATCCAAAGTGAAGGTTCGGTGGGAGATTGTGTGTGTGCTGAGGGTGGGTGGGCTGAGGGCAGGGCCACAACCACAAGAACAATGGGCTACAAGGACCACCTACATCCACCTGTCCACCCATTCTTCCATTCATCTGTCCACCCGCCTGGCTTACCTCACCTGCCTGGCTCCAAGCGCCTGATCGCGCCCCACTGTCCCGTTGTCCGCCATGATGGGCTTGGCTGTCCGTCCGAGCACTTTCAGCCACTCCAGGAAGCGGGTCCCTGCTCTTGGCCACTGTGTGGCTGGGAGGCAGAAGCGTGACTCTAGGCTGCAGCTCAGGCTCCTGCCGCCTATTGGCTGAGGCAAGGACCAGATGACGGGCCTCAGAACCCTATGGTAGCCATGGCAACCAGCCCCTTTAGACACCGCCACCCCCCAAGCCACTCCTATCTGCAGAGGGAGCAGACAGTGATACCAGTGGTCCCATGCCAGTGTCCCTTCAGAGGGGCACTGGGAGTGGCTATATAGTAACTGTCCCCACACTAGCTATTAAGCATTTTTGTTATATGTTTCATGCATGTCTCATGTGAAGGGGTCTCTGTCCACCTCATGGCCTTTCCTGAGATGTAACATATCCTACTTAATTTCCTGGCTGAGGTACAAATGATATTTGGAGACCCTACTAAAAAAAGGACTTCAGGTCAGGCTTGCCCCAGGGGCTGAAGGCCAGTCCTACACTGGTAAAAAAAAAAAAAAACAAAAAACAAAAAAACAAAACAAAAAAACTAAAAACAAAACACTGAGAAGTGGGGAATGGTAGGCAGTGGGAGGAAGAACAGGGAGAACCCCACCCAGTCCTAGGTCAAAAGATCCAAGCTTTTGGCCTACCTCAGATGGAAGTTTGTCAACACTGTCTCTGCTTACAAACCTCTCTACTTTCTTACTTGGCAAAATTCTGGAACCCTTCTCTGGGTACAGGGCCTTCTGGAAAACAATGTACCCCCAGACCCACCTAATAACAGTCACCAGCAACACATTTAAGGATACCCCAAGAACAGAGATTCTCAGCAAGAGTATGCTGTATCACCCCTCGATGGACTGGCCATCCTGGTTACAGGCCTTTGAGCAACCTTGAAGTCACCAACATCCCAGTTCTGTGACATTCAGAAACAGCCTAGTCTGTTCAAACAGCCCTGGAAATAGCAATGTCTGACTAAGAGCCCTGCAAAGGTCTCTTGAGAACTCTCGGACTGCATCTCACTTCCTAGGTAAACCAGACCACATCCTCAGGGTTTCCAGGAACAGGTATGATTCTCTAGGTCCTTAGAGAACGCTGAAGCCTGGCAGGTCCCAGGAACCTAAGTGGCCAATGAAAAGTGCCCTGCCAAGACTAGAGAGATCAAAGGGTCAAGAGAACCTGAAACATGGGTGGAGTGGTTCTTACATCCACGGCTGAGAACAACCAGGGCTGGTCTTAGGCATCCAAGCTTGGAATAGTAACTCAGTGACCAGTCCCAGCATGGCTCATGGCTCAACTGCTTCACACAAGTCAGGCTAGTGTCTCCTGAGCTGCTGACGCAGGAGAGTACCTGAACTCGAAGGGTCTCCTTACCACGTTGGAGACCAGCAGTAGACAAGTCTCACCAATGGGCAGGGTATGAGTGATGAATGGGAAGGCAGCCTGGGCCAGCTGACTGTGGGAAAGAGTTCATTCTACAGCATAATGTGAACCTAAAGAGATCGACATGAGCTGCAGGAGGTGAGCTGGGGTGATGTGGGAGCTCCTCCTGCTGGCTGAGATCTTCTGGTCCAGCGATCCAGCTTAGGATGGCTCAGAATGGACAGAAGACCTGAGCACTATACAACCTGACCTGTGTTTGCAGGGCAGGAAGGGTTCAAGTTGCCAGGAAACCATGGTGTTAGCACAGACCAAGGCAGATAGGTAGACTGTCATGCACAGGCTGGGGTGAAATCAGAGTGAACCTCCAGTGGCTTCCTGGGCTCAGAGTGCTGACGGGGCACAGAACAGGGTCAAAGGGCCTGCTCACCCACCCCTACCTCCCTAAATACCTCTGTATATAGGTGAGACTTTCAGACAAGGCAGGAAGAGCTCTGGGCTGGGTCACCTCATGTCATTCCACCTGTGAGTGCCAGAGGTCCTTTCCGGCCTTGGTCTCATCTCTAAATGGAATGATGAAGTCACAGCTGCTCAGGTCTCCACTGCCCAGCCCCCGTGTGCAGGAACAGCAGCAGTGAGGAGTCACAGCAGCAACAGGACAGCCTCCTGTCTTTGTCACCACAGCCAGCTACAGTCCTTTTGACATGAAGGCTGCCCTCAGGCTGTCATAAAACATGGCAGGGAGTTACCCCTGCCTTTTGCAGGTTAGTATTACTACCCCCCCCCCCCACATATACCCAGTGCAGGCTCTGAGACACACAGCAGATAGACAGGATGGTTCCTGGGGTACAGAAAGAACCAGGGAGAGCAGGTAAGGCAGCGGAAGTGGAGGTTCAGGACTCGTGAGAGGCAAGGAAACGGGCGGGGAGCTATTTCCCAGTTTCCCACGGCTTGCATCTCAGTTCCTATTCCATGCATGGTTTGCATTACTAACACAGGCTTGACTCAGTGTGTATGTGCATGCATGTGTGAGCAGGGACACTCAATGTTACCCCACTCCCACTCTGCAGCAAGCTGGAACCCCTCATCACACCCAGAAGGCAGGACAGTGGTCTGTTTGGGACCTACCTGACTCATTTTACTGGGGGAGGAGATAAGTCAATCATTTGCTATGGAGCATCATCAGTTTTTTAACTCAAAATGTTTCTAAAGGTGGGCATGGCTCACATGTATAATCTCAGAACTCAAGAGGGTGAGGCATTAAGCTTGCCTCAAATTCAAAGCCTTCCTGGGCTAAAGTGAGACCCTCTCTTAAAAAGAAAATCAAAAAAACAAAAAAAAAAAAAAAGAAAGAAAAAAACAGCAACAACACAACAAAAAAAGCAAAAACAAAACAAAGTTATTTGTGAGGATGTGAGGAAGAAATAAACATCACACTCCACTACAATGGGGCTATTCTGAGAATCAAGGCCAGGGCCACATCAGAGTGCACCTCAGTTCTGCCTGGCCTTCTATAGGAAAATGGAACAGCCTTAGACTTCAGTAGCAGAGACTAGCAGTGACTTGCTCAGCCATACTCAGCACCTGGCACACCGATGGCCAGCCTGAGCAATTTCTCAGTACCCCCAATCCCTAGTCCAGAACCACATCCTCAAGAGTCACAGCATGTGGCAGATGATCCCTTGCCTGGAACACAATTCCCAAATGGCAGGAGGGGCCAGAGTTGAAACTGGCACCCGACCTATTCTGACTGTATCCCTCAAGGCAGCTACAGGTCTCTTGAGGCCCCAGGAAACAAAAAACAAGAAATCCCACAGGACCCAGCCCAGCCTAAGGGTGTAGAACACCTACAATTCCAGCCCTTGGAAAAGACAAGACGTGAGGATCTGGAATTCAAGGGCAACCAGGACTACGTAGTGGGACTTTGTCTCCAAAAGAATAAGCAACAGAAAAACTCACACAGGTCCTGCTTGACCCAGGCCTTGGCAGTGAGAAAGGAGATAATAAGACAGGTAGCTAGCTGAACCAAGTCAGACAGTGAGGACAACAATTACACACCCAACAAGGACCTAGTCCTACATGAAAGAGATTAGTATAATTTAAGAGACTCAAAATTAAAACCAGTGATGTGGGTACCATACTAATAATTTAAACTACTAGGAAAGGCTTTGTGGGTTCATCAAGGCAATAGCTGTCCGAGTATTGTTTGCTTTAGGTTTAATATATATACACATATATACACACACACACACAATACACACACACACACACACACACACAGGGTTTCTCTGTATAGCCCTGGCTGTTCTGGAACTAGCTCTGTAGACCAAGCTGGCCTTGAACTTGTAGAGATACACCTGTCTCTGCCTCCCAAGTGCTGGGATCAAAGGCAGATACCACCACTGCTCAGCTGGTAAAAATAAATGATTTATTTACTTTTTTTTTTCCCAAGACAGGGCTTCACTATGTTACATCCCTAGCTATCCTGGAACTCGCTCTGTAGACCAGGCTGGCCTCAAACTCACAGAGATCAGCCTGCCTCTGCCTCCCGAGTACTAGGATTAAAGGCGTGTGCCACCACTGCCCAGCTAAATAAATTTAAATTACAGTCAGTGAGATGGCAGAGCCAGGAAAGACACTTGCCATCAAGCTTAATGTCCTGACTTTGATCCCTAGAACCCACATGGTAGAAGGAAAAGAATCAACTCCCACAAGTTGTCCCCTGCCCTCCACATACATGCCATGGGCACGTGCAAGCACACACGCACACTAAATAGATGTAATTAAAACTTTTTAATCTAAGAATTATATACACAGGGGCTGGAGAGATGGCTCAGAGGTTAAGAGCACTGCTTGCTCTTCCAAAGGTCCTGAGTTTAATTCCCAACAACCACATGGTAGCTCACAACCATCTGTAATGGGATCTGGTGCCCTCTTCTGGATAGCAGGCATACATGCAGGCAGAAGTGTATCCATAATAAATAAAATCTTTAAAAAAAAGAAAAAAGAACTATACACAGAGCAAGAGTAGTATGTGCTACTACACCTACGCAGGGGCAGAGAAGCCAGGATAGACAGTAAACCTGAGGTGCACCCCTTGGGCTCTGACCCCAGGCAAGCCCTGATCCTCATGGTTCTCTGTGCAGGCCCTCTTACGCTGGCAGAATGGTTCCATGCCAGTTTTGGATTGGGCATAATGAACACAATCATGCACCAGCACTCCTACTGCTCCCCCTCTGAGGATCCCATTGTCCTACAGCTAGTGGCCAGGCCCAAGTCAAGCAAGTAGTTAATGTTCCCTTTTATACCAGCCAGGTATGGTGCTCTGGGAACTCAGTTCCCACTATCACCCATCTTCCCCCACACACAGCTGAGGAGACCCTCCCTGCCTTCCCCAGAGAAAGGAATAGGTTTCAGTGTTGCTGCCTCTGAGCCACCAGCTCTCACGGCAAAAGAGGCCCCAAGGTCATTGGCCTGCCTTCCTACCCCAAGCCACAGCCCCAACCACCAGGTAGAGGGGAGCAGTTAAGTATGGGGACGCTGAAGTCATGGCCTTTAAGCCCACGTGGCCCCATTTCCTGAAACACTGAAGCTCTAAACCCAGGAAGCTTTCCCCTTTAGCTCTGCAGGGTATACTGCAGAGGCCTGTGCCAGGCCCCAGACTACCTTCCTGTGCCCTGGATAACTTTCCAAAACAGGTAGGGATGTACACTGGGAGAGAAGCAGCTCCATCTTGCTATACCCTTGATGCCTCAACCATGAGGAACCCCTTCTCTAAGGAAGTTAAGCAACACAGGGAACCTCAGTCTCCACAGCTCAGCAGGGCAAACAGCTACAGCTGGACAGTGCAAATAGCCCCCCTGGGTTCCTGTGACAGGGGAATGACCAGGCTGGCCGAGAACACACAGAAGGACCACAGACTCCCACGCAAACCAGCACACTTTACTGTGGCTCAGACTGCCTCGGACTTATTCCAAGCCCAAGAACTACAATGCTGTAAGTACTTGACCAGCTTGGACAGGCATGAGCTCCACTCCAGGCATCCAAAAGTCCTGGCACAGAGGGTTCTCTGAACAGTCTTCTACAGGAGCTGTGTGGTCAGCACATGCCAAGCAGGGTTCACCCACTGCCCACCGGTGGTCCTTGTGCCCACCCCAACTGTGTCCACGGTGCTAAAAGCCCACAGGGAAGGCTGAGCCCGGAGTTCAGGCGCGGTCACCAGCTCTCTTCTGCACCACTGCTGGCCTGGACAGAACCTGCTCCTGAAGCCGCTGGACCAGCTCCTCTACGTAGACCTTGAACAGGGGTACAGGGTCCTGAAGGGGAAAGGTCATGGTAAGGCTCAAGGTAGCCCAGAGATAGAGCACTAGAGAGGGTGGTAGTCAGCCGCTTCTAGCTGAACATGGGGAAAAAATGGGGTATGGGAGAGCCGGAGACAGTCAAAGTCATATAAGACTGTTTGTGTTCCAGGACAGCCAGGGCTACATAGAGACCTAGTCTTGGGGGAAAAAAAACAAGCAGGGTGGTGGTGGTGCATGTCTTTAATCCCAGAACTAGGGAGGCAGAGACTGGCGGATCTCTGTGAGTTCGAGGCCATTCCTGGTCTATAGAGCTAGTTCCAGGCCAGGCTCTAAAGCTACAGAGAAACCCTGTCTCAAAAAACCAAAAAACAAACAAACAAACAAACAAAGACTGCTTGCCATCCTAGAGGGCAGAGAGCCTAACCACCAGAACAGGATTGCTTTCTCTTGACACCAAGAATCACAGGCTTCCCTATACTGACGGCTACCACAGGCTCTAGACTTTTCTGGGAAACAGACACAAAAGGAAGATCCTAGGGGATGCTGAGCGGCCAAGTAAACACCCAATGCCAAAGGTCCCTAAGCATCCAGGGGAAGAAAAGAAAGGACTTCAGGAGAGGAATCATGCCATGCTTCGTCAAAGTGGCAGGAGCCAAATATATAGCATCATTTAGGTGCGGCAGTCCCCAAATGCCAGTCTCTGTTCAAAGCAGCCCCCCATTACTCAACCTCAGTGGCCAGTTCCCAGGTGCTCACCTTTTCCTCCAGGAGCCTCTGCTTCTCCACAGCCTCCTCCAGCGTCAGGCCAACCCACTCAGCCTCTGCCTCCGGGATGACAAAACTCTGAGCAAGCAGAAGAAAGGCTCAGTGAAGTGCGGGCCAGGCCAGAAGGCTCAGGCAGCGAGCAGGATGGGGAA
Source organism: Chionomys nivalis (assembly GCF_950005125.1). Taxonomy (NCBI): domain Eukaryota; kingdom Metazoa; phylum Chordata; class Mammalia; order Rodentia; family Cricetidae; genus Chionomys; species Chionomys nivalis. The sequence continues at coordinate 13,979,484 of NC_080092.1, read as the reverse complement.
ACTCTGACCTTGTACTTCTCATAGATGGCTAGCCTCCGTTCGGGGTCGTCAGGGTGTAACTGGGGGTCCTGGCGAGCAAGCCTCAGCAGCATCCCTCGCTTCAGGTCCATGCCAAACTTGGAACACAGGTCTTCCTTTGGGGTCTAGCAGAAGATTCACATAGGGCCAGGTGCTATAGCAGGGTCCTACCCACCCTACCAGCTGATAACCCTAAGCTAGACCAGAGCAGATCAGGCATTGGAATCAGCACCAGCAAGGAAGCCTTTATGGGTCAAGCCCAAGACAATGCCAAATGCCAAGAGAAGAGTAAGCAGTGGAACAACCATTCACAAGTGACCTTCCTGAAGGCAGGAAGCTTCCACTGGGGCTGCACCAAAGAGCAAGCGGGCCCACTGTGTTTTGCTAAGACTTGTAATGGGTAGCCTGGGTGCCATGTACTTCCCCCCACCATACACACACACACACACACACACACACACCAACCATACATTCTGCTCTGCACCTCCTCCCTTGACTGACAAGACTCTGTAGTGCACTAACCCCTGCTTGCCTTGAGAATATAGAAGTCGAACCCATAGGCCTCATCAATGAGATCCAGGGTCCTCATGGTCACAGTCACGGTGAACTTCTTGTCCAGGATTTCACTGTAAAGCTCCCGAGTGAACAGCTGAGGCTTCCACACCTTCTTCACCTTCGCCGAGAGCTGAGCGTGCAAGGAGAGACCTGTTGATGACTGCTGGGGTGCTTCACTACAGACCAAGTGAGCCCCAAAACACCCTCTGGGAGCTGGGCTATGTGAGCTTGCCCTTTCCCCTCCTCGGAGGCTCCACAGAACCGCTGCTGCTAGGCAGGGCTCCTGGGGCTGGACCTGGACGATCGCATAGATTGTCTGCTTGTATGTGTTCCAAATGCTGGCACAACTGAACAACTGTCACAGGCCAGCGAGTGGCATCCTGGAAGGCGTTAAACACTCTCCTCCCACAACACTTAGCTAGGAGTAGCGTTCCACCAGAATGATCGATTCCAGGCTCCGGACTTTGTAAGCTGCCTGAATCCAAACATCTCAGTTCATCATTTTTATGTGGGAGGAGCAAAGGTCTCCTGTCACAAGAATTAGACAAATGCCCATAGAAACTGGCAGGGGACAACCAGATTTCACCTCTCCCTCCTCTTCAGCACAAGCGTCAACTCTATCCGTCCTTTCATCTTTGTGGTGCTAGGGATTTGAACCCAAGACCTCAAATGAGCTAGGCAATCACCCTGTTCCGTCGCAGCCCCACTCCATCCTTAATCTTGATGGCTACCTGATCAGGACCACCCCACTTCAGGACCCCACTTGACGCTGTCATTGGAGCTTTTTCCAAATTCTCGCCGCTCCACTTGTTAGCATGATCCGTAAGCCAAGCGCTTGTGTCAGCCAGGCAGACGGTCCGCAGCGCCCAGAGCAGAGCCTGCCCAACACAGCATGCATAACAGCCTGCACCCACCTTGTCGTTGTTGGCATATCTGTAGCCCAAAATCAGGCCCTCTCCACCCCACAGCCCCTGCTGGGACTCTGGAGGGTAGTGAACTGAAATGGGTACGTCCTCAACTCGCTCGCGCTGCCCGTTCTTCGGGTTGATCTTGAACTTGACTCCGTGAGGTCTGTAGTGTACCGGGGTGGGCGTTCGTTCTTCTTCCAGCGAGCGCAAGAAATGGGCGGGCAAGCGCGCATAAATGCCCTGCCGCAGCCGCAGCTTCTGCCACAGGTACACAGGATACTTGTGCAGAGGCATTGCGTGACCCTCTACCTCTGAAAGTTGCGCGCTCGCGTCCGCCGGAACCGGATCCGGAAGAGCGTCGCCGAACGCGTACCTTTGCTCACTGCCGATTGGTAGCAATGCCCATCCATCTAAAACAGTCCCTCTGCCGCAGCCTTCTTTAGGGACCGTGGAAAATTATCTAAGACCGCAATGGTTTAAGGTACCGTCTACCAAGTGCAGCCCGGGAGTTCCCTAGCATCTTTGGCAGACCTGTTAGAAATGGGGTCCAGCCTCCCTTTCCCTCCAGGGACGCAAGAAAAAAAACGTAAAACACTCGTTTGGTTTGAAAAATCATTATAGAATATTAAATTAATCAATTACATAAAAATATGCCTTCATAGAACAGTTTAACATTTTACCATCTCCCCCCCCCCAACAGTATATACATGTTTCCCCTTTCAGGGGCTGAAGTGTGCTTTGGTGGCCAAATAAAGGGTGTCAGTAGCTGGGGGAGCAGCCCAGAAAGTCCATATCCCGACAAAAACAGGACAAAAGGTCCAAGGCCACAGAGCAGTTGGCCCTCACAGTTGAACAGGACCACTGCAGCAATCAGTTTAGAGGCCCCAGGGGGCTCCAGAAAGATTGGGCCAGGGCTCCAGAATACTCTCCTGAAGCCTCAGCTGATTCAGTAGGGGGTCAGCATCCTAGGGACAACACAAATTAGTGCTACTAGACTAGGACCTAGGCTGGACCTTTAGGATGAGGAGGGCACATGAGTAGGGTAGTGTGTGCTTTCTGGGGCCACTCCAGGCTCTTCTCAGGATCCGTGGCTCCAACAGAGAATGAGGGACAGTGCATGCCCCCCCCCCCCCGGGCCTTATCAGCTCTTGGACTCATCCACAGCAACGGCAGCAACAGGGCATCCTCATGCCAAGGCAGGATGGTACATGCTGTTAGGGACAGTGGTCTCTGTGGACTCAGTCCTTGCCTTGTATGTCTCACATTACAGCTTCACAAGCAAATGGGACAATAGGGATCCCTTATCTCTATCTTCAACCTTAACATAGTGATCTGCCTACAAATGGTACCTGTGGTCTCCAGGTAAAAGCAGCTGGGACCTACAGGGGACAGTGGCAGCAGCCACAAAGATTTAGGGATGGAGGAGTCCTCTCCTCTGGGAAAAGAAGCCAAGGGTCACAGGACAATTTTATTCAGGTGGAAACCTGGTCAGGCTAGATAGGCACCTCTCTTGTTCCTGCCCTAGCTGAAGAGGTCATCAGAGTATCAGGTGTCCTTGAGTCAGCCACATCACGTCACTGTGTACAGCTCATCCCGATCATTCCTGCAGATCTGATAGTGACAAGGGAACTTGTGCAAGCAAGCCCACGACTCGGCCTGCTCCTCTGGTGGTGGCAGGAGGAAAGCCGCACTACCAGCCAACAGCATGTGCCAAATGCTGTGCGTGTAGTAGTAATTCTCACTGGTCATCATGGAAGTGTAGATGGCGATACCTACAGAGGCCATGGAGATGCCAGGCAGGAGGTAGAAGACCCAGCGCTGCCACGAGGTGGGGTAGCACTGACGCCGGTGCCCACAGCGGTACATCTGGAGTGAACAGCCACAAGAATGTCAGTGCTGGCTGAGTGCAACTACAGTTCCCAGGAGTTACAGAGTCTATCTAGGTTTAGGCAGCTGAACTGCACACAGATGCTTGGCTAGTGGTCCTCAGGTCAAGACCTCAGGCGCACAGCCATACTGGGACTCTATGGGTGGCTGTTACTGGCTCTGAGCAGGTGTGGAGTTTTGGAGCCCTTCTAGCAAAACTGAGATCATAACCAAAATTAAGGGCCTGGTTCTCTTCTTGCTAAGTCTAAACAGGAGAACCTATGGGCCCTGTTCCTTACCCACATGGAGGCCATGATCACAAAGGCAAAGAGGCAGGGTCCCATCAAGTTCCAGATGCCCCTGCGATCCATCTGCAAGGACATGGCGATGACCAGTGTGCCCAGGACAAACAGGACCTGGGAGAGACACGGGGATGGTTTGTGGGGCCACGGGGAGCCTTTGGCTAAACTCATCTATGATGGCATAAGACAAAAGTACTGGTGGCCAGGTCTGCTGGGTACCCACTATCAGTTTCTCACCATTCTGGCAGCTCCTCTGGGAGTTACTGGCAGGTTTTGACTATTTTGATCTATTCCTGCTCAGCCACCTGAGAGGGAAGTGTCCTTCCTCTAGCGCCTTTACTGTGTCCAAAGGTGAACACAGAACCTTCTGAGGACTAGGTGGTGATGCCCACCCCTAGTGGGCAGTCTTGACCATACTTGCAAGATCCCGCATACCAAGCCTTCCAGGGTCTCCCATCAGGATGACCTTAGATGCTCCCTTGGAGAGGACCCATACCTAAGTCTCCATCAACATATCTGCCCACAGCCAGGGAGCAGTTCATATGCTTAGCACTCAGTCCGCAGGATTCTTCAGAATATTCCTTGCCTACTTTTTCCATATGATCGTGGAGCTTCTAAGCATGCCCCTGGCGAGTACCCAGCCTGCAGACAGTGGACATAGTTCACTCGTGCCAGAGTCATCTCCACTGCCCAGCTACTACACAAAGTCCCCAGAGTGCCCTAGAACAAGGACCCCAGGAGCATGGTTGGGGCTTTTCAGGGAGGCATGGCCTGGCTCCTCTTTGAGCTTAGGGTCCTGAACACCCATCCTCCTTCCTGGAGTCCTCGGATGAGCACACCTTTCCCCCACAGCTTCCCATGACTTCCCCCAAGAGTGGCTAGTTATCATTTGAGATGGCTCCCAGCCCTTTCTGTTTCGTCCCTCTTTGTCACTCCATATACTGTGTGTGAGGGCCTCTACTTCCCTGAAGCCCAGGCTTGGCGTCAGAGGCCACTCACCTGTTTCAGGATTGTCTTCAGACGGGCCATGCAAAGAATGGTCACCCAGGTGGACGCCCCCGAGCCCAGAAAGTCGCAGTACTGGAGTGTGTCATAGCTGAGGATACACAACACTGCCTCCCCCGGCTGGTCACAGGCGTGGTAGAACTGTGAGGTACAGCAGTGAGCAGCAGCCCTAACCGCCCCACCCAATTTCCCCAAGGGATTAGGGCCAACCCTACCGTGGAGAAGAACATGGTGTAAAAGTAGACAGACGCCTCAACCAGGAAGGACCGGTGCAGGGACACGGCAATGGGGGCCAGGAACATGAGGTTGCTGAGCGTGAGCAGGAGCGCGGCTGCCCTCTGCTGGGCCACAGTCTGCGCTGTGCTGTTGTCAGTGCAGCTCCACCCACGCCAACCTAGGGGGCCACACAATACCTACATGTGTGCTGGAAGCAGATAGTCGGCTTCCGAACTTTCAGGCCTCATCCTCACCCAGACGGAGGAGGTATAGACACAAGCCTAATGGAATCCACAGGCTTGGTAGGAGGAAATTGGTACCAACAGGGACTGGCAGAGATGGTGGGCAGGCATGGGCAAGCGGGGACAGCTGTGGGCAAGCTGGGCCGAATGTGGAAGATGCAGATATGGGACAAGCGTGCGCACTCACAGCATGTCTGGGCAAGTGTGAAGAAGGAGAAGCATAGCTCGCGCAGGCAGTCATGGGCAGTGGGAAACAGGTATGAACAGGTGTGTGTAGATACTGGCAAGTGTGAGCAAGTATGCCCAGCTGTGAGCGGGCATGAGCTTGGAGAAGGATGAATGGACAAGTATGAGTAGGTAGGGGCAGGTATGAGTAGGCAGGGGCAGGTATGAGTAGGTAGGGGCAGGTATGAATAGATATGAATTGGCAGGGATAGATACAGAGATATGTGGACATGGAGAGACAAACGTGGCAAGCAGGGACAGATGGGAGCAAGTGTGAATATGCAGGAACTGCCATGAAAAGTGTGGACCAGCATGTAGTCACAAGAAAAGTGTGAGCAAGCCGGGCGATGGTGGCGCACGCCTTTAATCCCAGCACTCGGGAGGCAGAGGCAGGCGGATCTCTGTGAGTTCGAGGCCAGCCTGATCTAGAAGAGCTAGTTCCAGGACAGGAACCAAAAGCTACGGCGAAACCCTGTCTCGAAAATAAAAAAAAAAAAAGAAAAAAAAGAAAAAAGAAAAGTGTGAGCAGCTGGACATAGGCACAGACAAGCACAGGCAAGGGCAACAGTTGTAGGGGCCGGATGGGTGTGTGCAGTCAAGGGCAGGCAGGAGGCAAGCAATGCCAAGGTCAGGAGGCAACACCTCCCCTGCAAATGCCTCAGTGCCCATATGCCTGGAGTGGGGTGGGGGTGGGGAGATCACGGGGAACATGGGAAGGAGGGGGAGGGAAGATTTGCTCTGCTCACCAGCTTTGCAGCTGCAGCCTGCATACAGATAGCCGTATCTACGGAGCAGGAGGCACTGGCCGTAAGGCCCACAATCATTCAAACAGGGCACCAGATACAAGATGGTCTCCACACGAGCTAAGGCCTGTTCACATTCCCTGCAAAGGAAGGGCCTGAGCGGGCTGGCTGCAGTGCTCTGCTGGTTCCTCTACCACCAGAACTCCCAAGCCCAGTGCTAAGCCCTCCAGGCTCCAACAGCTGAGACACTCATTTTCCCCACTAGTGCTGTTGGGGGGTAGAAAAGGAAAACCCCTCCTAAGACACAGACGCTTCCCTTCACTGCTACCAGCCCATGTCACGGTGCCCAGGCCCAGATTCACATACTCAGAACTCTCAGGGCACACAAGCTGCAAGGAGAGGTACCAGTTGTCTGTCTCCGGGTAGGGAATGATGAGGTTGGCCATGTGAGATGAGGCACTCAGGAACATGGAATGGCCCTGGAAGAAGGCTGCACAGGGTGGGAGGGCCTGTCAGAGATGGCTAGAGGGGATAGTCAGTCTCTCCACCAAGAGTGCCTGCCCAGAATACCTGTGGTGCAGTTGAGTGAAGTGTTGAAGCTGAGGAAGGGCGAGCCAGCATTCAAACAAGCTGCTACCAAGGTACCATTTGTGATCTCTGTCTGGAAGGGGAAATAGTGCAGATTAGCTACTGTCAACCCCTAAAAAGGTATCTCGCCTGCCCACCTTGCATGTTAGCTCAGTCATGATGAATATTTATTATGCGGGGGGGGGGGGGGGGACACGGACCTCCAGCTAGCCCAAGGTTGATCATGGTCTAAATTCCCTTCAGTTGTCTCTGGTTCTAGCAATTCCCCTGCCAATTTGCACAGATAAAATTACGGTAACTTCTAAGCCGGGCGGTGGTGGCGCATGCCTTTAATCCCAGCACTCGGGAGGCAGAGGCAGGCAGATCTCTGGGAGTTTGAGGCCAGCCTGGTCTACAAGAGCTAGTTCCAGGACGGGCACCAAAGCTACAGAGAAACCCTGTCTCGAAAAACCAAAAAAAAAAAAAAAAAAAAAAAAATTATGGTAACTTCTGACAGGGACACTACTCCAATGGATCCCCTTGTGGCCCATGCTGTTGGTATCACACTAGGGCCTGAAAGGCCATCCCACCCCAGTCTCAATGCTGATGTTACTCTGTACCCTGAGATAAGCCCAGGTCACAAGCAACAGCAGACTGCTTCGGTGGGCTTCCTGAGGATACCTGGTTAGCCCTCAGACTGATGATGAGAGAGCCCCCGCTGTCCATGCCTGTGTCAAGACGGAGCCGCATTACAGAAGGTATGTTTGCATGCACCATCACGAAGGCCCCATTCAGGGGTTGGAAGTGTACAGACACCACGTCCGTGTCTTCTCTCATGACTGGATAGTTCAGGAGACAGGAGGGGCCACTGCCTACGCCACCACTCTTGCCCAGTTCCCAGTGGGCAGGGCTTTGGGACAGTTGCCCCACAGAGGTGTCATGGCTCTGGTTTGGGTTGTTTTGCATAAGACGATGGAAGGTCACACTCCATGGCCTGCACACTGTCAAGAGGACAAGGGGCTCAGCCAGAGGAAAGTCTGGAATTTTGGGGGAGGTAAGCAGAGCCAGTCCACCCCTCCCTTCCATGTAGCCCACCTGTAAAGGCAGCTTCAACATTGAAGACCACTGACACATGAGGTCCTGCCAGGCTCTCAACTGTTACTTGTAGCCACCGGCCCCAGGGTGGTGAGGACAGCAGTAAATGACAGGACGGAGTGAGGCCAGTGCAACTCAGCACCTTTTGGAAGTTTCTAGGCAGGGTGGATGCCCCCACTGTGAGACGCACTGGGCAGCCAGAGTTCACACTGGACACACAGCCCTGCAGGTCCAACCGAAGCTCCTGGGTGTATTCAGGTACAAAGATCCTGTGGCAAGGTGTGACTCAGACTTACTAGCTCATATTGTGAACTTACTTCCTCTAATCTGCTTAGGGAAAGTATCTGGCTCTCTTCCCAACATATCTCTAAGGTACAGCCTTCTCACCTGCAGGATGAGACAGTGGCACTACCCCCGCTCTAGATCCAAAGCTTGGGGCTACGGGACAGGCTTGACCTCCCCATCTCTACTCACTTGAGGTAGCTGGCGTGGGAGAGCAGCGTCTGTGGGAGGGGGACATCAGGCTCTAGGATGGAGACTTCAACCACCCTCATGGCCAGCATATCAGGCTGGAAGAAGTAGGCACAGGTAGGAACAGAGCCCTGGGAGAGAACAAGGCAGGGAGTGATGGGGTCAGAGAATGCAGGATGTAGGCCAAAGGAGAAGGGAAACAGAGGGGAAACAGAGTTGAATCCAGAGTCGGGTTGCTAAGAGAACAGTAAGGTCTGCCTCAGAGGTGGACAAGAGGTTGGTGGTCCTCCATGCATCAGGGGATTTGGCCTTCATCCCAGGAAGTCAGCCCCCTCACCTTCACCTCGATCTTCTGGGATGAGGGAGGGAGGTGAGCCACCACGAACCAGTCCCCAGGGGCTGGGTGAGAGATGTTGACAGAGGTGTTGCCCAGTAGCATGGTGCTCAGCAATGCCCTGATGTGGAAGGAGGCCTGGCTCAAGGTGTTATCAGGGAAGCTAGTGCCCAGCGGGTTGATGACAGGAGGGGCGCCATAGCGGAAATGCCTGGAAGAGATCAGGTCAAGGGTCAGGGACAGGATTTTAGCCAGGCATGGGTGCTAGGGACAGAACACTGGGTACCTACACCGTGATCTCTACGTCAGTGCATGAGGGACCGCTCTGGGACACGTGCAGCAGCCAGCGAAGCAGCACTGTGTCTGGGGGCACACGGAAGTGGAAGAGCCGGGTGCTGCCATACCAGCTGTAGAAGGACAGCTTCTGTGGGGCCTGAGAGAAGTGCTCGGATACCAGTCCAGCCTCTATAAGGAAAAGGTAACAGTCAGGTAGGTGGGGCAGATAGGAAGAATGAGGCCGCACAGACATCAGGTCTTAGACCACCTCTGGACTTTGTCACTCATACGTCAATCTTAGCCAAGGCAGAAAACACCTTCTGGCACCTAGATATTGTCTGCAATAATCTCAAGTTTCTCCTAACAGTGAACAGTTATTCCTCTGCCTCCTTCCCCTAGACGGCCACTGCCTATTCACCAGGGACTTTGCCTTCTCACACGGCAGCATCCTGCCAACACTGAAGTCAGTAGCCCCTAGCATCCACCACCTTCAGACGGACCCACCCAGGGCTGGTAAACTCTCTTTTTTTCTGTTGGTTAGTTAGCTCCACCCCTTGCATTATATCCTGATGCGTCCTGGCCAAGAGATGGAGACTGCAACACAACAGGGGGTAGTCAGGAAGGTGATCCCACCACCACCACACACACACACACACACACACACTGATATCTGCCTTGATCACTGAACCATCACAAAGGCTCCTCCCTCCCACCTCACCTCCTCTGAACCTCTCCTAACCACATGGGCAGGTAGGGAGGCTTGGTCCAGAAGGCAGTTGCCTCTCCAATCGGTTATGACTTAGGACACAGCCAGATCCCTACTCAGAAAAAGACCATGATGAGGGACTTCTCTGTCCAGAAGCCTGGACAGCCATAAGAACCAAGGCACAGCCAGGCAGAGGTGGTGCACGCCTTTAATCCCAGTACTTGGGAGGCAGAGGCAGGTGGATCCCTGTGAGTTTGAGGACAGCCTGGTCTAAAAAGCAAGTTCCAGAACAGCCAGGACTGTTACAGAGGACCCCTGTCTCTTAAGAAACAGACAACAAGGGCCAGATGGCTTCTAGGCTCCAAATGGCTGACACCACCAACTGCCCTCAGGGCACATACCCATGCTTGGTGGGACAAAGACAAAGCAGACAACCAGGCAGATAAAGCTCCCAGACTAGGGTACCACATGGCCTCAGGCCCTGTAAGAACCCTTCCAGGCTCCTACCCCTTACCTAGTGCCAGATCAGGCTTTGTGCCTTGGGTGTCCCTTACCTCTCTAGATCCCTGTATCCCTATGGATAGGCTAAGGTAGACTGCCTGTCCCTTTGAGGTTAATGAGTAGTAAAGTGCTTTAAGAGAAACACAGTACTGTTGGCATCCTTCCCACTCAGAAAGCCTCCCTTTGCCCCACTGTGAAAGTGGTGCCTGCCTGGCTCCCCCAGGAGAGGGGAGAAGGGAGTCAGGTGAGCAACTGGCTTTCTTGCCAGCCATGTGACTCCTCCCAACAGAGGCACCTGGAGAAAAGATAGCAGCCCGCTGGAAAGAAGCTAAGGGAGCTGCCAAGGAGCCTAGCATGGGGGCAGGGCAGAGTGAGACTCCCTCAGTAAATTCCCAGCTCTCAGGGACCTACAGGCCCCATTCATCAGATTGTGGCCTGAGTACCAGGAGCTGCTAAGCGCCCTAAGGTGGTGCCATGGCAATGGAGCAGAAAAAAACTGAGAGGCAGAATATTGCTTTCCCAGCTGAGGCAGGACAGAGTCCTCACCCCTACGACCGTGACCTCTGAGGAAGCCAGGTGAGAGAGGTCACCCTACAATGTGCTGGCCTACTAAAGGAAAAGTCTTTGGGTCCCACAAAGCCTTTGTGAGGAAGGTCACTTGGAATAGAGCTGACATTTGTGATCTTTGAATACTTAAATGAGACCTACTCAAGGTTGCCTTAAGACCAGGTACCAAATTCTCATGTCTAAACAACCCCTCCAGGCTGCCTTGATGAAACACCCAGTTATTTTGTTGAATGTATTGGACCTGGACAATTGGCATAATAGGTTGAGCCCCAAGCAACAGTTGGAAGGATGGAGAGGACCAACTGAACAAACTCCCGTCTGCTCCAGGTACCTCTCCGAGGAGCAGTACTTCAGAGAAGCCTGTGGATCAAGGGGGTGGAATCGGAAAGTGGGAAGAGAGTGACAGGAACTGTCTCAGGAACATCAGGTAGCACAAAGAACTGAGGGGTTTCAGGCAATACTGGACAGGTACCCAACTTGCCCATTTCCAAATGTCTAGAGTCTCACTGTCCACCAGTCCTGCCTCAAGCACAGCCCAGAGGGTCTAGCAAGCCATAGTCCAAGATGTACCGGCTTAGAGAGCAGAAATGCAAAGAGCAGCTGGAAAACTCCCCTAGAAGGACCCTTTTGTTACATCCATTCTGGTGAGCCAGTATCTCTAGGGCCAGCCGGCAATACAGTATAATCGGTGAGAAGCAAAGCCAGTCAGTAATCAAGAGTGACCTTCCTGGGACTGGAATAGGAACAAAATGCTGGCTGGACCCCTAGTACAGAGTCTGGCCAACTTTCTCCAGCTCTTCCCTTCTACCAGAACAAATGATGGCCCTTGCGCCACCACGGTTCAGCTATTCTTCATTGATAAGTTCCTCTACCTCCCAGCTCTTAGGTGCCACAATCGCTACCCCAAGCACAGGGGAAAGGGACCGGGAAGGTATACACTGCAAGTGAGCGAACTCGGCGGGCCCGGAGACAGAAAAGCGAGCGTGGGGATTTCTTAGCCCCGGACGCCCCACAGGGGGCGCAACCCAGCGTGAGAACAGAGCTACATCGCCGCGCCAGGTGAGCGCACAGGTGCCCCCCGTGAGTCACAATCCGCCCCGCGACCTCCCCACAACGCTCCCCCTGCCCCCGGCCCGCGCCTCGGATGGCGCCGTAGGCCCGTGCGGGCTCACCGCTCTTCTTGCTGTCGCCGGCGGCGGCAGGCGGGGGCCGAGCGAGGAGCAGCAGCAGCAACAGCAGCGGCGCTGCCGCCCGCGCCGCGCCCCCGGCCCCAACCCGGCCCATGACTCCGCGCTCGGCCCGCGCTACCCCGCCCGCGTCCCGCGCCGCTCGCCCCCGCCTGGGCAGCCCCCGCCGCCTCTGCGGCCAGCGCCGCTTCCTCTGTCCCGAGCTCCCATGGCTCGGCCAGACCTGCAGACAGCGCCCCGGGCACTTCCGCCTCCGAGGCCCCGCCCCGCCCCGCAGGGAACCGGCCTGCGGTCTAGGTCCCTGAGGGTGCGGGACCGCGTCACCTTGGCCAGAGGGGAGTTGGGCAGTAGGGGCCCAGGAAGGTCGCCTTTGGAGTGGGGGCGACACGGATTGATGGGCGATCGCGCAGCTTGAGGGGACAAGGGATGGGAAGCACAGGATGGAGGGTCCTGTAGAACTCTTTGGGATACAGAGGGCAGGTGTCACGTGGTAGACACAGGGTGAGGTGGGACACAAGGCAAAGGTCGCGTGGGGCAAAGGGGACACAAAGGTCACGCTGGACACAAGATGAGATACGGAGGAGAGGGATACCTACAGGGGACCCGGGTGGAGTCAGGGCAGAGGGGTCTTGCGGGACATGAGAGAGCCTGGGACTGGAGTCGCAAGGCATTGGAGGTGGGGGAAACTTGTAGGGGGAGGCGCCATAGGATTCATGGATTAAGTAGTCGTGTCGAAGGCTTGGGGCACTCAGAAGAGTTACATGGGACTCATTTGGGGGCAGGAGACAGAATTATTCAAGACACGGGAACGGAACAGAGGGGCCACGCAAAGCGAAGGAACATAGATAGGGTAGCATAGGTGTGAACTGGAACCCGTAGGATGTTGAATCCGGAGGGCAGTAGTACAGAGCCCAGCAATAAGTAAGCCAGAATTAGCTTCCCAGGAAGGTGCACACTGACCTTGACTTGAACGGAACCTCCAGCTGCCCGAAGTCCCCCCCATCCCCAATCCACCGTAACCACACACTGCAGCAAGGGTATAAATGACTAAATGGAAGAGGGAGGTGTTCTTTTTGCACCCCTGAGAATTGGATAACTGAGTTTCTTGTCAGTATTGGATGCACTCCTCTGGGTACCAAAGGGATATATTCCAAACATATCACAGATATGGTTGCAAACTGAAAGCCCTACAGGAGACCTTGGGGAAGCAATCATAAGGAGAGAAGGCTTTTCTAAGTAGGCATCCGATGAAGCAAGTAAAACTGCTTTAAAGAATATATACAAGCCAGGTGGTGGTGGTACACACCTTGAGGAGGCAGAGACAGGTAGATCTCTGAGTTCAAGGCCAGCCTGGTTTACAGAGTGAGTTCTGGGAAAGTTAGGGATACACAAAAAACCCGATCTTGGGGTAAAAAATATAATTATATATTGAGACATTTAATAAATATAAATCTATATATTTATAAGGTTTATATAATATATATAAACTAAATTATCCAGTGCAGGTTGCAGTCAGTTCTTCCAAGGGCAATCGTGAAAACTGAGTGTGGTGTCTCTCTACTGAACTCCCAGTACTGACCAGGCTGAAAGAAGAAAATTGCCATGAGTTCAAAGCCAGCCTGGGCTATGGATGCTAGTAAAGTTTTCCCTATGTCAGCATCACCAGCCTTCTCATAGAAAATGATAAAGACCAAGGTGCTACAGAATTCCTAAAACATTAGGCAAATTAGAAGAACAGCACCTCCTCCAGTGTTAAACAGTGAAGCCGTTTTTCTCCTTTTGCCAAACAAAGCATAGATCAAAACGCCGGATCTTTAAGGGAAGACGGGGCCCAAATTAGGGATGTCTCCAGGGAGCATTTGGACTCTAAAAATAGCCAAACCCAGCGGTCAGACTCTGTATTTCCTACCGTTTGCCTTGCCTGTTTTCACTGCCATGTGCCCACTCTTATTCCAGTATATGCACCTATAATTGGTCATTAGGGTTTGGGCGTAGAATCGTGAAGTACCCACCTTGAGTAGAAATGGTGGTTACGTGAGAAGTGGCCAGGTGTGGTGGACCACACCTTTATCCCAGCAGTAGGAAGGCAGAGACTGGCCAATCTCTGAGTTCAAGGCCAGTCTGGTTTACAGAGAGTTCCAGGAAAGCCAGGGCTACACAGAGAAACCCTGTCTCGGGTAAAAATATAATTATATGTTGATATATTTTATAAATATAAATTTATATATTATGTTCAAATTATGCAGCACAGGTTGCTGCTAATTCCTCAAGGGACAATCATAAAGTGCTCCCTATGTCAGCATCACCAGTCTTATAGAAAATGATAAAGACCAAGGTGCTACAGAATTCCTAAGCTATGATGCAATTAGAAAGACCTCCTTTTGTGTTAAACAGTGAAGCCATTTTTCTCCTTTTGCCAAACAAAGCAAAGATCAAAATGCCGGATCTTTAAGGGAAGACGGGGCCCAAATTAGGGATGTCTCCAGGGAGCATCTGGACTCTAAAAATAGCCAAAGCCAGCGGCCAGACTCTGTATTTCCTACCGTTTGCCCTGCCTGTTTCCACTGCCGTGTGCCCACTCTTATTCCGGTATATGCACCTATAATTGGTCATTAGGGTGGAACTGGTGGTGTGCTGTGAACCACACCTTTATCCCAGCAGCGGGAACTGCAGAGGCTGGCGAGTCTCTGAGTTCAAGGCCAGTCTGGTTTATGGAGGGAGTTCCTGGATAGCCAGGAATACACAGAGAAAGTCTGTCAACAACTCTCCACCTCCCACAAAAATAAAATAAAATAAAATACTGTGTGATGTTTGGGAATAACCTACCATATACAGAAATTTTAGCTTAGAAAAAGAATGGACTGCCCTGGCACATGCTTTTAATCCCAACACTGGAGAGGCAGAGACAGGCAGATCTCTGTGAGTTCGAGATCAGCCTGATCTACAAAGCAAGTTCCAGGACAGCCAGAGCTAAGTTACATAGAGAAACCCTGTCTCGAAAAATCAAAATTAATTAATTAACTAAAAATATTAAAAAGATAAATAAAACCTTGAAAGAGACAGAAAAAGAATGAGCATGGGTAGAAGAGTGTTTGGAAAACTGTTTTTGTAAAAATTGCGTGGGGGGGGTAGGTTAGTGGTAGCTCATTCCTTAAAACCAGCAGGAGGCAGAGGCAGGGCCAGCCTGGTCTACAGGGTGAGTTCTAGGACAGACAAGGCTACACAGAAACCTTGTCTCCAAGGGAAAAAAGAAAACTGGGTAGGGAAATTCACAGCTTGGGTTGGAAGATAGCCCATGGGTTAAGAGCCTTTGCTCTTCTTGAGAACTGACGTTCACTTCCCAGCACCCACATCAGGTGGCTCCTTCCAGACCCCCCCAGGCCACTCCCATATAAATAAAATATTTAAAAATGTTTCACGCCTACCTATCAAAGATATTCTGGAAAGTCTGTGAAAGAAGTTGGCGTCTGGCCACCCTGCTGGACACTTAGGGAAAGGAAACAGGTGAAGGGAACAGAAGACTGGACCTTACCTGCTTTAACTTTTGAATGTTTACTTAGTTGGAGGGGGAGCTAAGGGTGCGGGCAACCAGGCGTTGAAGGCCAAAGAAGGGCAGGTGAAGGGTGTTGGTCACAGAGGAAAGAAACACCCTTTGTTGCTCTGGATTCCAGGCTGAGTCCTTCTAACCCCAGCTGCAGGGGTTCCCAGGCAGTTCTCAATTTAAAGAGACAGAGGTCATTTAGGACTTTTGCTAAGTTGTGTTTTCAGCGTGCTGCTCAGTGCCTGCTGAAGTTACCCACAATCCTCATGGGCAGCAGATAAATCAGTACCATAGCTTGTTCTATTGACTGTCCCAGACTGGGTGTAGAGCCACCTCATCTCTCTCTGTCTACTCCAAAGCCCTCCCTTAGTGTGTCCCTGTGGAAGAGGGTTGCTCTGCCTTACAGGTGGGAAAGAGACTGCAGAACTCCCTCCGGTGCCCACGTTATAGAGTTGTAGAAGGACACTCAGCCCCGGACTGGAGTTTCAGGGCCTCTGCTGAGTAATAGCTGAACAATGGCCGGAACTCTACCAGGAAATGTAGCTCTATTGCACTTGCGGTTAGCAAACCGTAAATGCAAAAATGTACTTTGTCATGTTGGCCTCTCAATCAACACACACTGCACAGTTTTCTGCAGGACTGTGAACTACCTTGCAACCAGAGTTTTAAGGCCTTTTGGCCTGTTCTAGCAGCTTAAAAAGATGAGCAATCGAGCAAGAGAAATGGCTCAGAAGTTAAAAGCACTTCATGCTCTTGCAATGGGCCTGGTTTCAGTTTCTAGCACCCAAATGTCGGCTCACAACCATCTGTCACTCCAGATTTGACACTGGCTTCTGGCCCCTTTGGGCACTGCATACACCTGGGACACATACATTCACCCAGACAAAACACCCATATACATAAAATAATAAACAAACAAACAAACAAATAAATAAGTTTAAGTCTTTAAAAAAAAGAGCCAGGTGGTGGTAGTGCATGCCTTTAATCCCAGCACTCGGGAGGCAGAGGCAGGCAGATCTTTGTAAGTTCGAGGCCAACCTGGTCTACAAGAGCTAGTTCCAGGACAGACACCAAAGCTCCAGAGAAACCCTGTCTCAAAATACCAAGAAAGGAAAAAAAGAAAAAGAAAAAAGAGATGAAGGCCAGTCATGGGTGTGTGTTGTATCCCTTTAATCCTCTCAGGGGCCAAAAAAGCAGTTCTCTGTAAGTTCAAGGTTATCCTGGTCTACAAAGCAAGTTCCAGACTAGCCAGGGCTACACAAGGAGACCTTGTATCAAAAATAATAATAAAATAATAATAATATAATAGTGATAAACAGAGGCAATTTAATCAGAACAGGTAAAGGGGTCCAGTGACCCCAGGGTCATTTCAGGGTACTGATAGTAACTTCAGCGATAAATAGAATTCAAACTGGGACCAAGAGATATACATAATTAAGCCATTTTAGTCCAAGAGCAGGTCTACCATCATTGTCTCAACTTCAGTCCAGAAGTGTGTTCTGATAAGTTGTTCATCGGGGGAAGAGAGACAGCCAGCCCTGGTGTTTAAGAGTGTGTACCGCTCTTGCAAAGGACACAATTTCAGGTCCCAGCCCCTGTATTGGGTGGGTCACAATTGCCTGTAACTCCAGCCAACCCTTTCTTCTGGTTTCCGCTGGCACTTGTGAACCACATATAATTAAAAATTAAGATGTTTTTTAAAGGTGTTAATCACTGCCTGCTCTGTTAATCACCACCTTCGCTTAAAAGAACCAAACTGGTTCCAACAAAATCTTCTGCACAGGACGCAGATAATGCTTCTTCACAGATAATGCTCCCTGTCTCAGGACAACGCTCCCAGATTCATCCTCAGCAGGTGGCCCTTAATTGCCTTGCGGGAATTCTCCCTCAATACACACTACCGGGAAGAGGATCCAGAAATGGATGTCCGGCTGCTGGCAAAGCCTCGCTGTTTCTGAATCTAAGATGACTACAGGTTTAGGACAATGATTCTTTTGACCTTTGTTTGGCCTTCAAGGGGAAAGAAATGGGGTGATAGTGGCTCCTCAGGGATGTGAATAGTGAATAGATCCTGTCTGTGTAATCAAACCAGAGTTCAATCCAAGGTCAATGAAACAAAATGAATGCTAAAAGTACCAGATTCTCAAAAAAAAAAAAAAAAAAAAAAGTGGCGCACGCCTTTAATCCCAGCACTCTGGAGGCAGAGGCAGGTGGATCTCTGTGAGTTTGAGGCCAGCCTGGTCTACAAGAGTTAGTTCCAGGACAGGCACCAAAGCTACTGAGAAACCTTGTCTCGGAAAAAAAAAAATAAGTACCAGATTCTCACTTTTTTTTTTAAAGTTACTTTGTAGTCCAAGGCTTACAACGTCAGCCCTTGAAAATTAATGTACTGACATTTAGATGTGGCAGAAAACTCCAGGAGCTGAGGAAGTAGAAAACTCAGAACTGTCTGCTGTTGCAGAGACTCAAGAGATGTAATGGAGATGGATTCCAAATTTTTTCTTTCTTTTCCTTTTTTAAAGACAATTTCCCAAATTGTTTTCAAAACCATTATGTATGGGGCTTGAAGGTTAGCGCCTTAGCGGTTAAGAGCACTTCCTGCTCTTCCAGAGATCTAGTTCTCAGCATACACATGGCTGCTCATAGCCTCCAACTCCAGTCCTAGGGGCTCTGACTCCCTTCTGGCCTCATCCAGCGCAGTTCACACATGGTGTACAAACCCACATGCAGGTAAAATACGCACACATAAAAAATAAATCAACATACAAACCAAGACAAACCCCTATGTAACCCAAGCTGGCCCGAAATTCTTGTTCTCACATCAATCTCCTGACTGCTGGGGTTACAGTATTTGGATCCCTCTGCTTTGGCTGATGGGGTGTGGTCCAGCTCGGGCCTGATCATATCACATGGACTCACCTCACTGAGATCACATCAAAATCAGCTATGTCAAGATATCGAAGAAAGAGCCAGATGCTGGGTGGTGGCAGCGGCTGCAAATGCAAGTAATCCTAGCACTAGAGGCAGGTGCGTCTCTGAGTTCAAGTTTGAGGCTAGCCTTGGCCATGACACCCAGGCACCCAGGGCTACACAGAAAAACCCTGTCTTACGAAAAATAATAATAAAAAAAGAGCCTGTTACGCTTATCATAGTGGGAACCCTAAGAAATATCAAATACAAGTTTTTCTATCAAATACTATAAAGCTTGTGCTTAGACCAGGAGGGTATAATGGTCTGTCCTGTCCCTTTAAGAGACAAGCCCTGCCAATCCTGCCCCCCACCCCCACCAGGCAGGCAGACCTTTCCTGCCTGCAGCCTGAGTCTCTCCTCCCAAAGAGGTAGCTGCTGCTGTGGCTCCTCTCCCCTTACCCCCTGTTTCTCTCTCTCTCTCTCTCTCTCTCTCTCTCTCTCTCTCTCTCTCTCTCTTCTCTTCCCCCTTACTCCCTCTCTCCTTCACTCTGCATGGCATGCCTATCTATCTATCTGTCTCTCACCCGCCAGGGCTGCCCTGCCAAGGTCACTCACCCGCCACTCAGCTCCCTGCTTGGGACCCGGCTGCCTTCGTGACCCACTGTGGTCTTATGGCCCGCTGCCCACTGCCGCCACTCAGGGACCTGCAGCGTTTCTGCCACTGCACCCCCTTGGGGAACCTGCAGCATTTTATTTTAAGACATAACAGAGGGGTCTCGTAGAGATCCACCTGCCTCTGCCTCCTGAGTGCTGGGATTAATGGTGTGTGCCACCACTGCCCAGCTTCTCCTAGGACTTCTGATTCTAGTCTTCAATTGCCCTCGTTGTCTGTCCTTACCTCCTCAACTTCAGTACCGGGTATCAGCCCTTTGAGGCCATGAAATCACCAAATGGTGGTTCACATGGAACCTACTATAACCATGCTCCTGGGCCATGCCATCTTCCAACCTCTAAGAGAATGTCTCTCTCAGCACACACAGCCTGAAAACTACAGATCAGTCACTGCCCTTTTCCCTTCAGACAGAAATCTAAACTTACCCCAGAAGAGGAGTTAGGGCAGAGGAGCACAGAGCATCCTCACATGACAGTTGGAACTCACTTACCTGTCTACGACACCTCCATCCAGGTGGTGGAAATGAAGTGATAGGAGAGGAGAGAGGCAAAGCAGAAATGAGAACGAAGTAGGGAGACCCAGAAGAGGGAGGACCCAGGGCTTTATAGGAAGTGCAGCCCCGGGACCCCATGCTTCAGAGACCCCCCCCCCCAGTGCTCACTGCTAGCTTCAGTCACCAACTTTTGCTTTCTCTGAGTCCCTGCTTTTTCTATTCTGGAGTGTCCAATTGTCTGTTCACCCTTGGAGGGAACAGCTGACCCCCTAGCTAGATGACCCCAGGGAAAGAGCCCAGACCCCTAGACGGATGACCCTGGGCTCGTACCCCCATTACATGGTTATAGGTGTGCACCCACACTTGGCGTGTTCTGAATGTTTGTGAAACTCTTCACGCTATCTGAGGATCTTTTGGACAAAGAATTGCTACATTGGTAGGATCTGGTTGCTGAAAAACATGAATCTGCCCTACTTCCAGGCTGACTGGGAACCTGTAGACCCCCTCTCTAGCACAGTATCTGCTTTCCCAGACAAGGTGCTCTTCAGTCTGAATCCCCATGCTTCGGGTACAGATTTCAAAAGCTTAACAACAAAAGATTCTGATCCAGAGTTCAGTCATAATGTCCTCCGCTTGTATGCACAAAACCCCCAGTATCAAAAGAAAGGAAAGGAGGGAGGAGAGGGAAGGAGGGGGGAGAGAGAAGGGAGAAGAGAGAGGGGGGAAGGGACAGAGGGAGAAGGGATAGAAGGGCCTCTCTAGTTTGACTTGAACCAAATAACAAGAGGAAGAGGCATTGTAGAGCTTTGATTTTAGGGATGACCCCAAGCTCCTGAACCTGCCCTGTGGAGCGAAAGGAAAGGAAGACGGTTCTCTCGCGACTGCCCCTGTAAGGGAACCAGGGGATGTTCAAGGCCACCAGCCATATTCTGGGTGACCTGGAAGCAAGGAGGGAGGGCAGCTATTCTCTCTATAGCCCTCTCCCTCCACAGTACTCCAACTCGTTAGCATGAATTAGGATTATCCCGGGGCTGCTGAGATGTTGAGGTTTCATAAACAGAAACAGTTTCTTCAGTGTCGCAGGGATCTTTCTGAAATAAGCACCGAAGAGAGTGGATATCATTGGTGGATGAAAACCAGGACAGCTCCAGAAAGGCCTCGGTCCCATGTCCAGTTTCCACTCTCATTTTATACTATAAAACCACAAGGTGGGGCTGGAGAGATGGCTCAGAGGTTAAGAGCACTGGCTGCTCTTCCAGAGGTCCTGGGTTCAATTCTCAGCAACTACATGGTGGCTCACAACCACCTGTAATGAGATCTGGTGCCCTCTCATGACCTGCAGGCGTACATGCAGGCAGAACACTGTATACATAATAAACAAATCTTTATAATAAATAAATAAATAAAACCACAAGGTGAGGCGGGCTAGCAAGAAACATTTCACAGAAGTGTGCACTGCACTCAACAGCTTGTTAAGAGCAAAAGCCCACAGCTTCAGCTGTGTCTCCAGGTCATCCTGTGCCAGGGAGCAAATGAAGTTAGCAAACAGGCAGTACAAGCAGGGCTTTAAGTAAATCACTAAATAAATCAATAATCAGTATCTAATAATTGATCTTTTTAGCCTTATCCTACTTCATCAGCATAAGATCTCTGAATCTTGGTGGCCATTCTGGCTCATGCCTGTGGCTATAGTGTTTAGGAGGCTGAGGCAGGAGAACTGCTGAGAGTTCAAGGCCAGCCTGAGCTGTTACTGTGAGACTATTTCCAAAACAGATAAGAAAAATTTCTAAATCTTAACTTTACTAAAACAAACGTATTCATCCAAACCCAAATACTGTCTATTATTTCATAAAAAGATCATTTTCTGAGAAGAAAATATGAAGTACATATATTGTGTCATATTGATAATAAAGAATTTAAAAATTGTTCATTATGGGCCAGAGAGATGGCTCAGTAGCTAAGAGCACATGCTGCTATTGCAAAGAACCAGTGTTCAATCCCCAGAACCCGCATTGGGTGGCTCATCACTGTGATTCCAGTTCCATGGAGCTCAGACTCCTCTGGTCTCTCATGGTGTGCACATACCTGATGGAGGAGGGTCATCTTTCTATCTGTTGCTTTCATTGGTTAATTAATAAAGAAACTGCTTGGCCTCTGATAGGGTAGAATTTAGATAGGCAGAGTAAACAGAACAGAATGCTGGCAGAAAGAAGCCGAGTCAGTGGGTCACCATGATTCTCTCACTCCAGACAGACGCAGGTTAAGATCTTTCCTGGTAAGCCAGCTCGTGGTGCTACACAGAATATTAGGTTAATCAAAGATATGAGAATTAGCCAATAAGAGGCTAGAACTAATGGGCCAAGCAGTGTTTAAAAGAATACAGTTTCCGTGTAATTATTTCCGGTAAAGCTAGCCGGGAGCTGAGTGGTGGGACGCAGCCCCGCTGCTCCTTCAACACATACCCACACACATACAGACATACATTCTCATGGCGTGCACATACCCACACACATACAGACACACATTCTCATGGCGTGCACATACCCACACACATACAGACACACATTCTCATGGCGTGCACATACCCACACACATACAGACACACATTCTCATGGCGTGCACATACCCACACACATACAGACACACATTCTCATGGCGTGCACATACCCACACACATACAGACACACATTCTCATGGCGTGCACATACCCACATACATACAGACACACATTCTCATGGCGTGCACATACCCACACACATACAGACACACATTCTCATGGCGTGCACATACCCACACACATACAGACACACATTCTCATGGCGTGCACATACCCACACACATACAGACACACATTCTCATGGCGTGCACATACCCACACACATACAGACACACATCTCATGGTGTGCACATACCCACACACATACAGACACACATTCTCATGGCGTGCACATACCCACACACATACAGACACACATCTCATGGCGTGCACATACCCACACACATACAGACACACATTCTCATGGCGTGCACATACCCACACACATACAGACACACATCTCATGGCGTGCACATACCCACACACATACAGACACACATCTCATGGCGTGCACATACCCACACACATACAGACACACATTCTCATGGCGTGCACATACCTACCCATACACATACACACATTCTCATGGCGTGCACATACCCACACACATACAGACACACATTCTCATGGCGTGCACATACCCACACACATATACAGACACACATGCACTCTAATGACAAAACTGAATTAAATCATTTCATCATTCATATATGCACCATGGGTGGGGTGAATGTGCCTTAGAGTGCACGTGGCAATCAGAGGACAACTCTGTAGGCTTGGTTCTCTCCTTCCACGTTCATGCAAGGTCAGAGGATCAAACTCAGGTTGTCAGCCTTGCAAGACAAGTGCCTTTCCCTGCTAAGACATCTCATTGGCCCCAGATTATTTTGTTTTTATAAATTGTTTCCTCCCCTCAATTCCTGAATGTGTGTGTTAGATGTGCTTGTGTGTGGGTATAGGCACCTGTGTGCCAGCATGGAGGACAGAGAAGAGTGTAGGTGTTCTCTACTCCATAGCTCTCTGATTTATTCTTCTGTGATGTGTGTGTGTGTGTGTGTGTGTGTGTATCACTGGTCTTGCTCTGTTTCTCCCCGGCAGCCAGCAAGCGTCAGAGAGCATTGGGATTACAGGCACATATTAGACAAATAGCTGGCCTGGTGTGTGGGTGGTAGGATGTGAACTCAGGTCTTCCTGGTTGCACAGCAAATACTTAACCACTGAGCTAGCTTTTCAGACCCTTTCCCACCCCTTCTCTGCACAGAGATTTCCACCACAGAGGATGCCCTACTCTGCTACAACACTTTATTTTGTTTTTTTATTTTTATTTGTTTTTTAGAAACAGGGTTTCTCTATAGCTTTGGAGCCTGTTCTGGAACTAGCTCTTGTAGACCAAGCTGGCCCCAAACTCACAGAGATCTGCCTGTCTCTGCCTCCGGAGTGCTGGGATTAAAGGCGTGCGCCACCACCGCCCGGCTTTTTTTGAAAATTCTTCTAGCTTTTCTTTTTTGTTGTTGTTGTTTTTTGTTTTTTTGTTTTTTTGTTTTTTTGAGACAGGGTTTCTCTGTGGCTTTGGAGCCTGTCCGGGAAGACCAGGCTGGCCTCGAACTCACAGAGATCTGCCTGCCTCTGCCTTCAGAGTGCTGGGATTAAAGGCATGCACCACCACCGCCTTGATCTTTTTTTTTTTTTAGTTATATATGGTTGGTAAGTGATTTTAATCCCAGCACCTGGAAGGGATGAGGCAGGCAGATTTGAATCTCTGTGAGTTCCAGGAGAGCCAGAACTACACAGTGAGACCCTGTTTGAAAAACAAAATGAAACAAAAAAGCAAGGTCTAAGGTCTCTCCAGCTTTCTTTTTTTTTTTAAATTTACTTATTTATTCATTATGTATACAATATTCTGCCGGCATGTATGCCTTCCCGCCAGAAGAGGGCACCAGATCTCATAGATTGTTGTGAGCCATCATGTGGTTGCTAGGAATTGAACTCAGGACCTCTGGAAGAGCAGCCAGTGCTCTTAACCTCTGAGCCATCATCTCTCCAGCCCAGACCACATCTTTAAAGAAAATATATTCATTGGAGAGTCTAGCTTACAGTTCAGAGGTTCCGTTCATTATCATGGTGGGGAGCATGGCGACACACAGGCAGACATGGTACTAGAGAGGTAGCTAGGAGTCCTACATCTTGTAGGCAACAGGAGGTTGATTGAATGTTGCACTGAAGCCTGGCAGTGGTGGCACATGACTTTAATCTCAGCACTCGCAGGCAGAGGAAGGTGGATCTCTGTGAGTTTGAGGCCAGCCTGGTTTACAAAGCTAGTTACAAAGAAACCCTGTCTCGCAAAACAAAGCAAAACAAAACGCCACACTGAGCAAGGCTTGACCTCAAAGTTTGCCCCAGAGTGACCCACTTCCTCCAAATCTACACCCACTCCGACAAAGCCACACCTCCTGCTGGTGCTGCTCCCTGTGAGATTATGGAGGTCAGTTACATTCACACTGCCGCAGTCTGTATCATCACGCTTGCCTATTGCACATTTCTTCTTTAGAAAAATTAGATGCGAATCACTCATTCAATATTAAGTTCTTTTAACTATAACTAATTCCGTCTTCAGTGCTTCCCAGCTTTATAATACTGTAGGCATTTTCAGGGACCTTACAGACTTCAGCTGTCCTTAAGGCTTGTAACACGGCATCACCAGTGCCTGTGTTTTCTAAATTTCTGCAGAAACACACGGAGATAAGCAGATCAATTGGCTGGTTCTCTTTCTTTCTTCTTTTCTTTTTGTGTTTTATTTAATATGTATGGATATTTTGCCTACATGTATATCTAGTGCCTGGTGATAGTGGAGGCAAGAAAAGGGCATTGGATTCCCTGGAACTGGAGATACAGACAGGTGTTAGCCATCATGCAGGTGATGGGAGCCAAACCCAGGGCCTCTGAACGAGCAGCCAGTGCTCCTAACCCCCGAGCCATCTCGCCAGGCTTCCTACTGGAGCTCTTAAAAGAACCCATTTCTGGGTTGGAGTTGGTTCCATGGTTAAGAGCAGTTATTTGTGCTTCTTCTTCTTTTTTTTTCAAGACAGGGTTTCTCTGTAGCTTTGGAACCTGTCCTGGAACTAGTTCTTGTAGACCAGGCTGGCCTCAAACTCACAAAGATCCACCTACCTCTGCCTCCCGAGTGCTGGGATTAAAGGCGTGCGCCACCACTGCCTGGCATATTTGTTCTTTTGAAAGACCTTGGTTGGATTCTCGGCACGCACATGGAGACTTACCACTTTTTTGAGCACCAGGCATGCGTGTGGCACATGGACATATGTGTAGACAAAGCACTCATATGAATAAAATACATTTTTTTAGATGGAAGTTTTATAATTATATTTATGCACAGAAAACTCAGCAGTACATTTAACCCAGTTTAGTGGCGAGTTCTTTGGCCTTTGCCTTTTCCAGCTTGGCAATTCGAGCCACAGATTTAGGACCCAGGACGTTGCCTCCCCAGTGGCGGCGGATCTCATCATATCTGTCGTTGTAATTGGTCCTAATAGCTTCCACCAGCTTGGCCAGAGCATCCTTGTCTTCTGAGTTAACCTGTGTGAAGGCAACAGTGGTGCACGTCTTCCTGTGGACCAGCCGTCCCAGCCTGGCCTTTCCCTTGATGATGCAGTAGGGGACCCCCATCTTGCGACACAGGGCAGGCAGGAAGACCACCAGCTCAATGGGGTCTACGTCGTGGGCAATCACCACCAGCTGAGCCTTCTTGTTCTCTACCAAAGTGGTGACTGTATTGACGCCCGCTCGAAGGACAGGTGGTCTCTTAGTTGGGACATCCCCTTTGCCGGCAGTTTTCTTCTCAGCACGGGCCAGCAGCCTCTGCTTCTTTTCCTGCTTGGTCTCTGGCCTGTACTTGTGGGCAAGTTTAAGCAACTGGGTAGCTGTTTGCCGGTCCAGGGCCTGGGTGAACTGGTTAATGGCAGGAGGAACTTTGAGGCGCTTATAGAGGATGGCCCTCTGCCGCTGCAGCCTGATGTAGCGGGGCCATTTGACGAAGCGTGTGAGATCTCTCTTGGGCTGGATGTCCTGCCCAATGCCGAAGTTCTTAGGCCTCTTCTCAAACAAAGGATTCACCACCTTCTCCGCCTCCTGCTTCTTCACGACGGCGGGGGCCGGGGCCACCTTCTTCCCCTTGGCCTTCTTTCCCTTGGGCATCTTGCCGGGCTGGAGGAGAGAGCTGAATAAAATACATCTTAAAAAACCCCAAAAAAGTACCCATGTGGTGGTTTGAGTAGGTATGGCCCCCATAGACTTGTTTGAGCAAGTCTTTGACACGTGTTTGAGCACTTGACTCATAGGGAATGGCACTCTTAGGAGATATGACCTAGTAGGAGTGGGTATATGTCATGGTCCAGGACCAGCCTGGACCATAAATTATCTCTCGGACCAGCAGGAAGGCATGAGAATAAAGACATAATTCATATGACCTTATCGGGAGGGAGTTTTCAGGGATCCCTCGTGAAGTCCTGAATTCTCATCCTGAAAATCTTCTGCATTTATTCTCCAAACAGCTTTTATACCAAAATGTAAACTGAGGGGGAAGTCCATTAGCATTCTGTTTCCTAGGTAGCCGGGAGAATCCACACCTTCCTATGCCCATTTTGTCACGTCTTCCTATCTATGCCTGCTCTGTCACATAGACTGAATTAACATCTCTTTCCCAGGCGACCTCCCAAATTACAAAGCAGGAGCAGAGCGATGTTAGTATATCCTGACCCTTTGTTTAGGATGGTGTCAGTTTGTCTGGAAAGGCTAGGTGACCACCTTCTGTGTGGCAGGTGCAAACTATGGCCTGAAAGTCTGGCCGCCATATAGTGTAGAATATAGACCTGTATAATATGGCCTTACAGGTATAGCCTTGTTGGAGGAAGTTTGTCACTGTGTGGAGTGGGTGTTGAGGTATAGGTGTCTTATATGCTTAAACTATGCCCATTGTGACACACAGCTGCTTCTGCTTCCTGTGGATCAAGATGTACCATTCTGGGGCTGGAGAGATGACTCAGTGGTTAAGAGCACTGGCTGCTCTTCTAGAGGTCCTGAGTTCAATTCCCAGCAACCACATGGTAGCTCACAACCATCTATAGTGGGATCTGATGCCTTCTTTTGGCATGAAGTCAACAGAGCATTCATATATATAAAATAAATACATAAATCTTTTTTAAAAGATTTTATTTATTTATTATATATACAGTGTTCTGCCTACATGTATGCCTGCATGCCAGAAGAGGGCACCAGTTCTCATTGTAAATGGTTGTAAGCCACCATGTGGCTGCTGGGAATTGAACTTAGGGCATCTGGAAGAGCAACCATTGCTCTTAACCTCTAAACCATCTCTCCAGTTCAAATACATAAGTCCTAAAAAAAAAAAAAAGTAGAACTCTCAGCTATTCTTCATTATCATGTCTGCCTGCATGCTACCATGAAGATAATCCACTAGCTCCTAAAACTGCAAGTCAGTCCCAATTAAATGTTTTCCTTTATAAAAGTTGCTATGGTCATTGGTCATAGTGTTTCTTCACAGCAATAGAAAGCCTAACTATACGCTGGGCGGTGGTGGCACATACTTTTAATCCCAGCACTCAGGAGGCAGAGGCAGGCAGATCGTTGTGAGTTCGAGGCCAGCCTGGTCTACAAGAGCTAGTTCCAGGACAGGCTCAAAGCTACAAAGAAACCCTGCCTCGAAAAATTAAAAGAGAGAGAGAGAGAGAGAGAGAGAGAGAGAGAGAGAGAGAGAGAGAGAGAGAGAGAGACAAAGCCTAACTAAGACAGAAATTGGTACCAGGCGTGGGGTATTGCTATGATAGGCCTAGCCATGTTTTTGTTTGGAAAAATTTGAACTTTGAGAGTTTGTGTTAAGAAAGCAGTGGAATGCTTTTAAGTGCTGCTTAATGGTCCATACTAGTAGGACCGCTGAAGACAATGGTGCTAAGGAGGATTTGAACTGTGAGAGCCTGGCTCAAGAGGTTCCAGAGGAGAAGAGTTTTAGTATGTTGTCTAAAGATCATTCCTGTGATAGTTTGGTGAATTGGTTGCTTTTTGTGCTGTCCAAAGTGTCTGCTTGTGGCTAAAGAGTTTTGGATTAATTCCACTGGCAGAGGAACTCTCAAAACATCCTAGTATAGACTCGGTCATGTGGTTGTTGGTGTTAACTATACACATTTTGTTTTGTTTTATTTTGTTTTTTTGGGGGGGAAGTTTCAAGACACGGTTTCTCTGTGTAGCTTTGGTGCCTGTCCTGGAAATTGCTCTATAGACCAGGCTGGCCTTGAACTCACAGAAATCTGCCTGCCTCTGACTTCTGAGTGCTGGGATTAAAGGCGTATGCCACCACTGCCCAGTTATTTATTCATTATAAATCTAATGAAGATTTATGGTGAAAAGGAGCAAACGGAACAAGTAAAAGCACAAAACGTACAGATTAAAGAGAAAAGGGGCCAAAAGGGAGTAGAATGCAGCTATGTCCTGTGTTCAAGGAGATAAACAGAGTAATAAGTGGAATATAGGGAGTAGTGATCTCAAGACAAGACCCCACCCAGCTGAACTTCCAATTTGGGAAAAGGAATTAAAGAGCAGCCTAAATCCAAGCATGGTGGTGAGTGCCTTTAATCCCAGTATTCAGAAAGTAGAAGCTGGCAGATCTCTGAGTCTGAGAGATCTAACTTGAGAGATCTGGTCTACAGATCAAGTTACAGGATGTAGGAGGAGGGCTGCTTGTTTGTTCCCAGCTGCCTGGCTAGCTTAGTCCTGAAATAACCACACAGAAACTGTATTAATTAAATCACTGTTTAGCCCATTAGCTCTAGCTTCATTTTTTTTTTTTTTTTTTTTTGGTTTTTTCGAGACAGGGTTTCTCTGTAGCATTTGTGCCCATCCCAGAACTAGCTCTTGTAGACCGGGCTGGGCTCGAACTCCCAGAGATCCGCCTGCCTCTGCCTCCCAAGTGCTGGGATTAAAGGCGTGCACCACCACTGCCCGGCTAGCTCTAGCTTCTTATTAGATAACTCTTACATCTTAATTTAACCCATTTCTATTAATCTGTGTAGCACCACGAGGTTGTGGCCTATCAGCAATGTTTCAGCGTGTCTATCTCTGGTGGCAGATCCATGGCGGCTCTCTAACTTGGTCCTTCTTTCTCCCAGCATTCATTTCTGTCTTCCTCACCTATCTAAGTTCAGTTCTATCAACAGGCCAAGGCAGTTTATTTATTAATGGTAATCACAGCACACAGAGGGGACTCCCACATCACTTCCCCTTTTCTGCTTAAATAAAAATGAAGGTTTTAACTTTAACATAGTAAAATTACATATAACAAAACAGTTATCAAACAAGAATTACAGTTACAATATTTCTATTTGCTTTATCTTTTATCATAACTAAGTAAAACTTAACTGTAACTATAAATTTCTTCAACCCCATCAAAGACTCCAGAAGGATATAATATTACCTAAGTAAACAGAAAGTACATTGTAAGCAACTTCCAAAACTCTAGAATTGACAGAGACATCTCATTGCTTGGACAGTCACCCAAAGTTCTTTTGTTTTTTTTTTTTGGTTTTTCGAGACAGGGTTTCTCTGTGGCTTTGGAGCCTGTCCTGGAACTAGCTCTGTAGACCAGGCTGGTCTCAAACTCACAGAGATCCGCCTGCCTTTGCCTCCCAAGTGCTGGGATTAAAGGCGTGCGCCACCATTGCCCGGCCCCAAAGTTCTTTTATATCATTGGGGCATCCATCTTCAGCCTACAGGCCCATAGTATCCAGCAGACTTTTCCATGAAGCAGGAAATTTCAAAGACAGTTCCACCTATATTGGTAGTTTTCAGTCACTTTCTTCTGTGTCCTGCAGAATGTCTAGCAGACTCTTTTGTGTAGCAAGAACCCTGAAGGACCATCTCACCTTTAGACAAGTTCAACAGCCATTACTCTGTGAGTCCTACACGTCCAGTTCAGCAGTCCAGGCAAGAGCAGTTTCTTGCCCAAATGGCTAACCGACTCCATAAGGAGCCTCTTCGATGCCCATCTTCCTCTTGAAGTAGTTTGTGCTGCCAGGAGCAAACGTGTCTCATTGTCATGAAAAGTCCTACGTTATTAAAACATTTTAAATACCATATTCTGAAGGTCTCTGAAAGATTTGAAGAATGCCTATCTAACGAAAATATATCTCTATACACCTAGAAAATCTAACTAACATGACTACAAGCTTGACTACTATATATCAGTATCTATTAACTTATATTTCTTGATCCGGGCAGTGGTGGCACACGCCTTTAATCCCAGCACTCGGGGGGCAGAGACAGGCGGATCTCTGGGAGTTCGAGGCCAGCCTGGTCTACAAGAGCTAGTACCAAAGCTACAGAGAAACCTTGTCTCGAAAAATCCAAAAAAAAAAAAAAGAAAGCAAGAAACGAAAAAAAACCCTTATATTTCTTAATTATACATTACATTTTTAAATGAGCTACAAAAACACAATACCTTCATTAAGATCAGAAATACATGCACATATAACAAAATTGACCTTAAATTTGTATCAATAAACCAAGATCTATACCAATGCAAATTATTCATATATATATTAATCATATCCCCCTTTAATTGTAAACAAACCTTTATAGACAATATTTGGGAACATGGACATACTTCTGTCCATACTACTTCCTGCTGTTTGGGGGAGTTGTTAATCAGGTCTTTCATGGTGTATCCTATGTGTTAGGTTCATCTCAGTCAGCAGCTCAGTGAAGTAATTTTTTGAGGGTGTTCATGGCAACGTTTCAGGAGGCCATGGTCTATCAAACCACACCAATCTGAGAGCAATCCACAGGTTCTCATCCTCTGTGGAAATAAGAGAAGAACCTCTTTTCCAAAGCAACTTATCTTTAGACACAAATTCTGAAGTCAAGATACCTTTATAATATACATGCTGGTTTAGCATAGCAGCCCATACAATAAAATGTCTCTTCATACTTAGCTCCTTCACAGTCAAAAAAAAAAAAAAATCAAAGAAAACATAACAATATACACAATCCAGACTCTGTGAATTTTCCATCTTTACATGACTTATTTTTCCTTACTTCTTTTAATCTATGACTATCTGTACTCTGTCTCTTTAGAGATTCTACCCCCCCTTTTTAAGCATTAACTTTATGACTCTCTCTATTCCTTTTCTTCTCTCTTCCAAGCCTACATACATTTATCCAACACTATGACTCATTTACAGGTCTTTTTATCTGGATTTGTCTTTATTTCATATCTGTAATTATTTTCTGACCACAAGTGCTTCTTAAAATGATAAGCACTTCTTAAAACTTAAGCTGCGACATTATTAGGAGAAATATGGCAGTGCCTGCTTGCTGCAGTCTAAAACTTAAGTAGTGCCATTAGTATGATATATTATACAGTATCGCATGGTGGAGCTGCTCACTGCTGCCTCTGAGAGACATGCACAGTGACACATCTCTAGGCACACAGCCGGTCTATGCCGCCCTTAAGCAAGCTGCAGCAGTCAAATGCTCTGTAGCCGAACCTCCTGCCCAAAAGTGTCAGAGCTTGCACTGGCAGTGGCCCAGAAAGCCGGCATTTTAAAACTGCCACTTTTTTCCTGCTACAGCTGAATCAAGAAAATCTCTTAAAGGAGCTGTGGCACACTGCCAGCAAACAGCAAGAAGCTGTGTTAAACTCTGTATTTTTGTGTCTAGAATTCTTTTTCAAACTCTCTCAGGTTTTAAGTGGATTTAGCTCGCCACGTGGGCACCAATCTGTAGGAGAATAGCCCGCTTGTTTGTTTCCAGCCACCCAGCTAGCTTAGCCCCAAAATAACCACACAGAAACTGTATTAATTAAACCACTGCTTGGCCCATTAGCTCTAGCTTCTTTTTTTTTTTTTTTTTTTTTTTTTTTTTTTTTTTGGTTTTTCGAGACAGGGTTTCTCTGTGGCTTTGGAGCCTGTCATGGAACTAGCTCTTGTAGACCAGGCTGGTCTCGAACTCACAGAGATCCACCTGCCTCTGCCTCCCGAGTGCTGGGATTAAAGGCGTGTGCCACCACCGCCCGGCTTTTTTGTTTGTTTGTTTTTTTTTTTTTTTTTGGTTTTTCGAGACAGGGTTTCTCTGTGGTTTTGGAGCCTGTCCTGGAACTAGCTCTGTAGACCAGGCTGGTCTCGAACTCACAGAGATCCACCTGCCTCTGCCTCCCAAGTGCTGGGATTAAAGGCGTGCGCCACCACCGCCCTAGCTCTAGCTTCTTATTGGCTAACTCTTACATCTTAATTTAACCCATTTCTATTAATCTGTGTAGCACCACGAGGTTGTGGCCTATCAGCAATGTTTCAGCGTGTCTATCTCTGGTGGCAGATCCACGGCGGCTCTCTAACTTGGTCCTTCTTTCTCCCAGCATTCATTTCTGTCTTCCCTACCTATCTAAGTTCAGTTCTATCGACAGGCCAAGGCAGTTTCTTTATTTATTAATGGAATCACAGAACACAGAGGGGATTCCCACATCAACAGGACAGCCAAACTTGGGAAGTGAAGAAAACCATTGAATACAGAAAATTGGCTGGGCCCTTGTGGTGCACACCTTTAATCCCAGCACTTGGGAAGCAGAGCCAGATGGATCTCTGTGAGTTCAAGGCCAGCCTGGTCTACAGAGGGAGTTCCAGGACAACTAGGACTGTTACACAGGGAAACTGCATTGAAAGAAAGGAAGGAAGGAAGGAAGGAAGGAAGGAAGGAAGGAAGGAAGGAAGGAAATTGGTGAAACCGAATGCTGTAATTGAATGAGGGAGCCATGTTCCAGCCCTAGTAAGCAATAGAACTCAGCAGCTTTGACCATGTGGTTCTGGCTTTAGAGTCAAGGATAGTGGCTCTTCAAAGGCATTATGGGATCTCTCTCTCTCTCTGAAACTAAGGAAAACCATTGAGTTCAGGTGTATGGCAGGGGTGTTCCTACATGGAGACCAGAGAGGCCATTGTGTGAAGCCATGAAGTTGAAGTCTGGATTGCCTTGGTGACCAATATGTTAGAGATGCCAGAGCCATGGGATACCTGCCGAGGAGAGAGGCTAACAGGGAGTGGAACCAGTCCAAGAAAAAGAAGTGTGTTTCAGTCAACAAAACTGAAATGAATTGGAGATCTGAAGAGCACTTGACATCAGACATGGAGACACAGAGTTTGATTGTTTGCCCGGATGGTTTTCGGTCTTGTTTTTGGTCCACTATTTTCTACTGTGCTCCCTTCTCTATGTTTTGGAATGGTAACATATATCATATATCCTGTGCCAATATATGTTAGAAATATGTGATCTGCCTTTTGATTTTGATTTTATAGGAGATTGCCGTTAAGAGATTGTATGAATCTCAGAAGAGAATTTTAACTTTAGACTTTTAAACAAGTTTGAGGCTAGAAGGTGGTGGTGCACGCCTTTAATCCCAGCACTCAGGAGGCAAAGGCAAGCCATCTCATAATGCAGGTGCACTACAGCCATAGTGCTGTAGGACACGTAGTACTGGCGCACACTACAGTGTCTCTTCACAGTACTAGAAACCCTAAGTAAGACAACCCACTTCTGGGAAGACCTCTCTGGGTATGCAGGTATTGCTTACTTACTAAAATAACAGAAAGTTCCAGTTTAAAAGGGCTTACGATCTGAGTGCAGCTGAATCCAGCGTTTTTTTTCTCTGTAAAGCGATTCCTGCCTCCATGCCTGTGGGTCATTATTCTGGTTCTGATTTTGCTCCAGCACAGGAGCAGCCAGTGTCCCCAAGATGCTAGTCCCATCGGGGAAGGATTTCAGTGTGGAACTGGAGGTTGCCTAGATCTTTTCTCCCATAATCATTTCGTAGACTCCTCTCATCTAAGAGGTTGATAGCCTTGGGTGTGATGCTACAGACCTGCAATCCCAGCACTTGGCAGACTAAGGCAGGAGGATTGCTCTAAACCCAGTCAAACGCTAACCAACCTTAAAGCCTGGTGTACTAAACAAGGGTTGAACTCTCTCTCTCACTGTGTAGCCCTGGCTGGGCCTAACTCTGTAGGCCACAATGGCTGTGAACTCACAGAGATCCACATGCTTCTCCGGAGTGTTGAGTTGAAAACTGTATGACATCATTCTTAGGCTTCTATTTATTGTGATTGTTGGTGTGTGCTTATGTGTGCATGACATGGACACGAGGCCCTTGGACAACCTTGGTGTCAGTTCCCAGCTTGCAGCTTTACGTGGATTCTGAGGACTGAACTCGGGCTGTTAGGTTTGCATCCTCTGGCAGCAAAGGCCTTTACTCAGCTGGCTTCTCACCAGCCCCTTTCTCCATTCTCTATTCACTTTCGGAAAATCACTGCTCTCATTTGCACGTCTTTGCTCATCTAGCAAATCTGAATCCCCGGATCACCACGTCTTGACACACTGCAATTTATTTTATTTATTTATTTATTTATTTATTTATTTATTTATTTGCCACATAGGATTTCCAATGTATAACAGTCCTGTTCTGAAACTCGCTCTGTAGACCAGGCTGGTCTTGAACTCAGAAGTCTGCCTGCCTCTGCCTCCTGAATGCTGGGATTAAAGATGTGTGCCACCATTGTCCAGCTTGTTTTATTTATAAGTATAAATACAATTAAAATGTTGATAATGTTAGATCCCAACTCTGGGATGCTAACTCCTCAGGAGGGTCGCCCCAAGAAACCACTCACAGTCCGATTTGATGCAAAAGCAAAAGGAAGTTTATTCTTGTTTGCGCAAACAGGCTCCTCAGCCGTGCCAGGAAGAGAAGCCCCGGCTTGCTATTACAGGCTACTTTTAAAGGCAAAAAAAACACATATCCAGGGAGGGGGGTAGAGTGGGTTATTGTCAAATGCAGGAATTGACTCATTTTAAGGGCATTTACTATGACTGGTTATGTCAAAGGCGGGAGAGGCGGTTGCTGGGTCAGGCAAAGGACAGGGAAGCACCTGCAGGTTGTTGGAAAACACCTAACGTTCTCGTCCACAGGCAGGGTGGGGTCATGACTAGTTCACAAAAACATGTTTTCTCTAGTTTGCAAAAACATGTTTTCTTAAAAAATAAAAAGTAATTTTGAAAAAAATCACTAGGATTTTATTGTTGTTTAGTATATAATTTGTTTGTTTGTTTGTTTTTCGAGACAGTTTCTTTGTAGCTTTGGAGCCTTTCCTGGAACTCGCTCTGTATACCAGGCTGGCCTTGAACTCACAGAGAACCGTCTGCCTCTAATTCCTGAGTGTTGGGATTAAAGGTGTGTACCACCACCGCCCCGTTTGTTATATATATATTTTTAAAAGATTTGCTCATTATATATTCAGTGTTCTGCCTGCACCTCTGAAGAGGGTACCGGATTTCATTACAGATGATTGTGAGTCACCATGTGGTTGCTGGGAATTGAACTCAGAACCTCTGGAAGAGCTGTCAGTGCTCTTAACCTCTGAGTCATCTCTCTAATCCCCAATATGATTTTTTTTTTACTCTCTCCTCCTCCATTCTAAGGTTAAAATTCAGGGTCTTATGCACCACTGAGCCACACCCCAAGTCCTTATGCTCCTTATTCATTCCCATTTTGTATAGTTTTATTAGGGTTCTCTGGAGGAACAGAACTGGTGAGATGTATGATGGGGTCAGTGAGATGGCTCAGCAAGTAAAGGAACTTGCTGCTAAGCCTAAAGACCTGAGTTCAATCTCCAGGACCCACATAGTGGAAGAAGCAATTCCTACAAGTTGTCCCATAACCTTCAGCTGTGCATAATGTCCTCAAATTCTCCTGCCTTTATACACACATACACACACATGCACGTATATATATATGCACAAAAAGTAAACAACTAAAAATGTAACAGGATGTGTGTGAGAGAGAAGGGGGTTATAAGAATGGCTTATAAGTGATAGGGCTAGGGAATCCAATAGGGGTCATCTAGGGAATCAATAGGGATCATCTAGGGAATCCAATAGGGATCATCTAGGGAATCCAATAGGGGTCATCTAGGGAATCCAATAGGGGTCATCTAGGGAATCCAATAGGGATCAGCTAGGGAATCAATAGAGGTCATCTAGGGAATCCAATAGGGTCATCTAGGGAATCCAATAGGGATCAGCTAGGGAATCAATAGAGGTCATCTAGGTAATCAATAGGGGTCAGCTAGGGAATCAATAGGGGTCAGCTAGGGAATCAATAGGGGTCATCTAGGGAATCCAATAGGGTCATCTAGGGAATCCAATAGGGTCATCTAGGGAATCCAATAGGGATCAACTAGGGAATCAATAGAGGTCATCTAGGTAATCAATAGGGGTCAGCTAGGGAATCAATAGGGGTCAGCTAGGGAATCAATAGGAGTCATCTGCAGACCAGAAGTGGTAAGAACGTTCAGTCCATGAAGCTAGTGCTACAGCAGTGCTGGCAGTCTGACAGATTTCTTAGAGGCCCTACAATTTTTTTTTCCAAGACAGTGTTTCACTGTTTAGGTCTAGCTGTCTCAGAACTTGCTTTGTAGACCAGACTGGCTTCGAACTCACAGAGATTCTCCTGCCTCTGCATCCTGAGTGATGGGATTAAAGGTGTGTGCCACCACTGCCTGGCTGTTTTTTTTTTAAATTATTTTTTAAAGATTTGTTTATTATTTTATGTGCATTGGTGTTTTGCCTGCGTGTATGTCTGTGGAGGGTGTTGGATCTTCTAGAACTGGAGCTGCAGACAGTGTGAGCTGCCATGTGGGTGCTGAGACTTGAACCCGGGTCCATTGGAAGAGCAACCATTGCTCTTAACTGCTGAGCCATCTCTCCAGCCCCTTTAATTTATTTTGTATGTATTTGTATGTGTTTGTACCTGTGTGAATTTGTGTACATCACATATGTGCAGGGGTCCTCAGAGACCAGAGGAGATCGAGTTCTAGAGGGTTGTGAGGCACCTTATAGGTACTGGAAACGGATCCAGTGTGCACAGCAGGAAATGCTATTAACTTCTTTTCTTTTCTTTTTATTTTTTGGTTTTTCGAGACAGGGTTTCTCTGTGGTTTTGGAGCCTGTCCTGGAACTAGCTCTGTAGACCAGGCTGGTCTCGAACTCACAGAGATCCGCCTGCCTCTGCCTCCCGAGTGCTGGGATTAAAGGCGTGCGCCACCACCGCCCGGCGAAATGCTATTAACTTCTGAGTCATCTGTCTGTGCTGATTTTTAAAGTTCACTGGGCTGTTTGAATTGGTTGATTAGTCCCTTTTTCAAATTCGAGAAATATAGGCATTTATTCCAATATTTTTCTCCCTGCTTCCCTTTCCTATTCTTGTGGAACTCTGATTTCCTTTTAGCCTTCTTTCCACCCCTGCTAAAGTTATTGCAGGAAGTGTTCGGGAATGAGGGCTGCTTCCATGAGGAGGGCCTGGGGTAGCTGCTCCCAACTGCCAGGTCAGTACACTGGTGGGAGGTACCAAAGGGAGCCTTCAAGCCAAAGTACAGTGATTGATGACCCCTGTCGCTGAACTGCTTGGAATGGGGCAAAGACACTTGTCTGGCCCCATGTTCCGGCACAAATGGACCTTGCCCAAGCTCACCACAGACCAGAATGTTCACTTGAGGTTGTTGTCTGCACCTTCCATCTTCTGGTTTATCAGTACCCAACATTCAAGGCATGATAGTTCATTTGTCCACTTCATGGTTAATCTTTTTTTTTCCCCTTTTAGGTCTTTCAAGACAGGATTTTTCTGTGTAACACCTACATGGAACTAGCTCTGTAGACTCACAGAGGTCCACCTGCTTCTGCCTCCAGACTGCTGGGATTAAAAGGAGTGCACCACCACTGCCCTTGGTAGTCAGTGTAATAGGATCTCACTCAAGTTATCTAAGAGATAAGCTGGTCTGGTCTGTGAGGCACTTCCAGGAAGGATTAACAGATAGGAAAGAACTTCCCCCAGAGGCTGCACCTTAGTTGAGGGAGGGGCAAATATAAAAAGATCAAAGACAAGAGCTGGGTTCCTCACTTG
The DNA here is from genome assembly GCF_950005125.1 of Chionomys nivalis. Taxonomy (NCBI): domain Eukaryota; kingdom Metazoa; phylum Chordata; class Mammalia; order Rodentia; family Cricetidae; genus Chionomys; species Chionomys nivalis. The sequence goes on along the minus strand of NC_080092.1, from coordinate 13,941,468 downwards.
CTTGCCTCCTCTTCTTGGTGGTGTTGCTGCTGCTCCCATCACTGGCCAACACCAGACTCCAGTTTCTTCAGCGTTTCAACAAGAATTGAAGACTAGCTGGGATTAAAGGTGTTGCATCATTACCACCCGATTTTGAGATGAGTCTTAACCTGCAGCCTAGATTAGCCTAAAGCTCACTTTGTAGTCCTTGAATTTAAGAGACCCCTTAATGTTGGGAGTGCTGGCTTTCAAAACCAGTCAAGACCCTGCATTTATTATTATTATTATTATTATTATTATTATTATTATTATTATTATTAACTATTACTTTAATTTGTTTTTATTTATTTATTTGTTTGGCTGGTTGCTTGGTTGGTTTTTCGAGACAGGGTCTCTCTATAGCTTTAGAGCCTGTCCTGGAACTAGCTCTTATCGACAGGCTGGCCTTGAATTCACAGAGACTTGCCTGCCTCTGCCTCCTAAATGCTGGGATTACAGACATGTGCCACACCCAGCCAGTGCCAATGTTTTGTCAGAGAGAGAGAGAGAGAGAGAGAGAGAGAGAGAGAGAGAGAGAGAGTTGTGTATGCTTGTAGGCCAGAAGAGGGTGCCAGATTTCATTACAGATAGCTGTGAGCCACCATGTGGTTGCTGGGAATTGAACTCAGGTCCTCTGGAAGAGCACTCATCTCTGCAGTCCCGAGTGCCAATGCTTTTAATCCAGTACTTGGATGGAACTCTGTGAGTTGGAAGCCAGCCTGCTCTACATAGCTAGTTCCAGGCCAGCCAGATACACCATAAGACCCTATCTAAAGAAAGAAAAGGAAAAGAAAGAGAAGAAGAAAGAAAGGAGAAAAACATGTTAAATAATAATAATAAAATGGAGAAATAAAAAACCTGGGATACATGAGCTCTGTCTTGCTAAAAAACAAACAAACAAACCAAAAACCCTAAATAAATAAATAGACATGAATCCAAACATAGCAATAAAATTTAAATATTAATGGACTAAGTACTTAAATTAAAAGCAGAGAGACAGGAAGAGTAGTATGGGCCAGAGGCTGAAGCAAGAAGATAGCTTGAGCCCAGGAGTTGGAGTCAGGCTGGGCAACAGAAAGAGACCTCATCATTCCTCTCTGTTTTGTCTTTTTCCCATCAGTGCTGGGACTTAATGTAAGGTCTTTAACACAAATTCCTATTATGCATCCAGGCAGTTCAGTTCTTGAACCTAGCTATAACAGAACTTTTTTTTTTTTTTTTTTAGTTTTTCGAGACAGGATTTCTCTGTAGCTTTGGAGCCTGTCCTGGCACTAGCTCTTGTAGACCAGGCTGGCCTCGAACTCACAGAGATCCGCCTGCCTCTGCCTCCCGAGTGCTGGGATTAAAGGCATGCGCCACCACCGCCCGGCTAACAGAACTTTTTTATTTAATTTTGTTTATTTGGTTTATGTGTAAAGGTATTTTGCCTGTGTATATTTTACCTGGACACCACCTGTGTGCCTGGCCTCTAAGGAGGCCAGAGAAGGGTGTCAGATCTCCTAGATCTGGAGTTACAGATGGTTGTGAGCTACTGGGAATCAAACCCTACGCCTCTGGAAGGGCAGCCAGTGCTCTTAACCCTGAATCATCTCTCTGGTCCCAGCAGAATATTTTTTCAAGTTTAGACAGTTTGTGAGATCCTGTTTCAAAAAATAATAAATTAGCCAGGAGGCGGCAGCATATACCTGTAATCCCAGCACTCAGGAGGCAGAGGCAGGTGGATCTCTGTGCGTTCAAAGCCAGCCTGGTCTATACAGTAAGTTCCAGGACAGTTTCCAAATCTATACAGAGAAAACTTTTCTTGAAATAACCCCCCCCATCATCATCATGAATAAATAATTTGAGTCTAGTCTGGTCGAGCATTCTTGTAATGCCAGCACTAGGGGCATGAGAGGCATGAAGACCAAGAGTTCAAAGACAGCCTCTGCTATATATGGAGCTCAGGGATAACAGCAGGAATTATAAATAAAAAGTTTGAAAAGTTAAGGAGGGAACTGACAAGTAGTCTAACTGCTAAACCCAGCCAAACAGAGCCAATTGGTATTTACGAGGACTATTCTCCATGAAGTGTAACAACGTTCGCGCGTTATGAAGAGGTGTATAATCTAAACAGAGAATGAACAGTTGCATTTTTTTCTCTTTTTTTTGTCGCCTCCCCCCGCCCCCCCTCCCCGGCCCCGCAGTATTGAGGAGGTCGAGCACAAGGCTCTGCGCATGGCAGTCAAGCGCTCTGTCACTGAACTGTACCCTAGCCGGTTTCCTCCTCTATTTATTTATTTATTTTTTAACGGAAATTAAAGCTCGGATCCTGCCGACTCTTGGGGATCAGGGTGAGGGGCCCCACCGGGCCCCTTGGGGTGGAGGGGAGGAGGGGCGGGCCGAAGCGTGGTACCGCCCTCGCCCTGAGCGCGCTGCGTTCCGTGCCCGCCGGCCCGCGCCATGGGCTGCCTCTTTGGGCGCGCCGTGCTGCGGGCGTTGTTGTGCGGGCCACGCATTCCAGGCCTGCTGGTGCGCCCCAGTTCCGGTGAGTCCTGCACCCGTGGGGAGCTGGGCGGATGGGTTCCGCGCGGCCTTTGTTTGCCCACGTGCGACAGCCCAAGGCTTGGTTTTGTCCCGGAGGATCGTGCAAGCGCAACCCCCAACAGGGATCAGGGCTTTTAGCAGAAGAAAGCCAAACCCCAGGCGGGGAGACTAGCACACTCGTGGCTTCTAATGGTCTGTGTGTGTGTGTGTCGGGGGGGGGGGGGATCACGTTCTTGCCACAGAGTCGTTGTTCCCAAGGTATTGAAAGCCAACTTAAGCCACCAGAGCAGGCCTAAGACAACCCGGCCACTTTCTAGGGTCCCTGCGCTTGCAACACATTTATGGGGTGCTTTCTGAGAGCCAGATAATGCACCCTGGGAATTGAACAGTCTCATCAAGATACATGGCAGCAGAGCTCTGGGGTACCCAGGGTCCCCTGTCGTCTCGCAGGGTCCCCTGTTATCTCTGGTAGAACAAACGGGTATAATTCAGCCTGTTGAGTTGTAGTGGACACCCATTGTGGCCTGAGGATAGAGCCTGGTCCCTCCTTTCTAACTTAACTTGATGCTTCCTCTTTCTTTTTTTTTTTTTTTTTTTTTTTTTTTGAGACAGGGTTTCGCTGTGGCTTTGGAGCCTGTCCTGGTACTAGCTCTTGTAGACCAGGCTGGTCTCGAACTCACAGAGATTCACCTGCCTCTGCCTCCCAAGTGCTGGGATTAAAGGCGTGCGCCACCATCGCCCGGCGATGCTTCCTCTTTCTTTGGTACACTTTGTGAAACTAGTGGGGGCTAGGACCCTCTCAAAAGTAGAATTTAAGCCCTTAATCGCAGCACTCAGGAGGCAGAGGCAGGTGGATCTCTGAGTCCTAGGCCAGCTTGATTTTCAGAGTGAGTTACAGTTCACCCAGAGAAACCTTGTCTCAAAAACAAAAAACAAAACAAAGTAGCATTTCATCTTGGAGGAGACACTCAATGTCCTGGCAGTGGCATGGGGGTCACAGAATCAGAACAGTGTTCTCTTGAGAGGCAACCTGAATCCCCCGGCAGCTGAGTTCCTCTCCTGCAATGTGGTTTACTCCCCATCAAAGTCCTTCTCAATTCCCATCCCTTGGTCCCCAGCGCTCAGGACACCTGGAAGATTTCTCCACACCCAAAGGGTGAGCTCCCAGCGTGCAGGCCTGGGGTTCACACAGTGTGGCACCCCGGAGTCATCATTAACAGGCCTGGTTGCTCCTGAAGTTATCTGAGCCGTTTGGGGAAAACCATCTTCACCCTGGGCAGCTTCTGCTACTACCAGGGCAGCTCCCGGTCGTTTTTGTTCATCCAGACCTTCCTACTTGGTGGCAGGCACTTTCCAGTCCTGTGCTGTCTGAGCTCTGTCGGGGGATCTAGGTGGGACAGACCTGAGAATGTGGAGCGTCTTCACCCCTGACTTTTTCTTTTCTTTTTTTTACAGGAGGGCCTTCCTGGCCCCAGGAGCGTACCCTGATTGCGGTGAAGCCAGATGGGGTACAGCGGAGGCTCGTGGGGACTGTGATACACCGCTTTGAGAGGCGGGGCTTCAAGCTGGTAGGGATGAAGATGTTGCAGGTACCAGCCCTTGGCCCGTGTTGTCACTAGGGTCTCTTAGCACTGGCAGTTGCAAGGGTTGGAAGGTAACCATTCTGGGAGCTAGCTTCCGTAGCTGTGTCTGAAAGGTGTCCCAAACTCAGGACACTAATTGGGGCTTTACTCTCCCAGGGTTCTTCAAACCCCTCTTTCCACACAGGCACCAGAAAGCATCCTTGCTGAGCACTACCGGGACCTGCAGACGAAGCCATTCTACCCAGCCCTTCTCAGCTACATGAGCTCTGGGCCTGTGGTGGCCATGGTACAGCAGGGCAGGGGCAATGGAATGGGTGTGTGTGGGGGGTGTCTTCCCCTAAGCGAAAGAAAGGGCTTGGATTGAGCCCGCCTGGGGTCCCCCAACTTCTCTCCAACCCGCATGTCTGTGCTGCAGGTCTGGGAAGGGCACAATGTGGTCCACATCTCAAGGACCATGATAGGACACACTGACTCAACTGAGGCAGCCCCAGGGACGATCAGGGGAGACTTCAGTGTTCACATCAGCAGGTATGGAGGCCCCAACACCCTTGTGTCCCCATATAGGCTAAAGAAGGCTAGTTTAGGATGGCAGCTGGCACTTAAGACAGAGCCATGAAGCTGTGTGTGGGGGGTGCAGTACTCAGGAGACAGAGGCAGGTGGATCTCTGAGTGCAAGACCAGCCTGGTGTACAGAGTGAATTCCAGGATAGCCAGAGCTACACAAGAGAAACCTTGGGGTTTTTTGGGGGGAGAGGGGGGGCAGAGGAAGACAGATTCTTGAGAACTGGGTGTCTTGCTGGGTTGAAAGTTTCTGATAGTTGGGTGTTTACTATAAGATTGATTGATTGATTGATTTGAGATAAATTGTCAGGTAAGCCAGGCTAGCTTTGAGGTTATTAAGTAGTTCAGGTGTCTTGAACTCTTTATCTTCGGGCCTCTACCAACCTGAATGTTAACTTACAGTATGCTGCCTTGTCTGATTAAACCTTTTCCCCTGACTCTTTTTTTTCTTTCCAAACAGGGTTTCTCTGTGTAGCCCTGGCTGCCTGAAACTCACTTTGTAGATCAGGCTGGCCTCACAGAGATCCACCTGCCTCTGCCTCTGCCTCCCGAGTGCTGGGATTAAAGGTGTCTACAATCACACAGGGTGTTTACTGGCTGTTTAGTATTCTTTTTTTTTTTAAATATTTATTTATTTATTTATTATGTATACAATATTCTGTCTGTGTGTATGCCTGCAGGCCAGAAGAGAGCACCAGACCCCATTACAGATGGTTGTGAGCCACCATGTGGTTGCTGGGAATTGAACTCAGGACCTTTGGAAGAGCAGGCAATGCTCTTAACCTCTGAGCCATCTCTCCAGCCCGGCTGTTTAGTATTCTATTTTGGTCAACAACCATGAGGGATTGGCTCTGATGACCGGTAGGAAAAGGCAACTCTCAGAAGCTGGTGTATAGCCTGGCTTCTGAGCTTTCAAGAAACCAAAGCCAGGCTAGATACAAATTTCCAGCCCCTGTTACTGCCCACCCACTTTTCCTTCCTCCTTTCCCTCTTTTTTTTTTTTTTTCTTTTCAGATAGGATATCATGTAATCCAGGCTGGTTTCAAACTGATCCTCTTGCTGAGGATGACCATGAACTTGTAATCTTCCTGCCTCTACCTCCCAAGTACAGACATGCACTGCCATGCCTAGTTTATGTGGGACTGGGGATCAAAGTCAGGGCTTTCTGCATGCTAGACAAGCACTCTGTCAACTGAGCTGCATCTCTCATCTTCCTTCGTTTGTGTGTGTGTGTGTGTGTGTGTGTGTCTGTGCATGTACCTGCAGTGCCTGTGTAAGCCAGAAGAGGGTGTATTAAGATGCCCTGGAGCTGGAGTTATGGGTAGTTTGAAGCTGCCCTATTTTGGGTACTGGGAACCAAGCTCAGGTTCTCTGCAAGAGAATGCACTCTTCACTGCTGAGCCACCGCTCCAGCCCCCTCTCTTTTCCTTTCTGAGATGGGGTTTCCCTCTATAATCAGCCTGGCCTAGAACTCGAGGCTATCCTCCTGTCTCAGCTCCTCCAGTGCTGGTATTATAGGCCATGGCACCATAGCCCATTCCTTTCTCTTCTGTATGGTCACCTTGTTCCCTGACAGGGCAGGAGGCTGGAGGTGAATTGTCCCTGGGACCCCTCTCACTGAGGCATAGGCGTGCTTTTCCTCCTCCCACAGGAATGTCATCCATGCTAGCGATTCTGTGGAGGGTGCCCAGAGGGAGATCCAGCTGTGGTTTCAGAGCAGCGAACTGTTGAACTGGGCAGACGGCGGTCACCACAGCAGCTGCAGCCCAGCCTGAGGGTTTGAACTGCCCACTGTTCTTCAGGGTTCATCCATGACCAACTACCTCTGCCAACAAGAACCCAAGCCCATACCCTTCCCATCTTCCAAACCACACCCTGTCCACCTTTTGTCCAGCTCCAGCCCAGGGGAGTCCAAGCCTCAACTTTATGTGCCTTGTACCTTAAGCCAGCACAATATTGGATCATATCCTTCTATACCTAAGTGCCAGACAACCTTTTGGATATTGTCAGAGGTGATTTTGCCTGCCCAAGAGGAGAGACATTAAAATCTTCTGCTTTAAATGGGAATGGTATGCTTATTTCTGCTGTCTCAGCATTGTGTGCCCTTGCCTGGGGAGATGTGAAGAAAGAGTAACTCCATCCATTCCTACCTTGGAGAACCTGTGAGTTTACTGCACTGACAGAGACGTGGATGACGGTGAGGGCTTAGCTGCAGAAGCATGCATGACTTGAGAACAGCTGAACCACTACAAAGTCCCACCCTACAGGGGTAATGACATCAAGAAAACTGCATGGTAGAATCTTGCTTTCAGTTAACCTACCTCTTAAATACTCTAGCAAACCTGTCCCAAGACCCCCGAGAGTAGGAAGGAGTACTGGGTGGGGAATCTAAGGCAAGAGTCCACTACCCCATTCCTAGCTACCACTGTATTCTCCTTATTTTACTGATGTGACTGCAGAGACCAGCATCTTACAGGTTACCACTACAATGCCTGCTCCATCATGTCCAGTAGTCATATCTGGAGAAAACTGCTTTATTCCAGCACCCTAATGAGTGGTTTTTTTTATACATGGTGTAAACAGGCTTGAAGGTTATAGTTTTACTCTCCCATGAGAAGGAGCCCTTAACTTTGACAAATATATGAGCCAGGCAAGAGTGTGAGGCCAGGAGATGAAGAATCCAAACGGAGTTCCTTGGCTGCCGTTGTTGCAGCTTCTGCCTGTACGCTTTGATTTTTCTGAGAGAGGGTGGTGGCAAGGGATAGGTGGGGCCTAAGGCCTCTTCAAGGCACGGAGCCTGTGGGTGGGTAGGGGTGTCAGTCCTTGTGGGTATTGTGTCAGGTCTCCTGTGGTCGGAACAGCAGAGGCTTACACTTCAGCGGCTACTCTCATCTTTCTCTCAAAGCAGCCCAGACACTAGAGAGCAACCTGCACGCCAGACCTGGTGTGGTCTGTGACAGCGACCGCTGCTTGATACAGCACGTCACATCTCACCCCGGATCCTGAAGTGGCTAACACAAGTAGCTGATACACATGACCGCTTCGGAGGCTAGCTGACAAGTCATTTCACTTTTCAAAATCTTGACGATGGAACCCAGTCGTGGGTTCTCAGCACCGGTCTGCCTGAGCAGCTTCACGAGAATCTGGATCCCTGCCAGCCACCAAGAGGGTCACTCTGGGATTTTTCACCGGGGCGAGCCACGCGAGGGAGCTATTGGATTTGCAGGCTCCCGATCCTCTCGCACTGGGAGGGAGTGTCCAAGAGGCAGAGCGGTGCACGTCAGGAGTCCCGACTTCCACAGTTGCTACGACAGCGTCTAGCGAGCCTGGGTTCTTGGATTAAGCGGCAGCACCGACATCCAACTGGGAAAGGACTGGGGGCGGGAGGAGTGTGTTTAACAGGCGGGAGCAGCACACTGCGTCAGCGTCTCCTCCCACAGTCCCAGCAGGCCGCGCGCCACTATGGGCGGGGTGTCCGCGGGATGGAATGGGAAGAGCTGGAGGGCGGGGATAGGAAGGCGTGGAGGGACCAGACACCTCCTTGTGGGCGGGGCCTCCTTGCGGGGAGAGCCTGGTGGGCGGGGTGGCGCGGTCGTGGGACTCTGGTCCTGGATGTTTCTGGGCTCTGGGCGGAGCGAGCAGCTTGCAGAGCGCAGTGCGCAGCCTGGAAAGGTAGGGTCTGGTTCCCAGTTTTACTGCCCTCGCCACTCCAGCCGGCACCCAGCGTCATGGCCCAGCAGCCGCCCGACGTTGAGGAAGACGATTGTCTTTCTGAATACCACCACCTCTTCTGCCCGGACCTTCTCCAGTGAGCTAAAGCAGGGAACCAGGGAGCGATCCGGGGTTGGGGAACAAGGTTCAGAATGGAACCGCTGCTGGATGTGACAGCACAGAGGTCGGGTGCTCAGTACCCTGCTTCTGGGCGATCATAGACCTGAAGTTTCTTGGGGTTCCGGAAGGATGGGATGAGGGACTGAGTGAGGAAGCCGGTTCGTTTTGAAAACGTCTCACCTGAGACCTTACTACACAGGGCATTTTAGGTTAAATAGTCCCCTTCAGCCCCGAACTTCTAGCCCAAGAATAAAAGACTTTAAAGATTGCAGTTTTGTGGCTAGGGATTTTCGTCGAAACCTGTAAGACTCCATCCTCTGTAGGAGCATATTCCTTTCACAGCCGCAATGGGTGAATGTTCATGGGCTCAAAGTCCTCCTTTGGCCACCTATTTACCCTCTGTTTACACTGATTTATTTATTGACTTAATTTGTTTAGTTTTGGTTTTTCTAGACAGGGCTTCTCTGTGTAGACCTGGGTGCCCTGAAACTCTCTCTCTCTGTAGACCAGGCTGGCCTCCAACTCACGAAAATGATCATTGCCTGTCTCTGCACCCCCCCCCCCCAGCGCCTCCAGTTCTGGGATTAAAGGCATGCACCACCACTGCCTGGCCAGTGATTTATTTATTGAGACAGAATCTCATGTAGCTCATGCTGGCCTTCAACTCCTGGTTCCCCTGCCTCCACCTCTCAAGTACTGGACTTACCGACATGCATCCTCCATCCGGCTAAAACATTGGTTTTAAAGTAGATTCTAGGGGCTAGAAGGACAGCTCAGTGTCTCAGAGCACTTACTGCTCTTTCAGAAGACTCAGCTTTGGACCCTAGCATCCACACAGGACTACACCATCTGTAGGCACATGGGCAAAACACTCATAGAGACAAAATAAGTAACTTAAAAATGACTACGTTTTCCTTTTTTGAAGGGACAAGGTGGCCTTTATCACAGGTGGTGGCTCTGGGATTGGCTTCCGGATTGCTGAGATTTTCATGAGGTACACACTGCTCTGGGACCCTCCCTACCACTTTACTTTCCTTTGAGTGGACCCTAATGGATTTTGGGGAGTGGTTGAGTGCTGCCCTGGGGGGAAGACAGCACCTTTGGAGTCTCCTAGAGGTGGATGACACTGTGTGACTAGCCTCAGCGCTTCACAGGCTATGAGGGGGCTGCTACGGTGGCGGAGTGTCTCTTGGGACAGGTCTGTGGCATCAGGAGAGGCTTAGGGACTTGCTACTGAAGCTGGTCAGGCGGAGGCAGAAGAGCCCTTCTCCAGCTCTCCCCAGTGCTCTACTTTCCACAACCTGAAGTGAATCCCACAAGAATTGATTTTGACTCCAGGTAGTGCCCTGTTATTTGAAGCTTTATGCAATTCCTTCTCAGCAGAACAAAGGTCTGTGTGTTATCTGATCATGAAGATTAGATAAGTTAGTGCAGTTTTTGTGGAACCTGTGTAGCGGGTAGTCCCCATTGTCACCATGAGGCTCCCTCTCTCAAAATGGGCTCTCTGTCCTCCATGCCAATGTCCCAGCAGCCCCTGCACAGGTCTGGGATTGGCACCAGTAGCCCGCCACACCTTCTCTGCCATGTACACGGTATCTGGGTTAGAATACCCCAAGCCAGAGACATAGCGCAGAAACCTAGGAGTGGGCAACCATGGTATCCAGCAGCACTTTCAGAATTACTCGGCCCTGCCTGAGTCCCTCTGCCTACTGCCAGTTATGTTTCAGCCTTGATTTATACCTCGGCCTCAGAAGCTCTCAGGGGAGTTCCTTATAGAGTACTGCCTGGTAGGTGCCCCCAGGGTGTGTCCCTCCTACTTGCCTCCTCAGGCTGCCATCTGCTTTTGCAGGCATGGCTGCCACACTGTCATCGCCAGCAGGAGTCTGCCAAGAGTGACCACGGTGAGGAAGAGAGAAAGACTGGGGTTCTGAACGTGGGTGGGGAAGAGTCCTGGGGCCCAGGGTCTAAAACCACCTAAATCTGTTTCGTCTTGTGTAGGGAACTCAGTGAAAATGGACTGTCAGAGATACCGTTGCCTTGTTTGAGACCAGTCTGATCTACAAGAGCTAGTTCCAGGACAGGCTCCAAAGCTACAGAGAAACCCTGTCTGAAAAAACCACAAAAAAAAAAAAAAAAAAAAAAGAAAGAAAAGAAAGATACCTTTGCCTTTTCAGAAGTGTACTTATTGGGTCACGTTTTTGGAAGTAATATGGTTTCAGAATTCTTTTTTTTTTTTTTTTTTTTTTTTTTTGGTTTTTCGAGACAGGGTTTCTCTGTGGTTTTGGAGCCTGTCCTGGAACTAGCTCTTGTACACCAGGCTGGTCTCGAACTCACAGAGATCCGCCTGCCTCTGCCTCCTAAGTGCTGGGATTAAAGGCGTGCGCCACCACCGCCCGGCTCAGAATTCTTCAGTAGTATTACCAGCATTGTGAAGGCCCTCATCCCACCCATCTATGTCCAGGGGAAATGCCCACAGGGTAGGCAGACGGTGGGATCTGGGACAGACGACAGGCAGATGACAGGTTACAGAGAATTCAGGATATCTTATCAACATCCACCAGGGGTCATGCCCCCAGGAGGTGGCTATTTTCAAGCCAAGGCTCCGTTGGCAGGAATCCTAGCATAATGTATCATTTCCATAGAGGTCTGAAGGCTGCTTCTCCAGGCTGAGGCTGCTAGCCAACCTTCCTGCTTTCTGCTGCCTAGGCTGCTGAAAAGTTGGTTGCTGCTACGGGAAGGCGGTGCCTCCCTCTGTCTATGGACGTCCGAGTTCCCCCAGCTGTCATGACTGCTGTGGACCAGGCACTGAAGGAGTTTGGCAAAATCGACATCCTTATTAACTGTGAGTCAGCAATAAGTGAGATCTGAGTCTTCTCAGAGGTCGGTAGTGCTGCTTGGAAGCTCCAGGACTCTGTTGCCAGGGGCAGGGATGTGCCAGAGAGCCTAGGTGCTTGTCCTGGCTCAACTATGGCCTCACAGTTGCCGGAGGCAAGACTCAGGCTGCAGGCTCTGGCCTGACAAGTTTTGCTCTTTCCGAGTGGTGGATCAGTAAACCTAATCTACACTGGGTGCCCGGTGAACCTGAAAGTCACAGTTCAAGGGTGTTCTTGGGTACTGAGATTTCCACTGTAAAAAAGGGGCTGGTAGCTGGGCGGCAGTGACACACGCCTTTAATCCCAGCACTAGGGAGGCAGAGATAAGCGGATCTCTGTGAGTTTGAGGCCAGCCTGGTCTAGAGAATGAGTTCCAGAACAGGCTCCAAAGCTACACAAAGAAACCCTGTCTTGGAAAAACAAAAAACGAACAAAACAAACAAACAAAAGTGGGGTGGTGAGGTGGCTCAGTAGCTTAGACCTCAGTCATATTCCTGGGACAATGTGGCTCAATTTTTTTTTTCCTGAGACAGGGTTTCTCTGTATAGCCCTGGCTGTCCTGGAACTCTGTAGACCAGGCTAGCCTTGAACTCCCCTTGAGATCCCCTTGACTCCAAAGTGTCACCAAGACTAAGCCTTAGGGCACCATGCCAGCTAAAGACTCTGTTTTCTTTTTCTTTTCTTTCCTTTTCTTTTTCTTTTTTTTTATCTGGTTTTCTCTGTAGCTTTGGAGCCTATCCTGGAACTAGCTAGCTCTTGTAGACCAGGCTGGCCTTGAACTCATAGAGATCCACCTGCCTCTGCTTCCCGAGTGCTGGGATTAAAGGCGTGCATTGTTGAAGGAGCTGTGGGCTGCGTTCCTGCCACCCAGCTCCCGGCTGCCTGGCTAGTTTATGCCACAAAATAACGACACACAAACTGTATTCTTATAAACACTGCTTGGCCCATTTCTATTAATGGGTGTAGCACCACGAGGTGCGCTTACCAGGAAGATTCTAGCCTACATCCATCCTGGGTCGGAGCTTCATCGCGTCTGCCCTGGAGAGCAGTGGCCTGGCATCTGTCTGAGGTGTCTTCCCTCACTTCCTCTTCCTCCCAACATTCTGTTCTGTTTACTCCACCCACCTATGTTCTAACCTATCAGGGCCAAGCAGTTTCTTTATTAATTAACCAATGACCTTCCTCCATCAGTCCATCAGTGCACCAACACCACCCACCCTAAGACTTTATTTTCAAATAAGGTCACATTCACAAACACTAAAAAAAAAAAAAAATCTTTTTTTTTAATTTTTTAAAAATTCTTTTTGTATTTATTTGTTTTAGTTTTTCGAGACAGGGTTTCACTATTTAGCTCTGGCTATTCTGGAACTCGCTTTGTAGACCAGGCTGGCCTCAAACTCACAGAGATCCATCTGCTTCTGCCACCCAAGTGCTGGGATTAAAGTCGTGTGCCACCACTGCCCCCAGTCTACTATCTATTTTTGTGAGACAGAATTTCCTGTAGGCCAGGCTGGGGTTAAACTTATTGTGGGCTTGAAGTTACCCTTGAACGCCTGATCCTTCTGCTTCTGCCGCAAGTGCTGTATCCGTACTTGGTTTTAGAACTTCTTGGCATCTACTCTTCTATCCTATGCCTATTGCCCAAGAATTTCCTCAAGTGCTCTGAGCCCTGCCTTGGCCAGCTTAGACCTCTTTGAAGGTCTCCACGCTCTGATTGCCCACAGAGAACAGGCTCCTGTCTGTACTCTTTTTTTTTGGGGGGGGGATTTTCGAGACAGGGTTTCTCTGTAGCTTTTTGGTTCCTGTCCTGGAAGCTCTTCTAGACCAGGCTGGCCTGGAACTCACAGAGATCCGCCTGCCTCTGCCTCCCGAGTGCTGGGATTAAAGGCGTGCGCCACCACCGCCCGGCTATCCTGTCTGTACTCTTGACAGGGCTCGCCCACCAGCGCCCTGTCTTCTCAGGGCTCAGCCCACTAGGGCCATGTCTTCTCAGGGATCAGCCCACCAGCGCCCTGTCTTAGCAGGGCTCAGCCCACTAGCGCCCTGTCTTCTCAGGGCCACAGCCACCAGCTTTCCCCTCTCTTTTCTCCAGGTGCAGCTGGAAACTTCCTGTGCCCTGCCAGCGCCTTGTCTTTCAATGCCTTTAGGACTGTGGTTGACATCGACACCATTGGCACCTTCAATGTGTCGCGAGTGGTTTATGAGAAGTTCTTCCGGGTGGGTATCCTTCTGGTAGGGGCCTTTCCTCCTGTGGTTACCCACTCAACGTCATCCCTTGTATGTTTTAGGACCACGGAGGAGTGATTGTGAACATTACCGCCACTCTCAGTATGCGGGGCCAGGCGCTACAGCTCCATGCAGGCGCTGCCAAGGCAGCCGTGGGTATGAGAGATTATCCTCTTGGTGATCCCTGGAGGCTGATAATCTGCACATGAACTTGGTCCTAGCCGTGGGCACTGTAGAGGCTAGGCTTGATCCTGAGCTCCCTGTGGTTTTTAGGCCACCTCGCAGGCAGCATAGCCTGACGATCTCCCCTCCTGTGCGCATTTCTTCCATGCAGACGCTATGACACGACACTTGGCTGTGGAGTGGGGTCCCCAGAATATCCGTGTCAACAGCCTGGCTCCTGGTCCCATCAGTGGCACCGAGGGGATCCGGCGATTGGGTAAGTCTTTTTGGGAGTTTGGGACACCCACCAAAGCTTCTCGAATTGTAGCAGGGTTTAAAACATTCTGTCTTCAGCTAGGCAGTGGTGCTGCACGCACTCAAGAGGCAGAGGCAGGCAGATCCCTGAGTTCGAGGACAACCAGGGCTACACAGAGAAACCCTCTCTTGGAAAACAAACAGAAACAACAAACATTTTGTCTCATTCCAGTCAAGAAATTATCCAAATGTTTGGCCTTCTCCCTTGTCTAACTTGGCCTACTCTTAGGGTCTCCATACCCTCATTACCCGGAAGGTATCACTTTCCCTCCTGTGGATTCTGTGTCAGTCTGGTTCTGTTGCTCTTCTGCTAGGTCCTGGTAGAACAACTCCCTTTTCCAGATGTGGGTCAGGCAGAGTGCTGGCTGGGGGAGCAGCGAACACTGTGCTCTAGGGGCTGACTGGGTCCCCACTTCCTATTGCCTTCCAGGGGGCCCCCAGGACAGTTTGAAATTAAAGGGTCTTTTAAGCCCTCTGCAAAGACTTGGAAACAAGACGGAGATCGCCCATAGCGTGCTGTACCTGGCCAGCCCTCTGGCTTCCTATGTCTCAGGGATTTTGTTGGTGGTTGATGGTGGCAGCTGGATGACATTCCCAAATGACATCAAGCCACTGGCAGAGTTTGGATCTTCCTCTGCTAAGCTCTAGGTAACAAACTATTCCCACTTCTTGGGGTCCGCATGTCCTTGGATACCCCCAGTTTACCGGGTCAAGTGCAGCAGGTTTTCTTGGGACCCTGCCCCTGTTGCACAGAGGGCCCTGTCTGGTGGGCAGAGCCGGTCTCCAAGGCTGTGAAGGAAATGGGCTCCTGGCACTGGGTTTTCCTCAGAGAGGGTTAGTCTGTTCCCTTTTGGAGGGTTACAGCCTTGCGATTTCCCGCTGTAGTCTCTGGAGTGTGGAGGTTACAGGAGTACATAATGGGATACAAAGTTTTCTTTTCTTTCTTTTCTTTTTAAGATAGGATCCCTTGTAACTCAGGCTATCTTCAAGCACACTGTGTAGCTGAAGGTGAAGATGATTTTGCACTTCTGATTATCCTGTCTCTACCTCCCAAGTGTTAAAATCAGAAAAGAGCCACCACGCCTGTTTTTTTGCAGTGCTAAAGATCACACCCAAGGTATCATGTTTGCTAAATCAACACTGTATCAACTGAACTATATCCTCTGCCCCAGGATGCATATTTTGACACACAAACATTGTATTTTTTTTATTTTTATCTTTTTCTTTTTTTTCTTTCTTTTTTTTTTTTGTGGTTTTTCGAGACAGCATTTCTCTGTAGCTTTGGAACTTGTCCTGGAACTCACTCTATAGACCAGGCTGGCCTTGAACTCACAGAGATCTGCCTGCTTCTGCCTCCCAAGTGCTGGGATTAAAGGCATGCGCCACCACCACTCAGCGTATTTTTAAAATTGTATCCAGAAGGCAGTATTCTTCATGGAATACTGCCTCCTTCCTCACAGAGGCCTATAGTCACAGCAGAAATGTTGAATGTGAATTTGGAAATCCTAGCCATCTAAACCTTACACTCTGGTGACCAAGCTGTTACCATAGTTTTCCTCTCCAAAGCCCACACCCAGTGCGGGTGGGACCAGGTTGTGAGCCTAGCCTAATGCTTGCTCATGGGGTCTGAAGAGTTCCTATGATCTTGTCAGAGAAAATTGCGTTATCTTTTTAAAAAGAATATTTTTAATATAATGATATCTATCATTTGGAATTTGTAAGTTTCTAGAAAGAAAATTAAAAATTTAATTCTATCAGTGAAATAGGGAGTTGTGTTTTCTGTCTTTTTTTTCTCCAAGACGGGGTTTCTCTGTGTAACAAACCTAGATGTCCTGGAACTATCTCTGTAGATCAGGCTGGTCTCAAACTCACAGAGATCCGCCTGCTTCTGCCTCCTGTGTGCTGGGTTTAAAGGTGTGCACCACCACTACCACCACCTGACAGCTTCCTGATTTCTTACCAAGGGATTCCAGATCAGAGGGAGGAGTGGCACTGTGGCTATCTTTGTTTGGGGGTGGGGGGGATTCTGTCACTGGTCGGCTGGCCAATTGAGAGGAACGATTTGGTCCCAGAGACGGGGTTTTCATTGGGATGGGTCTTACTGAGGAAGAGGCCCACGTTTCGAGGAAGCAAATAACAGTGGCTGTAAACAGCGGCTTGTGATTTTGCTTAGGTTCCTCTTTTGTTTTTTTAATATCTGTGCACGACGTTTTGCATTTTAATAGACCATAAAGAAATTCTTATTATCTGGTGCCCAAAGTGGGGCATCCCATGGCTCCAGGGCTCCTGGTGCGCATGTACTCCTTCCCCACTTTCCCGGAGCTCCCTGTGTGTGCTTTCCCAGCGTCCCTGCATCCACCACCACCACCCCACCCCCAGCCCCTGCGCTCTCTTCGCTTGCCTGCTCTATGGTCTAGCCGCTTGTAGCCATTGGGTGTCCTCCCGAATTGACTCTGACCAGCTCCCACAGGCGCTGTGGCAAATTCTGGTCTTTGAGCATCCATCCCTTGGCGTGTCTACTCACGCCCACACCCAGGGGTTCTGCACATGAACTGGGTAGAGTCTGGCCCAGCATCTCTGAGCATTCGCTCAGCTTACTGAGCCTGAGCTATCTTGGCGCCGCACCTGCACCACCTGGTGTTCAAACATCGTCACTACATCTAAACACCTTCATGCTACTTACTCATGCTTCCAGGGAAGGCCACAGCCCAGCCCTCTGAGGAGCAACACCCCAACTGATAAGATACTAGGGAACTTGCATCCACCTTTTGTGAAGCAGTTGTCAAATTCATGGGCCACTCAGAACGGAATTATTCTGCAAGGCTGGAAAGATTTAGTTACAGCAGCATTGGAATCTGGTCCTCATTGCAGTAGAGAACCTGGTGGAGAGAAGAAGGCAGGGTCACCGAACAATGAGCTAGGGTTAAGGTTATAAGATTTCCCAAGATCAAAACCTTGGTGAGGACCGTTATGTTGATGTGGAAAGACAGATTAGATTTGATCATCACACCTTGGCCCTATGCCATACAGGGGCTTGGAATGCTAGACATAAGACTGAAGAGTCAGGAATGACTTTCTTTTTATTTTTTATTTTTTTAATTTTTCAAGACAGGGTTTCTCTGTAGCTTTGGAGCCTGTCCTGGAACTAGCTCTTGTAGTTATTCGAATTTACAGAGATTCGCCTGCCTCTGCCTCCCGAGTGCTGGGATTAAAGGCGTGCGCCACCACCGCCCGGCAGGAATGACTTTCAAAAAATTACTTGGAGACAGTAACTGACTACAGACCCCAACTGGATTAACAACTGAAGAACTAAACAGCCTATTTGAAACCTTACAAGGCGCACATGTGGATCATTTGGATCCAGAACTTGACTGTATCCTAGTTATTCTGCCTTTCACTCATTCTCCTGCTGAAATACCTATGCAAAGAGAAGATAATATTCCAGAATGGATATTTTTGGCACAAAAACAGAACAAAAATTAAATATCTATGCAGAAAAGGTTTCTGAATTGTTTCTAAAAAAGAAAAATTAAGAGTTCGTCAATTAACGGGGATGGACCCAACGGAAGTCCTAGTCCATTTTACTAAAAAAAAAAAATAATAATAATTTCCTCTTTGTGGGTAAAAAAATGAACATTGGCAATGAGCTTGCAGTGATTTCTTTTTTCTTTTTTAAATATTTATTTATTTGTTATGTATACAATATTCTATCTGTGTGTATGCCTGCAGGCCAGAAGAGGGCACCAGATCCCATTACAGATGGTTGTGAGCCACCATGTGGTTGCTGGGAATTGAACTCAGGACCTTTAGAAGAGCAGGCAATGCTCTGAACCACTGAGCCATCTCTCCAGCCCCCAGTGATGTCTTGAGAGAGATTAGCAACAAATATCCCAAAAGCAAAAAATTTCAATTTATAAAAAGAGCCAATTTTACATTGTACAGGGAACACCAATATCTGGAACCCCAACATTTTACACTGATGCAAACAAATCAGGAGAGTTAGGTTATAAATCAAGAAATTTAAGTGGCTCAAAGCTTTTATGATTCTGTTCATAATTATATGCTATTCTCAGGGTATTATGAAAAATTCAAAACTTCTTAATATAGTTACGGACTCTCTTTATTTTTTTAAATATTTATTTATTTATTATGTATACAATATTCTGTTTGTGTGCACACCTGCAGGCCAGAAGAGGGCGCCAGACCCTATTACAGATGGTTGTGAGCCACCATGTGGTTGCTGGGAATTGAACTCAGGACCTTTGGAAGAGCAACCAGTGCTCTTAACCTCTGAGCCATCTCTCCAGCCCCATATGCAGAGTTGTTTCATGTATTGAAACTGCTGAACTTATTCCTGATCCAGAACTGACTTTATTATTTATTCAATTAGAAGAAATAATCAGAAATAGCTGGGTGGTGGTGGCACACGCCTTTAATCCCAGCACTTGGGAGGCAGAGGTAGCAGATCATTGCAAGTTCAAAGCCACCCTGATCTACAGAGTGAGTTCCAGACAGCCAGAGCTACATAGAGAAATCCTGTCTAACAAACAAAAAACTAAAAAAACAAAAAACAAAACAAAACAAAAAAACCCTAAAAATAAAATTAGAACTAGAAATCATCTTTTGTATGTAGCATATGTCAGATCCCATAAGGGTCTACCAGGTCCTCTAGCATAAGGTAATGATAAAGTTGACAAGCTATTATTATTGGTAGGAGATGGGCTAAAAGCCTCAAAATTTCATAAGAAACACCATATTAATAACAAGGATTTGGAAAAAAGCTTTTCTATCATTTGATAAGTCGAGGAAATTATAAAGAAATGCCCTGCTTGTTCTTTATATAACCAAACTCCACCACCTGCAGGAATTAGCCCAAAGGGTACGCAAAGAAATGTAATTTGGGGCTGGAGAGATGGCTCAGAGGTTAAGAGCACTGGCTGCTCTTCCTGAGGTCCTGAGTTCAATTCCCAGCAACCACATGGTGTCACACAAACATCTGTAATGAGATCTAGCGCCCTCTTCTGGCCTGCAGTCATACATGAAAACAGAACACTGTATACATAATAAATCTTAAAAAAAGAAATGCTTAATAAACAAAATGGGGGTAATAAAGACCCCTGATATAGGTTGCACAATGCTTTATTGACTTTAATTTTTTTTTTTTTTTTTTTTTTTGGTTTTTCGAGACAGGGTTTCTCTGTAGCTTTGGAGCCTGTCCTGGAACTAGCTCTTGTAGACCAGGCTGGTCTCGAACTCACAGAGATCTGCCTGCCTCTGCCTCCGGAGTGCTGGGATTAAAGGCGTGCACCACCACCACCCGGCTCCTGAATAGCTTTTAAGGACTAAAACTTCATATTGCACAATTAAACAAGCTGAATAGGGTTGAGATGAATGGGTAGTATCTTAAGCAAAACCAGGAACGGATGTGTTCCTAGGGGATGCTGAGTAAGAAGCAGGGTCTGCAGGTTATAGGCGTGTCTGAGAACTGCAGCGCCCCTGGGAGTGAGTTCCCAGGGTGGCTGGTGAAGAGAAGGACCTGGCTGCCATGCTTAGTGGGTCTGCTGCCTGTGAAGGCTGAGTTGCAGATGCACAGTTGAGAAGGCAACATCGCCTAACTTGGGGTCTGATTGAAAAGAGTGTTCTGGTCAGGCAGTGGTGGCACACGCCTTTAATCCCAAAAGTCCGGGAGGCAGAGGCAGGCAGGTCTTTCAATTGGTGACCAGTCTGGTCTACACAGTGAGGTGTTTTTTTTGTTTTGTTTTGTTTTGTTTTGAGACAGGGTTTCTCTGTAGCTTTGGAGCCTGACCTGGCACTAGCTCTATGTAGACCAGGCTGGCCTCGAACTCACAGAGATCCACCTGCCTCTGCCTCCTGAGTGCTGGGATTAAAGGCGTGCGCCACAACCGCCCGGCCTAGCAGGGGTCATTCTTCTATTGACGAGATCAGAAAGGCAGACAGTGGGTTGAGAAGGTCAGGTTTCTAGTGGCATTAGTTCCAACACACCCCGTCTAGCTCACGGACCTGGCTATACCCTGTGGAAATATTTTCCAACATAGCAATTGGTGAAGAACTATATTATCTTCAACGATCATGTCAGCGATCTCTGAGACCCCTTAACAATGTCATGGTGTGCACCTGCAGGCCCAGCACTTAGGACATTGAATTAGGAGGATGGTAAATTTGAAGCCAGCTTGGGCATCAGAGTAAGAAAAAATAACAACACAACAACAAGGCAAAAATAAAATTTCAGAAGAATTTTATTTATTTATTTATTTTTAATATTTATTTATTATGTATACAATATTCTGTCTGTGTGTATGCCTGAAGGCCAGAAGAGGGCACCAGACCTCTTTACAGATGGTTGTGAGCCACCATGTGGTTGCTGGGAATTAAACTCAGGACCTTTGGAAGAGCAGGCAATGCTCTTAACCTCTGAGCCATCTCTCCAGCCCAAGAATTTTATTTATTATTCTGGGGTAGTAGAGGTTGAACCGAGGAGCTTATTCATGCTGGGCAAGCATTCTACTGCTCAGCTCCGCCCAGCTCTTACTGATTTAATCACATGTATATACACACATACATATGTACGTATATGTGTGTATGTGTGTGTTTTGCCTGCATGTATTTATGTGCATGTCTGGTGGTCAGAAGAGGACACTGGATCCCTTGGAACTGAGGTTACAGGTGGCTATGACCACCATGTAGGTACAGGGAACCAAACCTGCGTTGAACAAGTGCACTTAACCCCTAAGCCATCTCTCCAATGCTCCTAGGTCTTTTTTTTACTTCTTATTTTGAGTCAGGTCTCACTAAGTGCTCTAGACTGGCCTTGAGCTTGTAATTCTCTTTCCACAGCCTCAGTTGGTTTTTTTTTTTTTTTTTTTTTGTTTTGTTTTCTGTTTTTGGCTTTTACAACTAGGCCTGGCTGCCAGAAGAATTTAAAATATTCTATGCAGTTAAATGTTTGTTCCTGAAATGTTCCTTTGGTGGTGGGTGAATGCAGTTCTCTCTCTGCCTTTTTCTTTTTTTTTTCCAAATGATTTATTTCATTTTATGTTATATGCTTTGGCATGAAGGTATCAGATTCCCTGGAACTAGAGTTACAGGCAGTTGTGAGCTCCCATGTGGGTGCTGGGAATTGAACCTGAGTCCTCAGGAAGAGCAGCCAGTGCTCTTAATCTCTCCAGCCCCGCCTGTTCTGTTTATGTATAGTTTCAAACGATGAAACATCTTCTGCCTTGTGTGTGTTTGTGTGTGTGTGCACGTGCGTGCATGTGTGTGTGTGTGTGTGTGTGTGTTGTGAAGGAAATTAATCCAGAGCCCAGCACATGCTGGACAAGTACTAGCCCACTAAGCCACACCCCAAGACTCAGAAGATGAAACTTTACCACCCTTGTAGACATCAGAGGTAGAAATTGAACATCCTGGATGTCTAGACATCCACTCAACAGACAGCTCCAGAAAGCTTTCTGACCTAGTTCACATAAAAAAATTACCTGGTATGGGAGAATTGTCTGTCAATCATGTTATAAATAAATGCTGATTGGCCAGGCAGGAAATATAGGCGGGAAAACCAGACAGGAAGTAGTAATGATGCAATGAGAACAGGAGAATTCTGGGAAGGAGGAAGTTGATTCCTCCCACTCCTGCCCAGACCACCGAAGCAGCAGAATATGATCTACCCTACTGAAAAAGGTACTGAGCCAGCCACATGACTAACATAGATCAGAAAAATGGGTTAGTCAAGATATAAGAGTTAGCCACTGAGAGGCTACAGCTAATGGGCCAATCAGCTTATAATTTATGGAGACCTATGTGTGATTTTCTTCTTTTTTTTTTTCGCCTGCCTCTGTCTCCCAAGTGCTGAGATTAAAGGTATGTGCCACCACTGCCCGGCCTGTGATTTTCTTTGCGGCTACACAGTTGTGGGGTACCGGGCAGGACAGAAAACCCCAACAAACAATTAGCCAGCCCCTCATGTTACAATTACCCTTCCTGGGCCGGGCGGTGGTGGCGCATGCCTTTAATCCCAGCACTTGGGAGGCAGAGGCAGGTGAATCTCTGTGAGTTAGAGACCAGCCTGGTCTACAAGAGCTAGTTCCAGGACAGGCTCCAAAGCCACAGAGAAACCCTGTCTCGAAAAACAAAAAACAAAAACAAAACAAAACAAAACAAAAAAAATTACCCTTCCTGAGTTGGGTGTGAGGTACAGGCAAAGCTCTTGCCCACTGTCCATAAGGCTTCGATGGTCCCCAGTACAAAATAATCCAGAGCCTTTTAGAGAATGGTGTTTGTTTGAGGAAGGGTCTTGCAATGTAGCCCACTGGCCTTGAATTCATGATTTTTTCTCAGTCTCCTTGTTCCAGGATTATAAAATTTTGCTACCATGTGTGTTCTAAATCCACAATTAACTACTTCATGAATCTTGGATTTGTTTGCTTTTTCAAGACAGGGTTTCTCTGTAGCTTTGGAGCTTATCCTGGAACTCGCTCCATAGACCAGGCTGGCCTCAAATTCACAAAGATCCTCCTATTTTTGCCTCCGGAGTGCTGGAATTAAAGGCATGTGTCACTAACCAGCTGTTCTTTTGTTTTGTTTTGTTTTGTTTTTTTGAATTTTTCGAGACAGGGTTTCTCTGTAGCTTTTTGGTTCCTGTCCTGGAACTAGCTCTTGTAGACCAGGCTGGCCTCTAACTTACAGAGATCCGCCTGCCTCTGCCTCCCGAGTGCTGGGATTAAAGGCGTGCGCCACCACTGCCCGGCTCATTTGTTTGTTTGTTTGTTTATTTATTTATTTTGCTTTTCGAGACAGGGTTTCTCTGTGGTTTTGGAGCCTGTCCTGGAACTAGCTCTTGTAGACCAGGCTGGTCTCGAACTCACAGAGATCCGCCTGCCTCTGCCTCCCAAGTGCTGGGTCATTTGTTTTTTTAATGCTGTTGTTTTGGTTTGGTTTTTTGAGGCAGTCTTGTCTGTGTAGCCCTGGCTGTCTTGGAGCTAGCATGGCTATCACAAGTTCAACGCCAACTTGGCTACAAATTGACTATTGGCCACTAGGGTCACATAGTTAAAAACCTGTCTTAAAATGGACAAAGTCTGTGTGGGGGGAGGGCACACACACCTTTAAAGTCTGCCCTTCAGAAACTGAGGCAGGTGGATCTCTGTGTGTTCGAGGCCAGCCTGGTTTACAAAGGGAGTTCCAGGACAGCCAGGGCTACCCAGAGAAACCCTGCTGGATTGTATTTGTTGAATGAATAAACAAATCATCAGTATTTATTCATCCTGTGCCTTGGTTTGAGCCATGCCGGTGATTTCTTATCCACAGACTACAAATGAAGGCCTGGCTGTGTTTATCTTTGCCTATCCTGAAAACAGAAACCTTAAAATTGCCCAAAATAAACAGTGTTAATGTGGAGGGGGTTCCTTTCCACTGATTTCTGTTGCCTTGGTAACTTGGAGCACCCAGCTGTGGCTTCTGTGTGCTACAAGATCTGGCACCAGAATCCATTTTCTCACTGGGGGATTTTCCCAAGCACCAGGACAGGGCCACGGAAGTATAGGAGACAGGGGGAAGGTGATCTCCCTCAGTTTTCTTTTCTTTTTCTTTTTTGAGACAGGGTTTCTCTGTGTAACAGCCCTGGTTGTCCTGGAAATCACTCTGAAGACCAGACTGGCCTCAAACTCACAGAGATCTGCCTACCTCTGCCTCTCAAGTGCTGGGATTAAAGTTTTTTATTAATTATGAAAACTCAGCCTATAGCTTAGGCTTGTTCCTAACTAGCCCTTACAACTTTGATTAACCCATTTATATTAATCTATGTTTTATCACATGGTGTTACCTCTCTTCTATCCTGCAGCTCATTTCCTCTCTGTGTATCCTGGCTTCCCTCATGCACCTAGATTCCTCTCCTACTTCCTCTTGCTCTGCTTGGAAATCCCGCCTATACCTCTTGCCTTTGGCTGGTCAGCTCTTTATTAAACCAATCACAGCAATGTATCTTCACACAGTGTACAAACATCCCACAATGGTGTGCTGTCAGTTCTCGCCTTTCTTTGTGTGGTTTCGGGGATCACACTCTGGTTGTGAGTCTGGCAGTGGTTTCACCACTGAGCCATCTTGTTGACCCCTGAAGATGACCTCTTCACTTCAACGTTAAATTTTTTTGATTAAATTTATTTTAGTGTATGAATGTGTTGCCTGAACGTAGTACCTACAGAGGCCAGAAGACACCATCAGACTCCCTGGTATTGGAGTTAACAGTGGGTTAGCATGTGGGTGCTAGGAATTGAACCCAGGTCATTTGAAAGAGCAACCAGTGTTCTTTTTATTATTATCTGACTTTTTATCTTCTCTCTGCCTGTATCTATGTGGGCTCACTGATTGAGTGGAAGGGATACAAGATAAAATGATATTTTCTACCTGGTCTACAAGAGACAGGCTCCAAAGCTACAGAGAAACCCGGTCTTGAAATATCAAACCAAAAAAAAAAAAAAAAGATATTTTCTAGAAAGCCACATTAGCCATAACTTTTTTTTGTTTTTTTTTTAGCCTTTGAGACAGGGTTTCTCTGTGTATCTCTGGCTGCCCTGGAACTCACTTTGTAGACCAGGTTGGCCTCAAACTCACAGAGATCCGCCTGCCTCTGCCTCCCTGAGTGCTGGGATTAAAGGCATGCGCCACCACAGCCTGATTTAGCCATAACATTTTAAGGCCAACAGATATTCTTCTAACAGCTCATGAGACAGATAAAATTATATTTTAAGTTTAAATTACTGTGCTTAAGAAGCATGTAACACAAAAATGCCTCTAATCGGACAGACAACTTCCTGGAATGCTGGGAGCTGTTGTTCCGGTAAGATAGTAAACTACACGGTTTTGCTTCTGTCCTGCAGCGGATGTGTGGATTACAGGTAGGTGGGATGCACGTCAGGATGTGTGCTTGCCCTGATTGGATGAAGGCGGGATAGATGTAGCCTTGTGGGTTTTGCCTTTACAAGCCCCTGACTAGTGTAATTTGCTGCCCTACTCTGGGAAACCCGGGTGTGGGCCTGGTCAGTGTCCATCATCCAGTATCTAATAAAGCTTGCTTTAATTTGGCTCACAGTTGTGGTAGTGCCTTATTCTTGCCAGTGGGATCAACCCGGCGTCGTTCCATCCTTCCCGTGGGACAGATTAAACCTGCTCTGTCCTGATGAAGCTCTCCAGTGAGTGTGTAGGCAGGCAGTGATGGGCGTCTTGTCTGTCCCTGCTTCTGTGCTGAGGTTCTGAGTGCACAGCAACATCTAGAACGCTGGACAAGTGGACCTCCGTCAGGACTTCCCAGACTGACTACAGCTGTGAGCGGGGCGTGGTCCCCTGTCCAGCTGTCTTCTGGATATATCAGGCTTTCACGGGGATACAGGCAGGTCTCCCCTACTCCTGTAGCTCTAAGGAGAGCCCTGGATCCTTCATAGCCCCTGGACTATACTAATCAGAGCTTGGGGAAGGTGTAGGATGCAGAGCTGCAGGTTTGGGATGGAAGAGCCTGAATCAGACTTCAGTCACGCTGGCACTTGACAAGCTATGCCCTCGCTTTGGGGGGATACAGTTCCTTCTGCATCCTCTCTTGTGACCATATGGATCTCAGTTCCCCTGCTCTGACGCCAAGGAAGCATGGAAATCCAACGTGCGGCTGTGAGATGGCAGCCAAAGAAGATAGGAGGAACATTTGTTAAAAATAAGAAGAATTGGGGCTGGCAAGATGGCTCAGTGGTTAAGAGCACTGACTGCTCTTCCAGAGGACCCGGGTTCAATTCCCAGCACCCATATGACAGCTCGCAGCTGTCTGTAACTGCAGTTCCAGAGAATCTGGCTTCATTATACCCATGCACATGAAATAAAGCTAAACAAGTATGAAGAATTGCTGAGCATGGAGGCCCATAGAAATAATCTCATTGTTCAGGATTGTCAAGATTTAAAGGCCAGCTTGAGCTACAGAGTAAGAGATTTTCAAAAAACAAACAGGAAATATGGCTGGACATGGCAGTACATACTTGTGATCCAGATCTCCAAAGGAGGAAGTAGGATCATTCAAGATCATTCTCAGCCACGTTGCCAGTTCAAGGCCAAGCTGGGCTAATTGAGACCTTGTCTGTAAATAAATAAATAGATTATATAGATAAATAAGTAATAAAATTGACTATGAAACGAGGTGTGATGGTGCCTTTACTCCCAGTACTTGGGGGGCTCAGAAGGGCTGCTAGACCTTTGAGGCCAGCCTGAGCTAAATATAGAGTACCATGCCAATCAGGGCTACATAGCAACTCTGCTCAAAAAAAAAAAAAAAAAAAAAAAAAAAAAAGAATTAATTTAGAATCCTTGCACATGTAATTACATGGTATTTGGGTAATGAGGAGGATGGGAACATTCTCCAGCCAGGGCAGAAACTGCCCGGTGCTCTAGAGAGGAACTTCTGATTTGTGGATACACCTCTCCAGCAGGCAGCTCTGCCCCAGGCTGTGTGTGTGGGAAAGGGTGCTGAGGGAGGGGCAGGGTGGTGGGTGGAAAATGTGGGGGCTGGAGTTACTGTCATCCCAGGGAGACAGGGGCAGGTGTGAGCAACTTCAGCATGAGATGTTAAAATAGGAAAGTCATCCATCCTCGGGCTGAGTCAGGAGGAGTTGAACTCTGCTTTACAAACTCACACGCTATTTTTACTCTAAGAAATGTGCTTTGCCAAATTCAAAGGTGAGAAAAAAAAATCCTTCCAACTAAATTAAACATCAGTAAACATGTCAGGCTCTGTGTCCTTGGCTGCTGGGGGCCCCAGGGCCGTGTCAGGTGGACCTAAAATTGACTTCTCACTTACGGTTGCTCGTCAAACACACGATGTCAAGATTATAAAAAGTATTTCACGTTGGAGAGATGGCTATGTGGCTAAGAGTACTTGTGCTCTTCCCGAGAACCTGAGTTCAGTTCCCATCACCCACTCAGGTGGCTCACTGGGAACTTCAGTGCCAGGCCATCCTACACCCTTGTCTGAACTCCTGAGGAACCCACATGTATGTAGCATGTAATCACACACACACACACATTCATTTATTTACTTTTTATTGATAGGGACTCAATATGTAGCCCTTAACTGGCCTGGAAGGTGCCATGTAGACCAGGCTGGCCTTGAACATGTAGAGATTCGCCTGCCCCTACCTCCAGAGTGTTGGGATCAAAGACATGTGCCACCATGCCTGGCCACACAAATTTTTTAAAAAAGTATTTGTTAGGCATCATTTGTTTACAGTCTTTTTTTTTTAATATTTATTTATTTATTATGTATACAATATTCTGTCTGTGTGTGTGCCTGAAGGCCAGAAGAGGGCACCAGACCCCATTACAGATGGTTGTGAGCCACCATGTGGTTGCTGGGAATTGAACTCAGGACCTTTGGAAGAGCAGGCAATGCTCTTAACCTCTGAGCCATCTCTCCAGCCCCCTTGTTTACAGTCTTGTAGAGATATGAATAACATGTGGTAAACTGGACATATATAGAATTCTGATAACATGTCAACAGCCCTGAAAACATATCAACAGGATGCTGTGCTGAGTGTGGGCCATATTCTGGCTTTTTACTTGTGTGTATGTTGTTGGTGACTGAACATAGAATATACATGCTGAGTATATTCTCTACTACTGAATGCACCCCAAGCTCTGCTCTTATTTATTGATATATCTGGTAAATCCAAGTAACTTTTTTTTTTCCAAGTCAGGGTTTCTCTGTCTAACAGTCCTAGCTGACCTGGAACTAGCTCTTGTTGACCAGACTGGCCTCGAACTCACAGAGATCTGCCTGCCTCTGCCTCCCAAGTGCTGGGATTAAAGGCATGTGCCACTACCACCCGGCTAAAAATTATGTTGTACAAGAGCTAGTTCCAGGACAGGCTCCAAAACTACAGAGAAACCCTGTCTCGAAAAACCAAAAAAAAAAAAGAGGCAAGCAGATCTCTGTGAGCCAGCCTGGTCTATATACTACAGCCAGGACAATATAGAGAGACTCTGTCTCAAAAAACAAAACAAACAAAAACCATAAAACTTACATTTTTTTATTTTTTTTTTCTGGGGCAGAGACTTGCTACATAATCTTGCTTTGCCTTTTAGCAAGTTTTATTGCTATGTAGTCCACCAGGCTGACTTCAGACTCCTAGAGACCCACCTGCCTCTGTCTAATGCATGACAGTCTAACATTACATTATTATCTTGTGTGTTCTGTGTATGTGCACACACGTGTCTGTCACGGGATGTGTGTGGAGGACAATTTGCAGCTGTCAGTTCTTTTCTTCCACTATGTGGTCATGGGGATTTAACATAGGTTGCCAAGTTTCGTGACAAGTACTCTTACCCACTGAGCCATCCCACAATCCCCCAAGAAGAAAGACATTCATAACAAGCACCTAGATGAGTTTTCTCAATGTAGGCACAAATAAAACAGAAAAACTACAAGGTAAACACCTGTCTTACTTTTTTATTGCTGTAATAAAACACCATGAGCAAGGCAACTTACAAAGGAAAGTATTTAATTTGGGGCTCACAGCTTCAGAGGGTTAGAGTCCATGACCCCTGTGGCAGGTAACATGGCAGCAGACATGAAACAGGCAGGAATGACACTGAAGCAGTAGTGAGAGCTTACATCATGAGGCAGAGAGACACAGCCCCTTTCACAAGGCCACACCTCCCAATCCTTCCCAAACAGTTCCACCAACCAGAACTGGGTATTCAAACATGAGTCTATGGGGGATCATTCCCATTCAAACCACCACAGTACCCTAGTAGTTACTTTTTTCATTTCTGTGAGAATACCTCACAGACACAATTTAAGGATGGGAAGATTTGGGGTTATGTTTTTAGAGGGCTCAACCCAGGGTTGTTTGGTCCCTTGCTCTCCTCTCCACAGAGCATAGCAGCAGCAGAACAGACTCTTACCTCATGGCAGACTGGGGGAAGGGGGAAGATAGACAGACAGATGGGATTACAGGTGTGCTTAACTATGCCCAGCAGGGCAGCTGATAATTTTACATCCTAAGTATTCTAGTAGTGTCTTAGGGTTTCTATTGTCGCCACAAAACCCCATGACCAAACAGCAGGTTGGAGAGGAAAGGGTTTATTGGGCTTACACTTCCACATTGCTGTTCATTACCAAAGAAAGGACAGGAGCTCAAGCAAGGCAGGAGCCTGGAGACAGGAGCTGATGCAGAGGCCATGGGGGGTGCTGCTTACTGGTTTGCTTGTTCTGGTTTGCTCAACCTGCCCTCTTACAGAACCCAGGACCACCAGCCCAGGGACAGTACCACTCACCATGAGCTGCCCCCCCCCATTAATCACTAATTAAGAAAATGCCCTGCAGCTGGATCCCTTACAGGCAATTCCTCAACCAATCGCCGTCCTCTCTGATGACTCTAGTTTGTCAGGTTGACAGGAAACCAGCCGGTATCTAGAGTAATCTCTAGTGCAAATGAGAGCAAGGACCAACCCGGAGCATCCAAACAACACAGGCAGTTGAATACTCACCGGATCAAGATGCTAAGAACCCCTTGTTGAAGACGCAACCAGGACCGAGAGATGTAAAGCTGGAATGGAGTGGATGCATCTTCCATGCGGGCTAGTTCTCATAACAACAGCAAGTCTATGCAGGCTACTTTGGGAGAAAGTCCTGAGTGGTCTCTCTTAGTCATGGGTCGTGAATACTACAGATGAGATAGGCCCACCAGTACAATTGTGGCAAATCTGTTGCGGGGATAACCAACTATTTTCTGATTGGAATTGAGACCCACCCCACAGGAAGGAATTCACATCCAGTACTATAAATTGGTCTAAAGCCTGTGGCTGAAGTTGGCATGTTGGTGCACACCTTTGATTTCAGCACGGAGGGCTCAGAGGCAGGTAAATCTGAGTGTGTGTTTGAGGCCAGCCTGATCTATGTAATGAGTTCTAGGACAGAACAAGCTAGGTAGTGACACCCTGTTTCAAAATACACACACACACACACACACACACACACACCACACACAAACCAAACCAACCAACCAACCAAACAAACCCAAAAAACAAAATAAAGCCTGTGGCTGTGGGCCCTGGGGTTGGGTGGCAGGGAGATACTTCTGTTGTTTTGCTAAATGGCCATGTGACTGTCAAACTTCCTTCTAAACATTCCTACATCTATGCCCATAGATAAGTGCTGTTCTTACTCTGCAGCGATTCAAGTAGCCTCCTTTATCTATCAGCAAATAGTAGTCACTGGAGACTCTTAACTGGTCAAAGTGTTGATGATAACTTACCTTGAATGCTCAGCCCTAAATCTCACCCCCTCCAAAGTTCAAGAAATACGGCAGAGAGGGCAGAAAGAGTGTAAGAACCAGAGGATGAGGAGGAGTACTGTAGAAAGCTGTTCTCCGGATATGACCTGACCACTGCGTGCACAGACTCAGAACAGCTGTGATTATCTGCACACGATTGTGCCCATCAACATTCTATGGATGGGTCAGGGGCTTATTAATTCCCACTGCTCCCTGAGGGAGAGAAAGAAGGTATTATTTTCCAATGGTGTAGCCATTGGTAAACGGCCCATGTTTTGATAAATAACCCCTTTTGTGCGAGGACTTTCTCTCAGTGGTGGCAGGGTCACTAGGTAATATCTAAGCCTTCTAAGGTTCCAACTACAAACCAAAGCTGGATTCCACCACAGTTCACCACAGAGAACCAATGCGTTTATTAGGCTTGCTGACAGAGCTTGGGGAAGGGCCTACAGGCGGGAGTGAGGGTGATCCCAAAGCAGCCACTGTGGAAGGTCTGCACCCAGCACAGAAGAAGGCTTCCCCTCAGGCCTCCTCCTCATCGGAGATGAAAAGGATGAAATGTCAGCAACAGCAAGCAAGCCAACCACGATGGATGATGAATGGTTTGCAAGCTGACACAGCTAGTCTCATGAAGATGACAGTTGCTCTGCTCTGAGGAGAAGGCTGTACAAAAACTTAATGTTTTTTGTTTTTGTTTTTCTGAGGCAGGGCTTCTTTGTGTTCCTTGGCTGTCCTGGAACTTGCTCTGTAGACCAGGCTGGCCTCAAACTCACAGAAATCCACCTGCCCTCTGTCTCTTGAGTGCTGTGATTAAAAGCATGTGTCACCACCGCCCAGTGAATTTTTTTAAAAAAAGAAACAACATTGCTGATCTCTATAGCTACTGAGAAATCCCGTCTCAAAAAACAAAAACAAACAAACAAAAAACAAAGCAAACAAAACAAAACAAAAAAATAACCAGCATCATTGTCAGGCTTGCACCTGTAGTCTCTTTCCAGAAAGCTGAGACAGGAGAATCTTGAGTTCAAGGCCACTTTGGGATACGTGGTGTGATCCTATCTCTTTTTAAACTGTTAATTATTATGATAATTATGCGTGTGAATGACATTTTTGTGGGGTGCGTGTCTGACAGCACAAATGTGGTCTTCATAAAGAGGACTCTATGGAGTCAGTTCTCCCTCTGTCTTTATGTGGGGTCCAGGGCTTGCACCGAGGTCATCAGCCTTGTGCAGGAAGCACTTTGCCTACTGAGCCAGCGTCATCAGTTTGTGATACCACATACTAAAAGCCAAACACACTGACCATCACCCATATGAGAATTTGTGGAAGGTGATGTATATTAATTTGATTATATGTAATAATTATTTTACTGTAGAAATAAAAAATATTGTAGAAAGGCTGGAGAGTTAAGAGCTCAGGAGTTCAGAGCTCTGGCTGCTCTTCCAGAAGACCCAGATTCAATTCCAGCACCCACATGGCAGCTCACAACTGTTTGTAACTCCAGTTCCAGGGAGCCTGATACCCTCACACAGGCAGACATACGTGCAGGCAAAGCATCAATGCACATAAAATAAATAAATAGTCTTAAAAACAACAATAATAATATAAAAAATTAAAAAACTGTACAATTAAAATGTGGCACACACTTGTAATCTCAATACTTGGGAAGTGGAGACAGGAAGATCAGGGGTTCAAGAAAATACAAAATGAGCTTGATGTCCTGTTCTACAGGGAAGACACATCTAGAAAATTAAAAATTAATTTAAGTGGCTAGAGAGACTGCTCAGTGTTGAGGACAGTGAGCTATGTGGCTAACCTGGGTTTGGTTCTCAGCATCCAAATGGTAGTTTACAATCTCTGTGACTTCAGCTTCGAGGGATCCAATGCCCTCTTCTTACCTCCACAGAAACCAGGCATGTATACAGTGCAGCTACATATATACAGGCAAAATACACATACATTTAAAATAAATCTTTAAAAATAGCTGGGTGGTGGTGGCACATGCCTCTAATCCCAGCACTGGGGAGGCAGAGGCAGGCGATCTCTGTGAGTTTGAGGCCAGCCTAGAGAGTGAGTTTCAGGACAGGCTCCAAAGCTACAGAGAAACCCTGTCTCGAAAATCAAAAACAAAATTTTTTTTCCCCAAATTTGTAGGAATCTAAAATTGTACAGACTCTTTGTCAAATACTCTTTTTTAAATAATTTATTTTTATTTCATGTACATTGTGTATTGCCTGAATGTATGTCTGTGTGAGGGTGTTGAATCCCCTGGAACTGGAGTTTATAGACAGTTGTGAGCTGCCATGTGGGTGCTGGGAATTGAACCTGGATCCTCTGGAAGAGCAGCCAGTGTTCTTAACCGCTGAGCCATCTCTCCAGCAGCCCCAGATTCTTTTTATTTTATTTTATTTGTTTTAGAGCCTGTCCTGGAACTAGCTCTTTTAGACCAGGCTGGCTTCGAACTCACAGAGATCCGCCTGCCTCTGCCTCCCGAGTGCTGGGATGAAAGGTGTGTGACACCGCAGCCCAACTCAGCCCCAGATTCTTTAAATATGAAATGTACAGAAGGGTTGGGGCCTGCACTGGTTTAGCAGAGGGTTTGAGTTCAGTTCCCTGCACCCACACAAAGAGCTCACAGCTGCTTGTAACTGCAGCTCTAAGACCATCTGATGTCTCTGGTCTTTGTAAGCACCAGCACCCACATGCCCATAATTCCAAACACACACACACATACACAGTGTTAAAAATAAAAAAGTAAGGTTTAAAAATATGTGTAGGGAGCCGGGCGGTGGTGGCACACGCCTTTAATCCCAGCACTTGGGAGGCAGAGGCAGGTGGATCTCTGTGAGTTCGAGACCAGCCTGGTCTACAAGAGCTAGTTCCAGGACAGGCTCCAAAACCACAGAGAAACCCTGTCTCAAAAAACAAAAAACAAAACAAAACAAAAATATGTGTAGGGGCTGGAGAGATGGCCCAGTGGTTAACAGCACTGACTACTCTTCCAGAGGACCCAAGTTCAATTCCCAGCACCCACATGGCAGCTTACAACTGTCTTTAACTCCAGTTCCAGAGGATCTGAGACCTTCACACCAATGTACATAAAAAAAATATGTGTAGACTACATGAACCAGTCACCCTGCTACTATATCCTGGGAAAAGTGAAATTTGTGTCCATACTGGGTCTTCCTTTACAGGAAGTTCCTGCTTTGGAATGGCAGTCAGTGTGACTGGAATCTTTAGAGCAAAACCTTTGGCTCTGGCAGCCCCGAAGGTCTTGGC
The DNA here is from genome assembly GCF_950005125.1 of Chionomys nivalis. NCBI lineage: Eukaryota > Metazoa > Chordata > Mammalia > Rodentia > Cricetidae > Chionomys > Chionomys nivalis. The sequence continues at coordinate 13,907,778 of NC_080092.1, read as the reverse complement.
CACCCTTGCAGATATGCCAATTAAAGATGAAGAGTGGTGGGGAATAAAAGCAGAAAGGGGAGGAATTACCTAATCTGGCCACAATGGGAAGAATAGAGAATAAGGTTCAGTGACCTCCAAGTCCACCTTCCCGGTGGACATTAATTAGGGGTAAGTAGAGGATGAATGGGGGCAAGGGAAGAGGTAATCATAACTAAGCAGGCCTTGTCAGGGTGTGGTCTGATTGATCAGGTCTCAGTTCCAGTTCGGCAAGGTGGTCATGCATGCTATCATTGCTTTGGGGGAGCAATCTAGTTCTCATTGTGCTGATTGCCTTTGCTTCAGGGTGTGGCCTCACCATGCAGGGTCAGAGCAGTGACACACCTTTCTGCCTTCAATAGTGCCTATATAAGTCAATGCCTTTTTCAGCAAAGTGGCAGCTGGTGCTTCTTTTTCTTATTTGTTTTGTTTTATGTGTCTGGTCTGAGATTGACGTCAACCGTCCTGCTTCAGTCCTGTGGTGTGTACAACTGTGTGTGCCTGTGTTTGTGGAGGTCAGAAATTGACATCTTAAAAGTGTCTAGCGTCTTCCTCAATCACTCTCCACCTTATTTTGTGTTTTGTATGTATGCATGTATGTGTGCATGTGTGTGATGTGTGTGGCCTACGCACACGTGTGTGGACAGGTGATTCTGTGTGTGCACAAGAAGGTGGTGGCAGCTATCTTCTCTATTACTTTCTACCTTGGTTCTTTGAGCCCGGAACTCTTGATGAACTTAGTGCTTTAATTTTTCAGCTAGGCTGACAGCTACCTAACCACAGTGATCCTCCTGTCTCTACACTTTTTATGACTGGTGTTACAGGACGGCACAGGATCACACGTAACTTTAACATGTGTACTGGGGTCTGAACTTGGCCTTTCTGCTTGCACAGCAATTGCTCTCAACTACTGAGCCATTTCTCCTATATTATTTTTTGTTAATTTTAATATTAAGAAATGTTTATTTTATGTGTGAAGAGTGTTTCCTTGCTTATATATCTGTGTACCACGTGTATATCTGGTGTTGATGTTGGAGTAGGGAATCCAATCTGCTGGAACTAAAGTCACACCTGGTTATGACCTGCCATGTGGGTGCTAGAAACTGAACCTTTTTTTTTTTGCTTTTTGAGACAGGGTTTCTCTGTAGCTTTGGAGCCTGTCCTGGAACTAGCTCTTGTAGACCAGGCTGGCCTCAAACTCAAAGAGATCCACCTGCCTCTGCCTCCCGAGTGCTGGGATTAAAAGCATGTGCCACAACTGCCCAGCAAAGACAGTGTTTTTTAACTACCTAGTTTTCTCTCTAGCCGTCCACCTTATTTTTAGAGACAGTGTTTTACTGAACTTGGAGCTCACAGTTCAGTTAGGTTGGCCGGTTAGCATGTCACAGCGATCCTCCCGTATCTGCCGTTAGTGCTGGGACTGTAGGTACACACAGCGTTTTAGATGGGTGCTGCAGTCTGAACTCAGGCCTTCATAACTTCAGGGCAGGCAACTTACTGACCGAACAATCTTCCTGGCCTCTACTTGGTCCAATCAGGAAGGTACACATTCTCCATGCAGTAGTTCTATTTGGGCACAAAAGCCATGGAAGCCATAAATATTTTTCTTAGCTTTAGCATACAACAGGAACACCTGCTCCTCAGAAAGCCAGCCTCAGGCCTGCCGGAGAACACCAAAGGACAGATGGATCCTTACCATAATATCCCTAAATGGAAAGGCTGGCCCTTACTGGCACCGCCTCTGAGGGTGTTAGCTGGCCAAAGGCAATTTCCAGTCCTTGCATTAGATGGAAGTGACTTTATTTTTTGAATGCAATTTTCCTTACAAAAGCATACAGTTCTTACAAGAAAATGAGACTGTGGTTTGGAGAAGGGACCATATCACATTCCTTTTCCCGAAGCCAGATGCACAAAGCCTCCTATCATGTGCTGGGAATTTTGCCATGGGGGATGACTCAGAAGTTTGGACAGGGCTGTACACCTAGAAAGAGAACTCAGTTTTCAGCTTTTGCCAAAGCTGCTTATGAAACCATTCTTATCTATGGTACCCACGAATGCGAAAATTGGTTCATACTTTCTCCTTGCTCTTGCCTGGATGCACCTCATCTGATCCCAACAGGCCTAGTCTATTGCACGGCACTCCTGACCGTGACCTCTGATGACAAGGGTATTGGATGACAAGCCTGACGATCAGCACTGGATATCAAATTTAAAAACCTGCGCTGAGCGGGTAGAGTCAGTCTGTAATCCAAGGCAGGAGGATCAAGTGTAGCTTGAGCTGCTTGAGTTCCTGTTCCAAAAAGCTACCAAACAACAAATCAAAGAAAAACAAAATCTGTGCCTCTGCACTTCACAGTTCGCTCCCGTGGAGGAATGTGCGAGCCCTTCAGATCCTAACCTTGTCTGACTTTGGGCAATTCCTCACCTGGCGCGAGGTCAGAGCGCTCCTGTGTCTCTGCTTGGTACCCTGCCCATTGGTGTTCTGTTCTGAGCTACCAGCTTGTGAAGGAGTCACACAGGAGAGACTAGCGGCTTCTCTTGGTTATGGGCATGTTTGGTTTCCTGTTCAGCAGTAGTTTCCCAAAGCCTATCCTCACGCGCCTCTTCCCGCGACATCACGCTTCGCTCGCTACACCCGCGTAAACCATACAGACCTTCCAAATGGGGAAGATCAGCATCACCCCTAAACAGGGCCTGCTTCGAACCTGCCTTTATAGCAACTCATGGGGGCGTGGTCAGGCCACAGGACGTACTGGCGTCACGCGCGACGGAGGGCGGGCCGGCGCCGGCGTCCCTCACTGGGTCCCTAAGCTCTGGCGCTCAGGCTTCATCCTCCGCTGCCCGGCTGGTACCTGTCTCCTGCCGTCCGCTCCCCGCCGCCGGGTCCTCACATCGTCCGGGCCGCGCCGCCGACATGGGCCCGCGCCAGCCGCGCTGCGGGGCCGGGAGCCGTTAAGGCGCGGTGCGAAGATGGGCGAGGGCGGAGCAGGGCCCGAGCGCCAGCCCCAGCAGCCCGGGCGCCCCGCGCGCGCCCGCCCGCGTCGCCGCGGGGATGCCCGCGCCCGCCGCCGCGCCCTGAGCGCCTTTGTCTGCCTCCCGCGCCACTCGCATCACCCCTAGTTTAGCCGGCGCCGAATCATGGAGCTGAGCCCGCCAACCTCCCTGTCTGATCACGACGAGCCGGCGTCTGGGCCCCAGCGCGGGGTCAAGGGGCCGGTGGGGCCCGACGCTCTTCGCGGCTGGTCAGATGAGCCCGAGGAACACGCCCAGCTTCAACGGTGGCCAGAGGGACCCAACGCGCCAATCTGCTGGCCCGAAGAGGTAGAGGAGCCTGTCGCTCCTAGCCACTGGGTCAAAGCGCCCGACGCCCCTCGCTGTTGGTCCCAGGAGCCCGACGTATCCTATCACTTGGCCAAGGAGCTGGAAAAACCCGACGCCCCTCGCTGCCGACCCCAGGAGTCAGACACACAGTGCCACTTGGCCAAGGAGCTGGAACAGTCCGACGCCCCTCGCTGCTGGCCCCAGGAGTCAGACACTCAGTGCCCCTTGGCCAAGGAGCTGGAGGAACCCGACGCCCCTTGCTGTTGGTCCCAGGAGCCAGATGCACAGTGCTCCGTGGCCAAGGAGCTGGAGGAACCCGACGCCCCTTGCTGTTGGTCCCAGGAGCCAGATGCACAGTGCTCCGTGGCCAAGGAGCTGGAGGAACCCGACGCCCCTTGCTGTTGGTCCCAGGAGCCAGATGCACAGTGCCACTTGGCCAATGAGCTAGAGGAACCCAACGCCCCTCTCTGCTGGCCCCAGGAGCCAGACGCACATTGTCACTTGGCCAAGGAGCTGGAACAATCTGACGCCCCTCGCTGCTGGCCTCAGGAGTCAGACGCTCAGTGCCCCTTGGCCGAGGAGCTGAAGGAACCCGACGCCCTTTGCTGCTGGCCCCAACAGCCCGACGTACCCAGCCTTTTGGCCAAGGAGTGGGAGGAATCCAACTCACCGTGCTTCTTGGCAGAGGAACTGAAAGAGCCTGACGCCCTTCACTGCTGGCCCCAGGAGCCCGATGCACCGTCCTTCTTGGCCGAGGAGTTGGAAGAACCTGACGCCCCTTACTGCTGTTCCCAGGAGGTGAACACAGGGTGCCTCTTGGCCAAGGAGACAGAGGAGCCTGACGCTCCCCACCTGTGGCCCGGGGAACCCGATGTATCGTGCCTCTTGGTCAAGGAACCGAAGGGATCCGATGCACCTCGTTGCTGGCCCGAGGAGCCCGATGCACCCAGCTCACCGTGTTTCTGGGGTAATGAACCAGAGGAGTCTGACGCATCTCGTTGTTGGTCGGAGGAGCCCCAGGTGCTGTGCCTCTGGCCGGAGGAGCAGAACGCAACGCTGTGCTGGCAGGAGGAGCCGGATGCACCCTGCTTCTGGCCGGAGGAGCGAGAGGAACCCAGAGTTCCATGTCTCCAGTTTAAAGAGCCAGAGAAGCCCAAAGTCCCGTGCAGCTGGCCGGGGGAGCTGGAAGACTGCCGCCCTATGCGGGGCCTACCCCTAGAGCCTTTGCCTTCCGAGGGCGAGCTGCTGCAGGCATGTCCCGGGCCACCCTCGGACCCAGGCTCGTCCTTGTCGCTGTCCAGCGAGCCCGGGACAGCCCAGGAGGAGGGTGCGCGCCTCAGGACTGTGTTCGACGCCCTGGACAGGGATGGGGATGGCTTCGTCCGCATCGAGGATTTCATCCAGTTCGCCACGGTCTACGGGGCAGAGCAGGTACGGTTCTGGTAGGGAGAGGTGTTGCTGATTTCTATTTAGGGTAGTTTCTGGAATTCTTCCCTTTTAGAGGAGGGTACATCCAGGGGCCAAGCGTCCCCTCCGTTAGCGTTAACCTTGCTACTTATTTCCTAGCGTCCGTGGGAAACCGTCTTCAGTGCCTCACTTCTGCCACCCATGTTAGGACATCAGAGGCCAGACTTGTAGATGCCTCTTGAGTAGTTTACTGTGTATCCTGTTTGTTGTACTCGGTTTTGTTTGAGAGACAGTGCAATTAGAAGCCAGAAGGACTTAGGAATAAAAAATGGCTGGAGTTGTAGATCAGTGGAAAAAGCATCTGCTTCAAGCTCGGGGCCTGGAGCTCAGTCCTTTGAACCACCTAAAGGATTTCTGCTCTGCAGTAAAGTGACAAAATCAACAAGCACAAAAATAAATCTTAGTGCATGCTCGTCACGCCAGCATTTAGAAGGCTAAGACAGCATTGCTGCAAGCTGAAGACCAGCTTAGTCTACATAGTGAGTTCAAGACCAAGTTGGGCTTCAGAGTAAGACCCTGTTTCAACACACACACATGCATGCCTGCACACACCAGAGTACGCAAGAGTTAGTTCTGAACCATGATCAAGAAAAGGAGAGAAATGAGCCCAGGAGCTTCCTGACAGGTGCCAGAGCTAGCAGAGCTCTCAGGGCCTCCGCTCTTACGGGAGTGGAGAGATGTATGGAAAGGTGACAGGCACAGTTCTCCTGCAAGGGTCCCACACATTTACTGCCCACTCTTGGAGAAGCTGGTTCGGAGACCAAGCCCTGACTGTCCCCTTCAGCACTTGTGTTGGCTGAAGATGACAGCAGGGCTGTTTGCTCTGCTAGTAACCTAGAAGACATCAGCTAGGTTACGTGTTCTCCTTTATTTTATGTCTCTGAAAAGACATCAGTTAGGTTATATGTTCCCTTTTATCTTACTTATTGGTTGGAAGTCTCTGAAATTTTCATCTGTTCATCTTCATGTTATTCATTTTTCACACATGCAAACATTTGTTTAGTGGGTGTTCAAGTACATTTGCATGTTGGAGCTTAATGGTTTTTTTTTTTTGGTTTTTTGAGACAGGGTTTCTCTGTAGTTTTGGAGTCTGTCCTGGAACTAGCTCTTGTAGACCAGGCTGGCCTCAAATCCATAGATCTGCCTGCCTCTGCCTCCCTAGTGCTGGGATTAAAGGCGTGCGCCACCACTGCCTGGCGAGCTTAATGGTCTTTAAGAAAAAAGCTAAAAATAAGCAGGGTGTGGTGGCATCCAGCATTCAGGAGGCTAAGGCAGGAGGATGTCAAAATTGAGGTCAACCTAGATACGTAGCAAGACTATCTCCAAAAACCTAGAGGAAGAAAAAAGCAAAATTGATAGATTTCTATTAGTCATAATGTTAAAACCTCTGTTTGCAACATCTGTAGAACAGTTGGAAAGCACTGGGCCCTGGTTAACTCAGTGTTCCCTACTGAGCTGACACCTGGACCAGCCAGCTTCCGGCAGGCTTCACTGTTGAGCCCTCCCGCTGGCCTTTACCCAGGGAGCTGCTTGGTTCTTTCCTTTTTGTTCCTGGCCCGGAGAAGTCTTTCCAGTGCTTGGCAGTTGTTTACTGGTGTGCTGTGTCTTTAAACATACTCTTGCCTCCAGATCCAGTGTACCAAGCCAGGCCAGAGCTGCATTTGCTCTGTACCATGCCTCAACTCTGCTATTACGTTTTCATGGCATCATTGCTGTGGTCCTCTGAGGTGGTAATTAGGCAGGCCCTTTTCACCCTTACTCCACAGGTTGGAAGCTGGGAAAGGCTTTGTAGCTTCCCCAGGCCTCACTATGACTGGACTGGAGAGTCTCTCTCTTTTTCAGCTCTTAACCCACAGACAACTCTAGATGTAATGGTTGGGGATATTTCCGCCGCATCTTAGTTTAGTGAATTACACAGTCTTGGTCATCACCTCTCCAACTTGAGTACTTTGGGGAAAACTTGGCTACACTTGTTGCCCCTGGCCTTAAGCTTCTTCCTCAGAGGGCCTCACCATGTAATTCTGGCTGGCCTGGAACTCACTCTATAGATCAGGCTGACTCAAACTCATAGAGGCCCACCTGCCTCTGCCTCCAGAGGGAGTCACCACTCCCAGTACCGCACAATCACAATCTTGAATAAGGACTAGAAGTGGGTCACAATTCTCTGCTTGGACAGTTCCTGGTGGAATTTGCAGTTTGGGAAGCCCTGATGGCCAAGGATTTGCTGGCACAGAGAGTGGAGGAAACCTTCTAGGTCCTTTTGCTTTTTAGTAGCTCAAGAGGAAGAGCTGTTGGTTGACTTAGCTGTGAGTGGTCTTACTATTTGCAGGAGATAATACAGAATGTCAGTGTATGATGAGGTTGGCAGCCTTCATGGCTCAGACATGCTGAATACATTATAGAGGAGCAAAGGCAGGAATATTAACCAGTAGTGCAGAAGTTTGGAGAAACGAAATTTAGAGAAACTTTGAAATTTTTAAGATGAAAAAAATCTTGAACCTACATAGTAGAGAGAGCTGGTGAGTGATGGCCCTAGAGTTCTCAAGTCTCAGTGGTTTCAGGAGCTAACTCGTCTGTGAACGCTTAAAAGATTTATTTTATTACTTCTTTATGCGTCTGTGTGAGAATACTCGCAGGGGTCTGCCTGCAAAGCTGGACCTACAGGAGGCCGTGAGCCCCTTGACTTGGGTGCTGGAAAGTGAACAGTCTCTAGAAAAGCAACAAGCCCTTAATTACTGAGCCAGCTCTTCAGCCCCTGCACCTTTCAACGCAGATTGCTGAGGCTTTGTGATTGTTATCTGTAAATGATTCTGTATTTATCTAAAAAATTGAGGTGGATTTTTGGTTACGCTGGGTCTCACTCTGTAGCCTTGACTGGCCTGGAAACTCAGAGTTACTTATCTCTGCCGTCCAGGCGCTGGAATTAAAGGCACGTGCCTCCTTGCCTAACCTAGGCCTAACCTAAACTAAGGTTTCTTTGTTTTTCTTTTTTCCATTTATTTAGGCTGTAAATGAACAAGAATGCCCAGACTTGTGAAGGTCAGGGGACAGCTTTCTGGAGTTTGGTTTTCTCCTGTATTTGTTGTCAAGCCCTCAGGCTTGGCAGTAGGCACAGGTACCTACTGAAGTACCTCACTACCCTCTGTGCTGAGGAGGGTGACCTTGAGCTCCTAATCCATCTGCCTCCACCTCCCAAGTGCTGGGATTCCGACTGTTAGCCGCCAAACTGGGCTTCAGTGTCTTTTATGTAATATGTTTATGAAGTTAGCGTTTTCAATTATTAAGCAGGTTGTCTGAATTTTTTATAGAGCACTCCGATTTATAATAGAGATGACTGTCATGTCCCTCTCTGTCACAGTCTGCGTGGATCTTATTACCTCACCTGGTGGCATATCAGGTGTGGTGTAAAAGCATCCAGTGTCATTCTCAGGAGGGAGAAGGGGTGTGGTAGAATGTCTAGTTTCTTCTTGTACTCTCTCTTTTACTTTTGAGACAAGGTTTCTCTCTGTAACAGCCCTGACGGTCCTGGAACTCACCCTGTAGACCAGGCTAGCCTCGAATTTACAGAGATCCACCTGCCTATGCCTCCCAAGTGCTGAGATTAAAGGTGTGCGCCACCACCACCCGGCTAAGACAGGGTTTCTCTGTGTAGCCTTGGCTATCCTGGAACTAGCTCTGTAGTCCAGGCTGGCCTCGAACTTGAGAGATCTGAGTGCTGGGCTTAAAGAAGTGCACCACCACCACCTGGCTCTCAGCATTTACTTTTTTTTTCTTCTTGAGACAGGGTTTCTCTGTGTAAAGTCCAGCTGTCCTAGGACTTGCTCTGTAGACCAGTCTGGCCTCCAACTCACAGAGATTTGCATTCCTCTGCCTTCCAAGTGCTGGTATTAAAGGTGTGCGCCACCACCGCCCAGCTTCAACATTTACTTTTTAAGGGCCACTGATCCTTTCCAAAAAACAGTACTGGTTGGAGCCATGAGTACTCTGATTTTGGAAGGCATGGTCTGCCCTCCATAGCACTTGTAGAGGATGCAGAAGTGAACTTATTTCTGCACAGTGTTCCTGCTTCTTGTTCCTGCACTTTTGCCTGTGGGCACTTGGAAGTTCTTAGGGATATTTGGCATTGTGGTTTATTGCTCCCTAGTTCTTTCTGGTCTCTGTCCTAGCTTTGTGTTGGAATGAAAATGGGCATATGTGATCTGACTTGGTGGCACATACTTTTAATCCTATATTTAGGAGGCAGAGGCAGGTGGATTTCTGTGAGTTTGAGGCCAGCCTGGTCTACAAAGCATGTTCTAGGTAAGTAGGGCTACACAGTGAGAGCCTGTCCCGAAAGGAAAGAAAGAAAGAAAATGGACACGTGTGAGCTTGGATGTGTATGGAAGCATTTGTGTGTCGGAGCTGTGTGTGTGAGTGACTGTGTACGAGAGCTTGAGGGAGTGTATACTTCTGGATCCGTGTTGACTGAATTGCTAAAATCAGATGAAGTTCCTGTTTGTTCTTGGATAACAGATAGCTTTGTTAGCATCTAAAAAAAGAACTGTTTTATATTCTAAAAGTAACACATGCTTATTATTAAACAAAGCACAGGAAAACAGTGGTGTAAAATATAAGACCATCTGGGCATGGTGGTACAGAACTTTAATCTCAGCACTCAGGAGGCAGAGGCGAGCAGGTCTTGGTGAGTTGAGGCCAAACTGGTCTATATAGTGAGTTACATTCCAGCAAGGGCTATATTACATAAATAAATAAAATAAAAATAAAAATTGTAGAGTGGTGGTGTCACACGCTTTTAATCCCAGCACTTGGCAGGCAGAGGCAGGTGGATCTCTGAGTTTGAGGCCACTCTGGTCTACAGAGCAAGTTCCAGGACAGCCAGTGTATCTAGGGCTACACAGAGAAAGTGTCTCAAAATATCCAATAAATAAAAATTAAACAACAAAATAAAAATTATTATTTAGGCCTGGAGAGATTATTCATTGGTTAAACACATATACTACTCCTGCAGAAGACCCAGGTTTAGTTCCCAGTACCCAGGCTCACAACTCAAGGAGGTGCAATGCCTTTGGCCTTTACAGGTACTGGAATACACACACACATGCCCACACACAGACACTTAATTAAAAATAACAAATATAAGTCTTTAAAATAAGTAATACAAAAGCCAGGTATGGTAGCCTTTTGCTCTAATACCAACCTTATGGAGGCTAAGGCAGGAAAACTGATGTGAGTTCAAGGCCAGCCTTAGAGTGCAACCCTGTTTCAGTACCCACCAAAGGGAAAGAGACCCCAACAATAATGTGTGACCAGTATTTCCTACCCTGAGATTATTTCATGTTAGCACATTTTCTTTCTAAATTTTTTAAATTAAAATTTACTTTTATTTTTAGGGTTGTGAGACCCTCTCTGTAGATTGCTGGCCTTGAGCTCATGATCCTTGTGAGTGCTAGAAGAGGCACTCCTTTGTTTGTTGTAGGAAGGCCACTGATCATTTCCTGACCACCCAGACTCCCAGAATAATCACACAGAAACTGTATTAATTAAGTCACTACTTGGCCTGTTAGCTCTAACTTCTTACTGGCTAGCTTTTACATCTTAATTTAACCCATTTCCATTAATCTGTGTATCGTCATGTGATTGTGGCTTACTGGCAAGGTTTGGCATCTGTCTCTGGTGGCAGCGGCTCCATGGCTTCTCTCTGACTCCACCTTCTTCCTCCCAGCATTCAGTTTAGTTTTCCCCGCCTAGCTAAGTTCTACCTTGCTATAGGTCCAAAGCAGTTTCTTTATTAATCAGTGGTAATCACAGCATACAGAGGGAAATCCCACATTACCTCTCCTTTTCTGTTTAAATAAAAAGGAAGGATTAACTTAAAGTAAAATTACATATAATAAAACAGTTATCAAGCAAGAATTACAGTTACAATATTTATATCTACTTTATCTTTTATCATAACTAAGGAAAACTAATAATAGCTTTATTTTTCAACTCCATCAAAGACTCCAGAAGGGGGCTGGAGAAATGGCTCAGCAGTTAAGAGCACTGCCTGCTGTTCCAGAGGTCCTGAGTTCAGTTCTCAACAACCACATGGTGTCTCACAGTCATCTGTAGTAAGATCTGGTGCCCTCTTCTGGCCTGCAGAACGCTGTATACCATAATGAATAAATAAATCTTTTTTTTTTTTTTTTTTTTTGGTTTTTACAGAGATCCGCCTGCCTCTGCCTCCTGAGTGCTGGGATTAAAGGCGTGCGCCACCAAAAAAAAAAAAAGACTCCAGAATGATATAATATTACCTAAGTAAACAGGAAGTGCACTGTAAACAAGTTCCAAAACTCTAGAAATGACAGAGACGTCTCACTGTCTGGATAGTCACCCAAAGTTCTTTTGTAACATAGCGGGCATCCAGTCTTCGGCCTACAGGCCCATATCAGTACCCTACAGTATCCAGCAGACTTTTCAGTTTCAAAGACAGTTCCACCTATATTGGCAGTTTGTCATTCACTTTCTTCTGTGTCCTGCAGAATGTCTGGCAGACTCTTTTGTGTAGCAGGAACCCTGAAGGACCATCTCACCTTTAGTCAAGTTCAGCAGTCATTTCTCTGTGGGTCCTGCATGTCTAGTTCATACAGCACAGCATTAAGCAGTCCAGGCAAAGCCAGTTTCTTGCCAAAATGGCTAACCAATGCCATCAGGAGCCTCTTTGATGCCCATCATCCTCTTGAAGTAGATTGATGCTGCCAGGAGCAGATGTGTCTCACTGTCATGAAAAGTCCTAACTTTTTTTTTTTTTTTTTTTTTTTGGTTTTTCGAGACAGGGTTTCTCTGTGGCTTTGGAGCCTGTCCTGGAACTAGCTCTTGTAGACCAGGCTGGTCTCGAACTCACAGAGATCCACCTGCCTCTGCCTCCCAAGTGCTGGGATTAAAGGCGTGCGCCACCACTGCCCGGCTCTAACTTTTTTTTTTTTTTAAATATTTATTTATTTGTTTATTATGTATACAGTATTCTTCCTGCAGGCCTTATTACAGATGGTTGTGAGCCACCATGTGGTTGCTGGGAATTGAACTCAGGACCTTTGGAAGACCAGGCAATGCTCTTAACCGCTGAGCCATCTCTCCAGCCCAAGTCCTAAATTTCTTAAAACATTTTAAATGCCACATTCTGAAGGTCTCTGAAAGATTTGAAGAATACCTATCTAATTGAAATACATCTTTATATATCTAGAAAACTTAACTAACATGACTACAAGCTTGACTATTATGGATGACTATCTTTTAACCTATATTTCTTAATTATGCATTATATTTTAAAATAAGCTGCACAAATACAATACCTTAATCAAGAGCAGAAATATTTATACAGTATAAAATATTGACCTTAAATTCGTACCAAGATCTGTATTGATGCAAATCTTTATAGCATGTGTTACCATGTCAAATTTTCCCATTTTTTTTCGAAACTGAAGTTTACTGATATCTAGGGTGTGTGTTTGTTTAAATTTTGTTTATTATTTTATGTTTATGGATATTTTGAACTTCTGAGCCCCTTGCCTCTGCCACCCAATATGTATTATAAAATATAACACATATAATACACATATATGTTAGTATATATGTATATTTGCATATATATGCTATAATAATTGCAGGCATGTGCTACCATGCCTTGCCATCTCATCTTTTTTTGCTTATATTTTGCTGAAATATACACCTCCTGACTTATTCTCCTACACAGAGGCCTGTGACACCTCTCTAGGCTTGTAAAGACAGATGTGAAATCCTTCACCTCTATAAATCATTGGCCTAATAAATGGAACATTGTTCATATGAGAACTTTGTAACTCTTGTTTAGGTTACATTAAGCAGTCTGCCAGTAAGCTGATTACTCATACTTTTTAAAGTTTAAATGGTAATTTTAATTTTACTAACTCAGCACCAATAAAAGTGAGCAAAAGTCCACTTGATTAGTAAGATTAAAATTTTCTCTGAAAGAAAACCAGATAACAAGATCATCTTTCTTGGCGGCAGTGGTGACAGAAGGCAGAGATAGAGGCAGGTAGATCTCTGTGAGTTCGAGACCAGCCTGGTGTACAAAGTGAGTTCCAGGACAACCAGAGCTACACAGAGAAGCCCTGTCTTGAAACACCAGAAGGAAGATCACCTTTCTCACTTAAAGTTCAGGTTTTGGGAGAGAAAACAGAGAATAACTGGCCTTCTGCTTCCCCTCTGCACAAGCTCTCACCGTGCAGCCCAGTCTGCCTGGAGTCACCACCGCCTACTTCAGCCTCCCAAGGCTTGGATCACAGTGGTTTCTCAGTGGATTCTTGATGCTTGTGGGCCCTGTTGAGTCTGATCCTGATTATGCTAGTGGAGGAACTTGGGGTCTTTTAGTTAGTTGTCTCTGCAGCTAGATGGAACTCAGGATCTCACATGTGAAAAACAAGTGTTCTTACCATAGAGCTCCATCCTCTCCCAGGATCCCCAAGCTGTCCCCAACCTGTTGTCATTGTGACACTGTGTTCTCATCTACAGAATTCACTCCAGAACCATGCAATTGAGTTAACAGACAAACAACCCTCCCCACCCACAAATAAAAACAGAAAATCTACCTCGGAATGTTTAGAATAAGTTTACAATTCTGTTGGCTGCATTCAAAGCTATCCCGAGTCACACACAGCTCATGGGTCAGACTGTCTTCAGAAGGTAGTAAGGTGCCTTTGCTCAGTGTATTTACCTTTCGTTTTTTGAAAAATTGTTTTAAAGATTTATATTGTTTTCAATTGTGTGTGTGTGTGTGTGTATGTGTGTGTGTGTGTGTAAGTCTGTGTGTAGTTATATGCATGTAAGTGCTTGTGCTCAAGGCCAGAGGCATAGGGTTCCCCTGGAGTGACAGTTGCAGTTGTTATGAGCCACCTGACATTGGTGCTAGGAATCAAACTCTGGTCCAACTTTAAGACAGGGTTTCTCTGTGTAACCCTGGCTGTCCTCGAACTGGCTTTGTAAACCAGACTGTCCTCAAACTCACAGATACACTTGCCTCTGCCTCCCAAATCCTGGGATTAAAGCCTTGCCATGCCCACCTGGCTACCCCCCTCCCTCCCCGTTAATATTCTGAATGACTGAGCCATCTCTCAACCTCCCATTTTAAGATTTACTTTTTTTTTTTTTTTTTAAATGTTTGTATGTGTCTCGCCCACAGAAGTTAGAGGGGTCAAATTGCCTTGGGGGCTGGAGTTATAGATGGTTACAAGCAACCTGACATGGGTGGGAACTGAACTCAGATCCTTCGCAAGAGCAGCAGTACAATCTGAGGTAGTTGTTTATTTTTGAGGCAGGGTCTCATCTAGTCCAGTTGATCTCAGCCTTGTTACATAGTTGAGGATATGAACTTGAACTTCTGATCCACCTGCCTCTGCTTCTGAGTGCCGGCATTTCAGGCACATATGACCATGTCCATGTCTGTTTACATGGTGTTGTGGCTCCATGCTAGGCAAATGCTCTGCCCACTGAACCACAGACCCAGTCCTGGGAAGTGATTTCTAGGATCTACTGGTAGAGAAAAGAATGTAGGTTGGTCTGCGAGCATAAGGACTGTTCTATAGAATTCTTCGTCTGGAAGGTAACCAGAGCAGCCAAATTGTAGAGACCCAGTGGGATAGCTTGCTAGGGGTTCCTGGAGGGGTTTGAGGTTGGAATGGGGTGGTTTAGGGGATAGAGTTCAACTGGGGAAGATAGATGTGAATAGTGCTTACATAGAGTGCATCAGTTCTTAGTACTGCAAAAGCAAACACACAAACCAACCTCCCCCATATGTTAGCATGAATGGCCTTATAGCTTTTTTTCCCTCTTTCCCTCCCCCTCCTCCTCCTCCTCCTCCTCCTCCTCCTCCTCCTCCTCCTCCTCCTCCTCCTCCTCTTTCTTTCTTTCTTTCTTTCTTTCTTTCTTTCTTTCTTTCTTTCTTTCTTTCTTTCTTTCTTTCTTTCTTTCTTTCTTCTTTCTTTCTTTCTTTCTTTCTTTCTTTCTTTCTTAACAGGGTGACAGCCCAAGCTGGCCTTAGATGTACTCTGTAGCTAAGAATAACTTGGACTTTTGATTCATGCTTCTACCATCCATGTCTGGTTTATGTGGTGCTGGGGAGCAAACCCAGGATTGTGCGTGTTAGGCAAGGTCTCTACCAACTGAGCTACATCCCTATCCCTGTAAATGGCACTTTTATAAAAAAAAAAAAAAAAAAATTAGTGTAAAGACTGCTGTTGGATGTTTTTTTTATTTTTTTGGATTTTTCGAGATAGGGTTTCTCTGTAGCTTTTTGGTTCCTGTCCTGGAACTAGCTCTTGTAGACCAGGCTGGCCTCGAACTCACAGCCCGGCTGTTGGATGTTTTTTTAAAAGCTGGGCAGTAGCGGAGTGTGGTGGCACACGCCTTTAATCCCAGCACTTAGGAAGCAGATCTCTGTGTGAGGCTGGGGGGAAGGTGGGAGGGGGAACTGTGGCAGGGTAATAAAATAAACTTTAAAAAATTAAAAAGAGCCGGGCGGTGGTGGCGCACGCCTTTAATCCCAGCACTCGGGAGGCAGAGGCAGGTGGATCTCTGTGAGTTCGAGACCAGCCTGGTCTACAAGAGCTAGTTCCAGGACAGGCTCCAAAACCACAGAGAAACCCTGTCTCGAAAAACCAAAAAAAAAAAAAAAAAAAAAAAAAAGAGAGAGAGAGAAAGAGAGAGAGAGGCTCCAGATAACTAGGGGTGCTCCCAAGGAGGACTCAGGATCTGGACTCAGGATCTCAGCAGACTCATTCTGAGATTAAGACTGACGCAATGGTACAGGACCAGGAACGCAAGGTAGATCTAAGCCCCTAAGCGCAGTCCAGGAGGAACTACTGAGGCTGCACTCTTTGGGAATGCACCATCTGTCTGAGAACAAGCTTCTTGGGTGGCTCCCGCCTGAGACTGGCTGCTGCACTTGCACCCAGTGTGGATGGCAGCAGAACTGGGCCACCTGGCCCGGCCTCTCTGCATGAGCTGCTCTGTATGGAGCTGTGATGCCAGCAGGTGTCTCTGAGGTAGTGTCCTTTTACGTGTAATGCGCAAAAACCATTCTTCTATCTACAAAGTGGATGAAAATTTTGTTGTTGTTTTGTTTTCGAGACAGCGTTTCTCAATGTAGTCTTGACTGTGCTGGAACTCGTTCTATAGACCAGGCTGGCCTCAAACTCGCAGGGATCTGCCTGTCTCTTCCTCCGAAGTGCTGGGATCAAAGGTGTGCATCATCACCACCTGCCTTGTGGATATTAAATTTAAGGCGACAAACTTCCAAGTCTCTCCGACCTTGGGAATAGACAGGCCTGGGTTATCAGTTCCATGGCTGCTCTTTCCTTTGCTTAATGTTTTTGTGGCTGCTGGGCATTAGGCAGTGTCCTGTAGTGAGTAGGACGGCCCAGGTCCCCTTCTCCAGGCAGTAGGCAGCCCATGTGTAAGTCTGGAAGGTGGAGGTAATCTGGAGGTTGTGTAACTGGGAACCTGACCTACTTAGGAAAGCTCCTTTCTGCAAGAAGCAAGTGCCTTGCTTTTTATTTCTGAGGTGAGAGAAAGGGTCTCCTGTAGTTCTTCCTACATCTGCGCTTCCATGTAGCTGAGTCGGTGGTGAACTCCTGACCACTCCTGACCTCTTGTCTCACCTCCACAGCACTTGGAATTTCCACATGCACAACCACACCCTTGAGGCAACTTCTGAGCTTACATTCTGCAGCTAAGTAGTATTAGTAAGGCAAGAGTGAGGGGAAAGAACCTTCCATGGTTGTGCATGCTGAGATTCCAAGTAGAGCTGTATGTGTCTCTGTAGAAGTGCAGGGCAGTAAGGCTGAGAGCTGTTGCCATGCTGAGGCTGTGAGGCCATTCTGAGAGCGACTGGAGGAACCACCTTAGGGTGTAAGTAGAGGACAGAAATGGACAGGGCAGATGGTCAGGAGATCAGTTCCTGGTGCTACAGCCGAAGAGCCTGAGTGACAGGGAGGAATGGGGCCAGGAGGGACCTACAGGTGGGACTCTTTCGGGAGAGCTGGGCACAGGCTGTGGGATGAAGACATCCTGCAGTATCCTGGCCCTTCTTGTCCTGCAACTAAAGAAGAGCCAACAGGTCAGAGGTGTGATGGATGGACAGTTATAGGGATTGGAGTATCCTCAGTAGCATGGGTCAGGAAGTCCTGCTGAAATCCAAAGAATAATGAACATACATTGACTCCTACACAGTGACACTAGGTTGGGTGGCACTTCTCTCTGCCTCCTTTGCTACTCACTGTCTCCTATTGCCCATAATGGCCACAGTTGGCAGTGTCATGTCCCCCAGCTTGGTCTTGACCTGTGGCAGTGGTACTGGCGGTGGCAGAGTGTTGCTTGGGAACTCCTTACGAAAGCCTTTCTGCAGCTCTGGGCCCAGCGGTC
Source organism: Chionomys nivalis (assembly GCF_950005125.1). Lineage (NCBI taxonomy): Eukaryota > Metazoa > Chordata > Mammalia > Rodentia > Cricetidae > Chionomys > Chionomys nivalis. Next base: position 13,890,537 of record NC_080092.1, on the reverse strand, counting down.
CTGTAGAAAACCCTGCTTGCTATAGAGATCAGGCCCTAACTCACTATTGTAGACCAAGCTGCCCCTGAACTACAGAGATCCCCCTGCCTCTGCTTCCAGAGTACTGAGACTAAAGGTTTTGCACCACTATGCCAGGTATAATTTTTATTAAGTGGAAAGGCTAACAAGGCATGTGCTAGGTACTTGTAGACCAGGCTGGCCTCGAACTCACAGAGATCCGCCTGCCTCTGCCTCCCAAGTGCTGGGATTAAAGGCGTGCGCCACCACCGCTTGGCCCTAGGGGGCCTTATTTACCTGCCTCTATATGTGAGCAGAGAGCTGCCTTATTTCCTTCACATAAATGTGCAGCAAAGCATCTCCTGGTTTTATTTTCTGGTAAATTGCCAGTTATTTTACTCGGTAAACTGGTAGACATTTTCACAAGTTGGAAGGCACTTAAAGTCTTTGTGGAATACCAAGTCTGTATTCCTCTTTATTTTTATTTTTTTGTTTATTTATAGACAGGGTCTCACTGTGCAAAGTTCTGGAACTCACTATGTAGATAAGGCTGGCCTTGAACTCAGAGATCCACCTGCTGGGATTAAAGGTTTGCCCCACCATACCTGGCATTCCTCTTGTTGTGAAAGGTTTGATGTGAGTGACTTAAAAGCTTGAGGTTCCATGCTAGGGATTCTTTCCACCAAATTGGAAACAGAGAAGAAGCCAGTCTGCAGACTCTAGCACACCTGGGACCTTTGGAGCTTTTGCTTTCTTCTTTCCTCCTACAGCAGTGAAATCACCATGGGTATTCTTTTAGATTTGGTCAGTACCCAGATTTCCAAAGAGAATTTCACTTGACCGAAAGAGGTTTCTTTGCTTTGCTGTCTGATTCTTGCTGTTGGCTCTGGTAAGGTCAAGGGTGTATCTATCTCATAAGGGATATTGCAGATAGAGTCTTTTGTCCTTGATGGGAATGAAACTCACTATTCCTAGTCCTTTCTTTCCAAGGGTCCCATATATTTCAGGCTGGCTTCCAACTTCCTGTGTAGTGGAAATAACCCTGAAAGTCACATCTTCCTGCCTCCGTGCCCCAAGCTCTGGGATTATACGTATTGGCAACCACACCCTGTTTATATAATTCTGGGGATGCAAACCCAGGGTCTCATGCATGCTAAGTGAGCATGGTGACAGCTGAGCCCCAGCCTCCGCCCAGGAGAATCGCCCTGCTGATGCTGTGCTGTAGTCTTGAGTTTGGACCAGAGGCACAGCACACTGCAAGTATGGAGAGGCATTCCTAGTGCCAGCTCGTGTTCAGCTCTGTGGGCCTTCGTTGTGCTGTCCTCTTCTCTCCAGAACAAAGGAACATCCGCCTGGGCTCAGTTTTTCTGGACTAAACTTCTAATGATTCAGTAACTTGTTAGTCCTGTCAACTAGTAATTACTCTCACCGAAGCCAGCAAGTGCTGAGCATGCGCAGCTAAGCATGGGCACTGAGATCTCACTGAGAACAGAAATGCCACCCTCCACACTACCTCTGGTAGACTCCTGACAAATTTTACAAGACCATGTATAGGCAGTTGGTGAAAATAAATACTTGAAATACCCCATAATAGCAATAAAATGACCCCTGTACCTACTACTACAGACTCATGTCACAGGTATAAATCCCTCCATGGGTCTAGACAACAGTTGGTGCTGGTCCACTGAGCTGCAGACCTGAGTACCCGGCTGCTCCCACACCTGGGGATGATCCATGCTGCCTCTTCAACTGTGAATTCTGTTTGAGGCTTTCTAATGTAGTTACTCTTCCTACTGGTAGGTCTTGGGAGTGAGGATGGTAGTAGGAATTTCATATTTAACCCAGACCTTTGGTTTCTTTATCCAGTGAGGTCTTCCCTGAACTGGGTTCCTGAGATCACCTACAGGGCACATCGAACAGCACTCGGCTTTGCCTTTACAGTTCTTATTCAGTGGTACAGCCAGGCTAGGCCCAGTCCGTAGTGCTACTTCTTGGCTGGCTGAGGATTCTGTAGGATTTGAGGGCCTTGTCTCTGCCCTAGACAATTTTGAGGACAAACATGTATTTGTCTGTCTGTGTGTCTGTGTTATACTGTGTGCATGAAGGCATCACTAAAGGCTAGAGGGGCATGGGTCCCCTGGAGCTGGAGCGAAAGGCAGAGGTAGTGTGGTAAGGTAGCTAAGTGGGTAAAGACACTTGGTGCTAAGCCTGACAAACTGAATTTGATTTCCAGGGTCAGATGGTAGGAGATAACCAATTCCTTAAACTCTCTGACTTTCACATGATGCCATGGCACACACAAGATGTAATTTTAAAAGAGAAGACTTAAGGGCTGGATGAGGCCTTTAGCTGCGTTTCAGGTTCCGTTGGTAAGAGAAACCCCATTTGCTATTTTAGGGCAAGCACTGACTGCTTCATAGCTTGGTTCTGTTGAAGGACAGGGACAGCTGGGGACCTTTCAGCACCTGGATGTAGATGGGTTCTCCAATGTGATTTGCCTCTTTCCGGGCCCTTGGAGTGACCTTCTTCCATGTAAGACAGTGTTTTATCCTTATGGAGCCTGATCAGTTCATCCTCGCAGGCACTTGGCGTGGTGTGTCCCTGTCTGGTGATCCAGGGAGCTATTTTTATATGAGAAAACTGAACTGCAAACGAGCACATTCCGTATTGGAAACCTCCCAGTATTTAACCTACCTGTCTCACTTTCAAGTTAAGTTCAGGAATAAATACACATTGCTTTTAAGTTGCCGTGAAAACAGACATCAGATTTGCTCAGGTGATGTCATTTTCTCTAGTAGCACCTCGTAACCAATGTGGTTAGTTGTCTTTGCTTTGTGTTTACAGGGCCTACCATGTTTTTTTTTTTAATGACAATTCATTTTATTTATTGCGCACAGTGGTACATGTGCACCTGTGTGTGTAGAAGTCAGAGGATAATTTCCAGGAGTTTCCTGCTTCCACTGCATGGAGCTCAGGGACTGAATTATGCTTGTCTTGTTTGGAGTCAAAACAAGACCTTTACCTGCTGAGCCACCAGGCTGGTGCCTAGTCAAGATTTTTGTTTGTTTGGTCTGGTTTGGTTTTGGTTTTTCCGAGACAAGGTTTCTCTGTATAGCCCTGGCTGTCCTGGAACTCGCTCCGTAGACCAGGCTAGCTTCAAATTCAGAAATATACCTGCCTCTCCCTCCTGAGTGCTGGGATTAAAGGCCTGTGCCACCACCACCCGGCTCCGCCTAGTCGAGTTTTTTTTTTTTTTTTTTTTTTTTTTTTTTTTTTTTTTTTTTTTTTTTTTTTTTTTGGTTTTTCGAGACAGGGTTTCTCTGTGGTTTTGGAGCCTGTCCTGGAACTAGCTCTTGTAGACCAGGCTGGCCTCGAACTCACAGAGATCCGCCTGCCTCTGCCTCCCGAGTGCTGGGATTAAAGGCGTGTGCCACCACCGCCCGGCTAGTCGAGTTTTTTAAAAGGAAGTGTTTCTAGTTATCTGGAGAAATCTCTTCAAAGACTCATGGTTTTCTTCGGCCTTGTTTGTACGCTTGAGAATGTCTCTTTCTTTGTTTTTTGAAAGGGGGTTTCTTTGTGTAACTTCAGCTGTTCTAGAAATCCCTCTGTAGACCAGGCTGGCCTTGAACTCAGAGCTGGTGTGTGCTACCACTGCATATCCCCAGTCTATAGCCTTGGAACTTGGATCTTTGTGTGCTGGCTAGTTTTTTTTTTTTTTTTAAAGACTTTATTTATTTATTATAGATACAGTGTTCTGTCTACATGTATGCCTGCAGCCTGGAAGAGGGCACCAGACCTCATTACAGATGGTTGTGAGTCACCATGTGGGTTCTGGAAATTGAACTCAGGACCTCTGGAAGAGCAGCCAGTGAATGCTCTTAACCATCTTAAGACATCTCTCCAGCCAGTGCTCTGGCTAGTTTTATGTCAGCTTGACACAAGCTGGAGTCATTTGGGAAGAGTGACTCTCAGCTGAGAAATGCTTCCATAAGATTAGTCCATCGGCTAATACGTCTGTAACATATTGTCCCGGGTGCTTTAGGAAAGCAGAGGAGCAAGCTATAGAGAGTAAGCAGTACCCTCCAGGCCCTCTTCTTCAGCTCCTGCCCTGACTTCCCTGGGTGATGGGCTACAAGCTCTAAGATGAAATCCATCCTTTTAAACCAAGTTGATTTTGGTCATGGCGTTTCATCACAGCAGTAGAAACCTAACCAAAACACTAGCTTTGCATCCTTAGTACCAGGACAACAAACACTTCATCCTGCTCAGCCAAGAAACAAATGCTTTTTGAAGAATACTAAGCATGTATGTAAACATAGTCCCAGCATGAAGGAAGGCTGACAAGGAGGACGCTGAGTTCCGGGGTGGCTTGGGCTGTGTGCTATGATGGCATCTCAGAATACTAACCAAGTCAGAAAGGCCCCAGCATTCATGGGAAGTAAGTCTGTTTGTCTTTGCTCCTCCTTTTCCCTCATTTAGTGTTTAAGAGATGTATTAATTTCCTTTCTGCTGCTGTGAAAAACACCGTGACCAGGGCACTTAGAGAAGGAAGTGTTTATCTGGGTGTGTGATTCCAGAGGGTTACGGTGGCTGAGTGACAGCCTGGCAGCAGGCTTTACCACCAGCACAAACCAGAGAGTTCTGGGGATGATATGAGGCTTTGAAACATCAAAGCCTGTCTCACATGACATAATTCTCTAGCAAGACCACACCTCCTAAAACCTATGTAGTCACCACCACCGACTGTGTACCAAGTATTCAAACATCTGTGTGGGACATTCTCACTCAAAGCCTGGTAGGAGGTAATAGGTTTGCACCTTGTGCCCATCCTGTCAGCCCCTTGGTAGCAGAGAGTGCTGGGGAGAAATGCTGGGTAGTTTGGTTAGCTGGTGAGAATTGGCAGAACCCTGGTAAAAAACCGAAAATTAGTAGGACTCATTGTTAGTTAGAGGCCTCTTCAAGTAGGAGCAGCTCCCGAGGAAGGAAGCTGGACTAGCCCTCATGCGTCTCTCCTGCAGCTTGCCTGAACTCAACAGAAGGCTTTCATGCCACTTGAGGAGTGTTTCTTTGGAATTGAGTTTTTACCCTGAAGACAAAATATCAGTAAATTACACCAGAGGAGTGGAGACCTTGAAGTAATCATCAGATTTGAGATTTGACGTGATCAGGAGGTTTAGATGTGCTAGTCCCTTCTGGTCCTTCGTGGATACCAGGTTGGTGCAGCACAGGGTGTCTGTGATGTCATCTGATGAACAGCAGAACAGTCTGCTATGTGCATGCTTAGCTGCTTTGGCAGCTTGTTAGAAGGAAGAGTGGGTGCAAAAGATGGGCTGACTGTAGGCTTTGTGGTGTGTGTGTGTGTGCGTGCGTGTGTGTGTGTGTGTGTGTGTGTGTGTGTTTAGATTCACTTTGTAGTTGAGGATGACCTTGAATTTCCTGATCTTCTGTCTCTACCTCCCCAGTGCTTAGATTACTGGCGCACATCACTATACCTGGTTTCATAGAGTCCTGGGGATCTAACCTAGGACCAGTGTACACTAGGCAGAAACTGCTTTCTCAGCTTTTTGGAGCCCACACCTTCAGTGGAATCTTTAGAAATTCCCCACAGTTGAGTGTCTCTCCTGCCCATGCTGATAGTGGGGAATTTATGGATAGGAAAGGGGTTTTCAGCTGGGTGGTGATGGCACACACCTTTAATAACCAGCACTCAGAAGCAGAGACAGTATCTACAGAGCAAATTCCAGGATAGCCAGGGCTACATACAGAAACTGTCTGGGAAAAAAAAAACAAAAAAACAAAAAAAGAAAGGCGTCCTCAGGGACTCTCAGCTTCTTATAAAATACATCTTGTTGAGGGTTTTGAAAATTCAAACCTGGGACTGTTTTTCCTTGCAGTAAGTTTTCCATAAAGAACTGTAGCACCCCCAGAACCGTGACTAGTGTATTTGTTCTGTCCTTCCATTCTCAGATTAGTGAGCTATGTTTTAGCCTCTGTGGTAGAGATGCTGTAAGTTCTGTTGTTTCCTATTTAGGAGTCTTAGCATTTTGTATGTCTTAGAGTGACTTCCTCTCCTGCAGAGTCTGTGACTGTCCTTGTGGGGTGCTGGGTTTTATTTTTTTCTTTTTTAATTGATTATTTGGGAATCTCACATCATGTATACCTTAGTTTGTCCCCCTCACCTATGACTTCCCCGTCATCTATGCCCTCCCTCTCACCTACGACCTCCTCTCCCTCTCACCTATGACCTCCTCTCTCTCTCACCTACGACCTCCTCTCTCTCTCACCTACGACCTCCTCTCCCTCTCACCTACGACCTCCTCTCCCTCTCACCTACGACCTCCTCTCTCTCACCTATGACCTCCTGTCCTCCACCTATGACTTTCTCCTCATCTGTGACCTCCCCTACCCCCCAAAAAATGGAAAAAGAAAAAGTGAGGGAAAAAAAGCCCCTCAAGGAAAGGTGTGACTTTCTATACCTGTACCCCCACCAGAAGCCATCAGCTGTGGAGAGCTGTGTGGCAGCTGCTGAGGGGCTAGCCAGCTCTCCTGCTCCCAGGCCTGTGAGGGGTCAGCTCTCCCTCGAGCCTACTCCACATCCATGCTGTTGTGGTGTGGGGCCAGCTCTCCTGCACCAAGGCTGGTCCAGGGCCAGCTCTTCTGCACCCAAACCACAGCCGGCAGAGCCTGCTCAGCATGGCCCAGGAACATCCACAGGGCTTTAATCAGCAGATCCACATGACCTTTGGTGGTAATACTGGCCACAGACATCAACACAGCCCCTGGCTGCATCAGGACCTCAGATCCACTCATGAACTTCAGTGGCTGCATGGCCCATGGGCCTCAATGTGGCCTCCATTGCCTACACATGCCACTCACACCCAGAAGGCTCCCTGAGGCAGCAAAGCCTGAGTACATCACCGACGCAGGAACTCAGGCTTCCTTGTGACCTGGGACAACAGCATGGACCATGGACACCAACATGATCTCCAGTGACATCATGTACCATGGTGGACCTTTGAGGAGGTCCAGTGCAGAAAATAAGCCTTTCCTCATCTTGGGCCTTTGTAGTTGCTCAAAGTCAGGGTGATCCCGTGGCTGAGTCTATGTCTACATAAGCTCCAGGCTGCTACACACCACTCTGCTAACACGACACTCTGTTTTTCTATTTTTCCCATCTCTCCATTACGTATTTGCTCATCATAGTGGTGCCTGCTGGACTCGATTGACCTGGGTGGCTTCTGTCACCCATGCCCCGAAGCTGGTGTGGCCTGGAGTTTTGTTTTATTTATTTATTTTTAAACTTTATTTTATGTGCATTAGTGTAAGGGTGTCAGATCTCCTGGAATTGGAGTTTCAGATTTTTGTGAGCTGTCATGTGGGTGCTGGGAATTGAACTCATGTCCCCTGGAAGAGCAGCCAGTGCTCTTAATTGCTGAGCCATCTCTCCAGCCCTCGAGTTTTATTTTTTAATACTTTACTTTTTCCCTCTGCTTTATGTTTCTTGGCTGATTTTCCAGCTGTGCTTGGTTTTGCAGGCAGGGGTAGTTAGTTATGTGTGTACTTCCTACTCTCTCAGACTTTCTAAGATGCCCACCAACTGTGTCACTTGGAATTGAATAAAGCAGACCCTCCTTAAACATCCTCAGGTCCATGGAAGTTGATCTGCTCTGCAGATTATGAAGAAAATAAAGTTTAAAAAAGTTTCACATTCAGTGTGTGTGTGTGTCTGTCTCTCTTGGCACAGATGTGGAGGTTAGAGGACAGTTGTAGAAGCTGGTTTCTTTCCATCATGGTCATTCAAGCAACAAGTGCCTTTACCCAGTGAACTATCTGAGTGTTTTTTGTTGGTGGTGGTGGTGATGGTTTTGTTTTGTTTTCAAGACAGGGTTTTTCTGTGTAGTAGCGCTTGCTGTCCTGGAGCTCACTTTGTAGACCAGACTGGTCTTGAACTCATATAGATTTGCCTACCTCTGCCTCCAGAGTGCTGGGATTAAAGCTGTGCGTCACCATTGCCTGCCTGAATATGATGTTTTTAAAATTTTGGTTTTTTCAAGACCGGGTTTCTCTGTGTTTCTTTGGCTGTCCTGGAATGCTCTGTAGACCAGGTTGATCTCGAGCTCAAATAGATTCTCCTGCCTCTGCCTCCCTGGTGCTGGGATTAAAGGTGTGCACCACCACTACCTGGAGTTAAAATGGAGTTTTGATTTTGGAGTTTAGGTTTCTCCATGTAGCCCAGGCTAGCTAGGCTCATAGTGGCTGTGGTGGCATATTCCTTTAATCTCAGTACTCAGATAGCAGAGGCAGGAGGATTTCCAAGTTGAGACCAGACTGGTCTATAATGAATTACAGGCTCCTATAATCTTTTTTTTTTTTTCTTTTTTCCTTTTCTGGGACAGGAGTTCTGTAGACCAGGCTATAGATGGACAGAGATTCACTGCCTCTGCCTCCCAAGTACTGGGATAAAGGGCATGTACCACCAGTACCCGGCTTTATTTTTTTTAAAGAGGCCATTAGATTGTCAGGAACTAGAATTACAGAAGGTCATGTGGGTGCTGAGAACTGAATCTGTGTTGGGGGGAGCTGCGGGCTGTGTTCCTGCCGCCCCAGCTCCTGGTCGCCTAGCTAGCTTATGCCCCAAAATAACAACACACAAACTGTATTCTTTTAAACACTGCTTTCTAGCCCTTACTGGCTAATTCTCATATCCCGATCAACCCATCTCTAATAATCTGTGTAGCATCAGTCTTACCGGGAAAGATTCAGCATGTCTGACCTGGCGGCTTGCTTCATTGCGTCTGCTCTGGAGAGGAGAGGAGAGGAAATGGCATCCGAGCTCACTTCCTCTTCCTCCCCGCATTCTGTTCTGTTTACTCCACCCACCTATGTTCTAACCTATGAGGGCCAAACAGTTTCTTTATTATTTAACCAATGACCTTCCTCCATCAAACCTGGGTCCTTTGCATGATCAGTCAGTGTTCTTAACCACTGAGCAATCTCTCCAGCCCTCAATGTGTACTTTGTAGGGCTAAGTATAGCAGCGTACTTTTTAATTTTCCTCTGAGACACAGTGTCTCTATGTAGCTTTGACTGTCCTGAACCTATAATAATCCCCCTGCCTCTGCGTTTCCTTCATCCCAGTAACGAGCATGCAGAGGTAGGGTCTCTGCAGATTTGAGGCCAGCCTGGTCTACACAGTAGAGTGACTCTGTTACAAATAAATAAATTTTAAAAAAAGTAGTAGATGGCCGGGCGGTGGCGCACGCCTTTAATCCCTGCACTCGGGAGGTAGAGGCAGGTGGATCTCTGTGAGTTTGAGGCCTGGTCTATGGAGTTAGTTCGAGGACAGCTAGGGCTGTTACACAGAGAAACCCTGTCTCAAACAAAAAACCAAAAACCCAAAAGTAGTAGATAAGTAAAGTAAAACATCCAAAAGTCATAACAAGAGTATACTCCCCATTCCTTCCTGGGCATTCTAACATAGTAACAAATAAGGGGCCTGCTCTTCGTTAATGATTTGCTTGATAGTGTTTGGCTAGGCTTTCAGAATGAACACCAGAGTACTTGATGTTCTGTTAGTTTTGCTGTTGCTATTCCTAGATTTCTCAAGGATCGTGCAGCCAGTGCGGTTCTGGATTGAACAGCCTTTCAGGAAACGCAGGGTTCTGCAGGTTTCTGTGCTTAGCAATCGAGGCTTCTGTGAAGTAAGGAGGGAGGCATTTGATACTTTTGTTCTTTTGTACGCAAGAAATCGGCTTTTGGGGCTGGAGAGATGGCTCAGAGGTTAAGAGCATTGCCTGCTCTTCCAAAGGTCCTGAGTTCAATTCCCAGCAACCATGTGGTGGTTCACAACCATCTGTAATGAGGTCTGGTGCCCTCTTCTGGCCTTCAGGCATAACGCAGAAAGAATATTGTATACATAATAAATAAATAAATATTTAAAAAGAAATTGGCTTTTGGTACTAGAGATGCCTCAGTAGTTAAGAGCACTGCCTGCTCTTCCAGAGGACCCAGGTTCAATTCCCAGCACTCACGTTATGGCTTATGACAGTCTGTAACTCCAGTCCCAGTGCTCATCCATATAAGCAGGCAAAACACCCATATATATCACTTTAAAGATTATTATTTTTTTAAGTCAGCTGGTAAATAGGCCACCAAGCTCAGTATCAGCACTGACACTCAGAGTCCTGTGGATACCATTGTGAAGGAGACTTGGTTTCTGGCTTAAGAGCCTTGTTCTGTTGGGGCCAGTCATTCTGAGCCTAACTTGAAATCGCATGTGACATGATGGCTTGATTTCTTTGGGTCTCTTCTCTGGTGCCTGTAAGGCTAGATTCTTTTTTTTTTTTTTCTTTTTTTTCTTTTTCCAAGAAAGGTTTCTCTGTAGCTTTGGAGCTTGTCCTGGAACTTACTTGGTAGACAAGAATGGCCTTGAATTTACAGAGATCCACCTGTCGCTGCCTCCCGAGTGCTGGGATTAAAGGTGTGGGCCACTACCACCCGGCCAAGTCTAGATTTTTGAGATAGTGTCCTATCTTTTGGGTCTGGAACATGTGATGGACTCTTGAACTCTGATGTCATGCTGGAGTCCCCAGAGGCACTGATTGTGAGCTCTGACCATCTTTGTGCTGGCTTTGTTGTCCTGTTCCTTCATCTTGTGTCCCTGTGGGGCAGGCAAACTCTTCTTTCCCTTCTCTTTTCACCTGCCCAGTGACTTGACACTTCTGTTCTTTTTTGTTTGTTTGTTTTTCGAGACAGGGTTTCTCTGTGTAGCCCTGGCCATCCTGGAACTAGCTGTTGTAGACTAGGCTGACCACAAACTCACAGAGATCCGTCTGCCTCTGCCTCTCTAGTGCTGGTATTAAAGGTGTGCGCCACCACTGCCTGGCCTCTGTGGCTAACTAGTAGCTTAGCTCTGCCCTCTGATCTTCAGGCAAGCTTTATTTGTTAGATCACAAGCAAAATACCACCACACATCTCCTCCAACAAGGCCACACCTATATGAGAAGGCAGTGTGGCATTTTTTTTCTTTTTTCTTTCTTTTTTTTTGAGCTTTTGAGCCTGTCTTGGAACTTGCTCTATAGACTAGGTTGGCCTCACAGAGATCCGCCTGTCTCTGAGAAGAGGTGCCTTCTTATTTATTTATTTAAAAGATTTATTTGTTATATATACAGTGTTTCTCCTGCATGTTTGCCTGCAGGCCAGAAGAGGGCACCAGATCTCATTACAGGTGGTTGTGAGCCACAATGCAGTTGCTGGGAATTGAACTCAGGTCCTCTGGAAGAACAGTCCGTTCTGGCTCTTAACTGCTGATCCATCTCTCCAGCCCGGGCATTCTTATTCAAACCACCACAACTATCCCCTATCTTGGAGGTTTCCTTTGTTGTTCTTCCTACACTCCCGAGCATAAGTCTCTTCTTAGTCAATGTTCGACTCTCCACCTTGTCCCCTCCCTCATTCTGAGACTTTATTTATGGAAGAGTACATACCCATATAAAGTGGGGGAGAGTAGTGCCCCCACCTTTGAAACTCAGTCATTCAAATACAGTTGTGTCTGTACTTACCTCACATATATGTAATTTATTTAATTATTTTTTTGGAGGGGGTTTTCGAGACAGGGTTTCCCTGCGGTTTTTGGAGCCTGTCCTGGAACTAGCTCTTGTAGACCAGGCTGGTCTCGAATTCACAGAGATCCGCCTGCCTCTGCCTCCCAAGTGCTGGGATTAAAGGCGTGCGCCACCACCGCCCAGCACATATATGTAATTTAATATTACATATTTATTTAATATACATACCTAATCTATTCTAAATATTAGGTTAATATTCTGTTAGACAAATAATTTCTGTTTTAAATAAATGTAGGCATTGAATATAAAATATTCAATATTTATATAAAAGGTTTATTTAATTTTGAGATACAAGGTCTCATATATCCCAGACTGGCCTCAACTCACTATGTAGCCTTGAATGACCTTGTATTCCTCCTGGTCCTCCTGCCTCCACCTCCCAGGGGCTGCCTTTAAAGGTATGCACTACCCTTAAAAGGTATGCACTACCGCTCCTGGCTGGGTATGAAACCCAGTACTTCCAGAATGCTAAGCAAACACTCTACCAGCTAAGGTACAAGCTCAGCTCCTGAATTTTTAAGTATCTCCAGATATATCGGTAAGTGCGTGTAGAAACCTGTGCTCTAAAATACTGTCAGATCTATAGCAGTTAACAGCAGCTCCACGTTATCCATACTCAGTGAGTACTCAAACTTCCAGCTCACTTTAGGTATGTAAGTGGAGGCCCCAGGTTTACAGTGGGTGTTTTTCTCAGTCACACTCCACTTTTTTTTTTTTTTTTTTTTTTTTTTCCAGACAGTCTCTGAACCTAGAACTTGCTGATTCAGTTAGACTGGCTGGCCAGCAATCTCCAGGGTTCCTCTTTTCTGATTCTCATGCTGGAATTATAGGTGCCTACTGTTGTATTCTGTATTCTTTAAAATCTGGGTGTGGGAGATCAGACTCAGGTTCTCATGTTTATGTGGCCAGCCCTCTATCCTCTCCCGACTGAGCCAGCTCCCCAGGTCTTCCCTTTGGTTTTGAACTGTGCTTGTTTGGGTCCATATCCATCAAAGTTCTATGTGTCTCTTAGTCTTCTTGAAATTGGTTGATTTTTGTCTATGTCAAACTTCTCATGAACTGAATTTGTATCCCTAGGTTGTAGACAAAGTTTCCTTTGGTCTCTGTTTCCTGTTGCTTGACTATAATGTCTGGTTCTTTTTGTGTGTGGGCAGCGGAGGGGTTTTCAAAACAGGGTTTCTCAGTAGCTATGGAACTTGTCCTGGAACTCGTTCTGTAGATCAGACTGGCCTCAAATTCACAGAGATCTGCCTGCCTCTTCCTCCTGAGTGCTGGGATTAAAGGCGTGAGTCACCACCACCCGGCGTATGATTTTATTTTTAAGATTATGTGATGCTGTGAATACCATTGGTTAATAAAGAATCTGTCTTGAGCCTATAGCAGAGCAGGGCAGAACAGAGCTAGGCAGGGGGTTGGGAGTTCTAACCTGAATGCTGGGAGAAGGAAAGAGGGAGGAGTCAGGGAGGAGCCATGTAGCCCCACTGGAGACAGATGCCAGAACTTTCCCAGTAAGCTACAGCCACGTGGCAATACATAGATTAATGGAGATGGCTTAGTTTAAGATATAAGAGTTAGCCAGAAATATGCTTAAGCTATTGGCCAAATAGTATTGCAAATAATACAGTTTTTGTGTGGTTATTTCAGAGCTGAGCAGCCAGGAACTAACAAGCCGCCTCCCTACAACAATTATGTATTTGGCTGGACTTTGTGGTGCACACCATTAATCCCAGAATTTGGGAGGCACAGTCAGGTGAATCTCTGAGAGTTCAAGGCCAGTCTGGTCTACAGAGAAAGTTCCAGGACAGCCAGGGATACTCAGAGAAACCTTGCCTCAAAGAATAAAAAATAAAATAGACTATGTATTTGTATTTGTGTGTATGTGCCACATGTATGTATGTGGGTGCCTCTCAGAGGACAGAAGAAGACATCAGATCTTGGAGCTGGAGTTACAGGTGACTATGATCCACCTGATGTGGGTGAGTGCTGGGAGCTGAACTCAGCTCCTTGGAGCAAGGAACATCCTTAACTATTGTGCCATTTCTGCAGCCCCTTTAGTTTTAATTTTTAATTACACATATTTGTGTGTGTGTCAGTGTGTTTAAGTGCATGTGAGTATAGGTGCTGACAGAGGCCAGAAAGCATCCCCTGGAGCTAGTGATTTTGAGCCATGGGACATGGCTGAATTTGGGTCTCCTAAAAGATCAGTATAGTCTTATAACCACTGATCCATCTCTCCAGTCCTAATTGTCTTTTGTTTTTTGAGATAGGTATTCTCTGTGTATCCCTGTCTGTCTTGGAACTTGGCCTCAAACTCAGGGATCTGTCTGCTTCTGCCTCTCAAATGAAATATATATATAATTTTTTTCAATTATAGGGAGTTTTCCTTGAGCATTTTTAGTATTTGTTCTGTTTTTCTTTTTTGCTTTAATTTCCTTCTCTGCGGTTCCTGTTGGATCTTGTTTGCTCACTCCAAGATTTATCTTAAAATTAAAAAAAAAATGTTGTATCTTGTGTCTGTACATATTTACATATGTGTGTGTGCAGGCTTGTGTGTGCAGGCACATATGTGCCATGGCATATGTGTGGAATTCAGAACAACTTGGGGGAGTTGGTTCTATCTTTGTACTGTAGAGATCAAACTCAGGCCAGCAGGCTTGGTGACAAGCATTTTTACCTACTGAGTCATCCTGCTGGCATATTTCCTTTTCTCTTGATCCCTTTTTAGTTTATTATTTTTAAGAGCTTTGGGATACAATTTGTATTCATGAAAGTGCTGCCGTTCTGTGTGCAGTTCAGGGTTTTCTAGGACGTCAGTAAGATCAGGGCAGCTGCTGGCACCGTGCACTTTCACTCTCCCACATCCCAGGAAACGCCTCCCTGGCGTCAGACTTCACCGCCCTGCAGCTCTTCCAGTTGCCCTTATTTAGAGGGCACCGTCTCCTTACATTTGTAATTCTCATCTTTCATGACTAAGAGTATTGAATATCTTCTCATGTGCTTATCAGCCCTTTATATGTGTGTGTATGCACAGTTGTGTAAGTATTTTCAAGACAGGGTTTCACTGTGTTGTTCAGCTGATAGCCTGCAGAGCTATCCCCCTGGCTCCACCACCTTAAGCTTCTGAGACAGGGTTCTTACTGAACCTGGTGCTCACCAATTTGGCTAGACTGGCCAGCGAGCCCCAGGGGTCCCTGTTTCTGCTTCCCCAGTCCTGGGATCACAGGTGTGTACTGCTGTCCCTTGTTGTGTATGCAGGTGCTGGTCTAGCAACAGAACTCGTGTCCTCACGCTTGCATGAGAGCCTTTCTCATTTGGAGAGGTCTTGCTGTGATTTCTTTTTCCGTTTCAAGTAGGACTTATGAGTATTTTCTAGATTCAAGTCCTTTACACATGATTTGCAAATATTTTCACCTAGGCTTTGTCACGTCTCTTGATCTGATTAATGCATATTTGAAGCAAGCAGCCCCCCCCCTTTAAATTATAGCTTCTCTGTGGCCTAACTCATTGTGTCGCCCAGACTGGCGTTGATTTTTAGATAGTCCTCTACTATTGCCTCTGAAGTGTTCTCAGCCAGCCCATCCTGCTTGCTAAAGTTTTACATTTTGATGAGATTCCTCTCATCCATAACAACAATATAATTATGTCTTCTTTTGAAAAAACTGTCTGTTGTTGGAGGCCGCTTGTTCATTCCTGGTTGCCCAGAACTAAAATAGTCACTCATAAACTGTATTAATTAAATCACTGCTTGGTCAGTCACTTAAGTATATTGCTAACTAGCTCTTATATCTAGAATTAACCCATTTTCATTATTTTATATTTTACCATGAGGCTGTGGTCTACCGGCAAGGTTCCAGCTGGCTGCTTCATGGAGTCTTGCTGACTCCACCTACTCTCTGTATATATCTTTTCCAGCCTGGCTATATTCTGTTAAGCCATTGACCAAAAGCAGCTTCTTTATTCATTAACCAGTAAAAGCAACACATACACAGAAGGACCTCCCACGCCATGTGTCCATTAGCTTGTGTGTGTACGTTATCTTTCTGCCTTCGGAGAGAGTGATGTCAAGGGTGTGACTGCCTCCAAAGCACTGCCACTGCTGAGGAAGCTCATCTTAGTAAGAATGTGCTGGAACAGACCCTACGACTTCAGACTCTTGATTTTCCCACCTGGGAGCTCAGTCGTCATCTTCCTGAGAACCAGGATGTTATTCCCAAAGTTAAGAACACTTGCGGCAACGGCAGATTCCTCCAGGATGGCTCTCCCCAGTGGCTAGCTCTTGCAGTGTCTGCCCCTGCTTCTGTGCTTGGACCTGTCAGTGCTCTTGAGCTCCGAACTGTGTGAGCACGTTGCTGCTTTGTAGATGGTTAAAGGGGTCAGTGCCTGGTGTCGCCTGCCAACTGTGGATGTGTGAGTAACATATTCTTGTTTGGCAATTGCAGGTGACGGACTTGACTCAATACCTGGACCCCAGTGGGCTTGGCGTCATCAGCTTTGAAGACTTCCACCAAGGGATTGTGGCTATCAGAAGTGGAGGTAGGTCAGTTACCCCTCACTGTACCCACCACCTTTCTCCTCGGTGTTCTGTAACTATCCATTCTTCCCCAGCCACTGCGTAGGCTAGCCTGAACTCACAGAGATCTTTCTGCCTCTGCTTCCCAGTGCACCATAGCACCTGGCTTAGGCCATATCTTCTCGGACTCTCAAAACATTTGGTGTTCAAGATGTTCTCCTCTTCCCTGTTTGTTTTTGAAGCCCTGTTCTCCATGATCAACAGGCTCTCAACTGCCTATTTACAGTGTGGAGGGCTACTTTCCTTCCCCAACGTTTCGTGAGGAAAAATTACAAAACAAAACTGAAAAAAAAAACATAGTTATTATATATTTCCTACCCATTCTGTATGGAGAGCAGCTTGCTGTGTGCGCTGTGTGCCCCGTTCATCCCTCCATCCATTGTCTATAGTCTGTCTTTTCAATGGGATGCATTCGACTCATTATATTGTGCACTTCCCACTACTGCTCTGGTGTGCATCCTGGCCATCATCTAGAGTTCAGCATTTGTTCAGAGACTTTGGTTTTAAAGCACAAAGGTACCTACTATGAAATGTGCAAATCTTTTTTTTTTTAAATATTTATTTATTTATTATGTATACATTGTTCTGTCTGCATGCCTGCAGGCCAGAAGAGGGCACCAGACCTCATTACAGATGAGTTGTGAGCCACCGTGTGGTTGCTGGGAATTGAACTCGGGACCTTTCGAAGAGTAGGCTGTGCTCTTAACCGCTGAGCCATCTCTCCAGCCCCGAAATGTGCAAATCTTAAGTGTAGCAATTTGAGCTGTGACAGATTGCTGAGCTTGATTATCTCTGATAAGGCTGTCATGGCAAGTTCCTCTCACCTTCTTTTTTCTTAAGATTTATTTTATTTTTATGTGTTTTGCCTGCATGAATATGTGTTTGAGGATGCCAGTCCCCTTGAACAGACAGTTGTGAGCTGCTATGTGGTTACTGGGAATTGAACCCGGGTCCTCTGGAAGAGCAGTCAGTGCTCTTAACCACTGAGCCATCTCTCTGTCTCTCCCACCTTTTTGTCAACCTATTCTGTTTTCTGTTCTTGTACATTAATTCTTAAGTTGTCACATAAATGTGTCCTGTATATATCTGACTTCTTTCCCTCAGTATGCCTCTCATATCCACCTATGGTTTGCTTGTGGTCATGGCTGCTTTCTGATGTAGGATGGTGGCCTATCGTGATGAGGCATCTAGCTTACCTATTGGGATAAAGTTTGAGTAAAGTTTAGAAGACTGTGTACAAGTTTTTGTGTAGATACGTGCTTTCCTATCTCCGTGTCCTGTGCCTAGGCTCTGGGGGACTGGCCGTGTGCTGGGTGTGTATTCATGTCCTCACAGTGCACAGGCCACGCCCCACTCCCAGTTAGCCCATCTAGTTTCTGTTCTGCAGCTATGAAAATAGCTTTTCAGCAAGGCAGTGATAGCCCACACCTTTAATCTCACAGGAGGCAGAGGCCGATGAATCTCTGTGAATTCAAGGCCAGCCTGGTCTACAAAATCAGTTCCAGGACAGTTATGGGGTTGATGGAGCTGGGGTATGTTAGCTGCAGGCTTTTTGCCTCCTTGCACATCAAGTCTTTTTTTTTTTTTTTTTGTAAACTTTCTTTTTTAATATTTATTTATTATGTATACAGTATTCTGTCTGTGTGTATGCCTGAAGGCCAGAAGAGGGCGCCAGACCCCATTACAGATGGTTATGAGCCACCATGTGGTTTCTGGGAATTGAACTCAGGACCTTTGGAAGAGCAGGCAATGCTCTTAACCTCTGAGCCATCTCTCCAGCCCTTTTTTGTAAACTTTGTATTTTAATGAAAATGTAATTGCACACATCGTCTTACTTAGTTTGTAGTCACCAGGTGAGGTCAGATCTGAAGATACCCTTGGACCTCAGGTCTCAGCAGCTGACTTGTTTGTCATCACCCCAAATTATTACTGACAGTGTCACTTAGGACTGGGTCTCTAAAATATTGAGTCCTCAGATGGTTCTAGAGAAGTTGCCGTGCTACTCTTTGACTGTTCTCACCCACAAGTCTTTTATGGAACTAGCCCCCTAGGGATACTATTGTGAGCCAGCGTCAAAGTGAGCCCAGTGGTAGTGACAAGAAGTCAGATGGATGAGGTACCACTGTTGTCTAGGCGGTAGGCAGGAGCTGAGACCACCATGCAGGCCAAGCCTCTCCAGGGAGGAGCAGGAGAGAGAATGGAAAGCATGATTACCAGGTGAGGGACGCCTGGTCCAGGTTAGCAGCAAGCCAGCCTATGTGATGGGGGATGGACCAGGAAGGGAGGCCAAAGTGACCGCTGGTGACTTTCCCAGTGAATAGGACGTGGGGAGAGGTGGGCAAGTCAGTGAGCAGAGCTGAGCACCGAGGGATGAGATGGAGAACAGCCAGGGTAATGCAGAGTCCCTGGACTGAGAGCCCTGTGTGCTGTCTGGTAGCCTGACCTATAAGTGATAGATCGCAAGCAGCTAGATTTTCTTTCTTTTTTTAAGATTTAATTTTTTTCAGTGATGTGCATTTATGAGTATGGGTATATGCCTGTGAGTTCAAGTACCCATGGTGACCAGAAGAGGGCATTAGAACCCCTGGAGTCCCTTCATGATTTTTTTTATTTTTTATTTTTTTATCCAGATATATTTATATTTTGTCATTGAAAACTTCATACAGTATCTTTGTGTTTTACTTTAATCCCAACATATTGCCCAATTAGCTTTCTTTTCTTAATTTTTTTATTGATTTTTATTGAGTTCTACATTTTTCTCTGCTCCCCTCCCTGCCTCTTTCCTCCCCCACCTCATGATTTCTTTACCTATCAGTTATTTTTTAAAAAAGTCTTGGTCTTTAAATGTTTGTTAAAGTCTTGGCATTAAACCAGGAATAGTGATAACTGTCTGTGATCTGAGTATTTGGGAGGCTGAGATGGGAAGATTGCCAAGAGCTTGAGGCTAGCTACATGGTGATCTATGAAGTGAGTTCTTCATAGTGGGTTCCAGTGTGTGACTCTGCCTCAAAGGCACCCCCCATACCTTACAATTCACGGGAAGTATTTGGGAATGTGATGGGAAGTGAGGCAGCAGTTAGAGGCAAGCATGGCTGGGCTCTTTGTCACCATCAGCCTTTCCCATGGGTCATCTAGCCATGGAGATGAGTGATAAGTTCCCACGAGACATGTCAGAGCTGTCACTCTGAGTGTTTGTCATGACTGCCCCTTTCGTTGTAGATATGTTAAATAATGATCCATTTCCTTTGGAACCACAGAGCACAGAGCGCTTGGCTGGTCTCTGCTGTCTTGCTGGTCTTGCTTTTCACCATCTAACCACTGTTCCTATTCTGTCTGCGCAGGTGGGAGGGAGGTGTGCTGTTTGGACTCTCAGCCCCAGGGTGCTCTCAGTACCGTCAGGGTGAATCAGGGGCATTCATTGGATTGTTCAGATTTGATAGTTGACTGCACAAACCTCTTCAGGCTGGGAGGCACAGCAGCTGGGGCTGCGGGTAGGCAGGAAGAATCTGTCCAACAGGAGATGTCTGTGTGAGGTGATTCCTCCATGGCTGCTAGTTTGTGTGCTCTGCTGGACCTCAGTTAAAGCGAAGTGAACTCTGCTGGGGGTGTCCTGTTATCTTGACTTGGGAGGCCTCACCCCCGTTCTCCTGCCGTCTGTGCTCTTCAGGGTCAGCTTCCAGAAGGAGGAGGGCTTGCTAGCTGGTGACCATTTCTCTCTTCTGAGTGCCTGGGTCTTGGTTTAGTGACTGAAGGTGCATGTAGATATTTTTTAATCCCTGGTTACAGCAATTACCCCAGTTCCACCCCCGTGTGCCAGATGAGACCCATCCCTAAAATCACTGTGTCCCCTTGCCTTTCCTGGGCTGATTTAAGACACTGGTGCCCTGTGTCCTTTCCACAGGTGACCTAGGAGATACTTCTTGGCCTCTGCCTGAGAAGGGGGCAAGCTGGTCTCAATGAAACTGCTAGCTTCCTCTGTCTCTTTAAGCCCACTCTCTTCTGCCTTTTGTGAGGAGCCATTTCTGGCCTGTCTTTTGGTAGGTCCCACCTGTTAGACCCAAGCCCTGTCCACCCTGCTGCTGTTTCTGCCCATTTTCCTGGGGTTCTGTTTTGTTGTTGGTTTGGTTTCCTTTTCATTGTTTGTTTTTTGAGACAGGATCTCCCTATATAGCCCTGGCTGGCCTAAAACTTGCTGTGTGGAGCAGTCTGGCCTTGAACTCAAAGATTCATCTCCTCTGCTTTCTGAGCCCTAATTAAGTTGGTGGGTTTTTGAAACTAATTCATGTGACCCAGATTGGCCTCAGACTTGCTATGTAGCCAAGGATGACCTTGCACTTTGGCTCTTTCTGTCTTTCTCTGCCAAGTGCTAGAATTCCAGGTAAGCTTCACCACTCCCATCTAGGCTGTTTGCTTTGAGACAGGATCTTGTTCTGTAGCCTTGGCTAGCTTGGTCATTCACTGTGTAGCCCATGGTTGCCATGAACTCAAAACAGTTCTACTTTAGCCTCCAAGAGGTGGAGTGACAGGTGTGGCCCACCCACCTCAGAAAATATTACTTTGTAGTCGCAGCAGACAGATACGGTACAATTGTAGGTGAGTAATTCTGAAGCAGGAATAAATAAGTGTAATCCCAGTGCTCAGGACTCCAGTGGTTTTCTTTGTGTGTTTTGAGACAGGGTTTCTCTGTTTAGCCCTGGGTATCGTGGGACTTGCTCTGTAGACCACAGAGATTCACCTGCCTTTGAGATTAAAGGCATATAACACCACCACCACCCAGTTTTGGGGTTCATTTTTAATTTCATCATTTTTGCATTCTTTCTGATTGATTTAATTAGGAATGTAAATCTCCCAGCTAGTTGTTAGAAATAGTTTAATGTTTCAGAGTCTCACCCTGCTACCACACTGTGGGTACATTGCCTTGAGTTCAGCCTGGACCTGGAGGGTAGTGGGGTCCTTACAGTGAGCTGTGGGGATCTGCAGAGATGAGGTTAAATGAGGGAGACCTGAGCTAACTATTCTGGAGACCAGAACAGAATCCTTTGCTTTTGGTGCTGGCTTTCTGGTGGGAGATGATAAGGTAGGAGACTAGGGGGTGTGGGAGTGAATCGGGGTGACACCAGGCAGGGGTGCCCTATAGGATAGGGATGTGTGCCTGGTGTGTAGGGTGCTGGGGTTAGAAAGCAGAGGAATGAGCTGTGGAGATCAGCTGTCCAGTGGCGTAGTGGAGACTGGGCCTTTTCTGGGACTGAGCAAACTTATGACTTCTACCCCAGCCTGGGCCATGGAGAGTGCTGTGCAGGATGTTGAAGGAACTGCTCAGTGCCCCTGCCGATTAGTGCAGAGGCTTTGCTTTTCTGCCTTTGTCATTTTGGGGTTTCATTTCCATCTGATTAGGAGGACACAGTGAAAACAGAATAAAAGATGAAGTCAGAGGTGACTTTGAAAGATTTTATAGCACTTAGAAGCATTCAGAAAGGAAGCCATGCTTATCTGAACTACGTTTCCAGTGAAGTTCATTTCAGGTCCTACTGTAATGTACTGGTGTAGTGATGGACAGCATGTATTGCCTGTCAACCTCAGTCTACGTTGGAGGGCAGCATAGTAAACCACACAGTATATTGACCTAGTTTGCGGGGAAGCGCAAGACGCCTGCTGTCACAGCCACAAGCACTGTTCCAGGAATAGAATGAGACAGGGAACTGTCACAAATAGGCCATGGCTCTGGCTCATACACCCCTAGCTCTGGAAGGACAAGATAAATGCACATTAAAAATTTCCACTTATGGGTCTGGAGAGATGACTCAGGGGACTGGAGAGATGACTTAATGGTTAAGAGCACTGACTGCTGTTCCAGAGGACCTTGGTTCAATTCCCAGCACCCACATGGCAGCTCACAAATGTCAGCAACTCTAGTTTCAGGGGACCCGACACCATGGCAAAATACCAGTGTACAAAAATTCCACTTAACAAATAGCTGTGATGGTGCACACCTTTAATACTAGCCTTTAGGAGGCGCGGACAGGCGGATGGGTCTCTGTGAGTTCAAGGCCAGCCTGGCTTATATAACAAATTCTAAGCCAGCCAGAGCTACATAGTGACAGCCTGTATCAAAACAAAGTATTTCCATATAAGAAGACTAAGGTAGGAGAATCTCAAGTTAAGGCCTGTCTGGACAATTTAGTGAGACCTTGTCTCAAAAGAAAAATGAGGGGCTGGGCCGGGCAACAGCGGTATACTTCTTTAATCCCAGATAGCACCCATAATGCTAGGATTCAGGAGTCAGAGGCAGGTAGATCTCTAAATTGGAAGCCAACCTGGTCTACAGAGCTAGTTTCAGGACAGCTAAAGCTACACAAAGAAACACTGGGGGGGCGGGGTCTGGAAAGATGGCTTAGTGGTTAAGAGCACTCCCTTGGACTCTCATTGTTGCTTCTGCAGTCCTGTCCTTAGTTACCCAGATCTGTTTGTTAGTGTCCAACTCTCAGAACCTGTGGTGGTTGTTTTTTTTTTTTTCTTGAGACAGCGTTTTTCTGTGTAACAGCCCCTGGCTGTCCTGGAACTAGCTTTTGTAGACCAGGCTGGTCTCGAACTCACAGAGATCTGCCTGCCTCTGCTTCCTGAGTGCTGGGATTAAAGGCGTGACTTGTTGAGGTTTTGTGGTTGTCTTTTTCTTCATTTGTCTAGATGAAAGCGTGAACTGTCTCTGGTCTTTGTGGCTCATTTAGAGGGAGCCAGTACTGACTGTTCCGAGCATTTCTTCCCAGGTCGTCTGGGGAAGGTTGCTGCTCCACTTAGCTGTTGAGCTACGACTATATGAACTGGTTATGCTTCACACTTGTAATCTGGTACTTGAGAACGGACACAGAAGGCTGAACCACTGATTGATAACCAGCCTGGGTTTCAGAAAACCTTGCCTCAAAAACAAAACAAGGGAAGGACCGAGGTCCCCCCCCCCCCCCGCCCCTATTATTTATTTATTTATTTATTTATTTTGTTTGCTTTGTTCTTTTTTTTTTTTTTTTTTTTTGAGACATGGTTTTTCTGTGTGTAGCTCTGGCTATCCTGGAATTCACTCTGTAGATCAGGCTGGCCTTGAATTCAGAGATCCGCCTGCCTCTGCCTCCCAAGTGCTGGGATTAAAGGTATGCACGACCTCATCCGATTTATTTTTAATGATTTTTGTGTGTGAGTGTTTACGTGAGGTGAGTGTGATAATCACTACTCTACAGAAGTGAAGCTGTGCGAGTGTTTACATGTGTGTGGGTGTGGGATGGGAACCAGAGACCAACCTGAGGTGTCAGTCCTCACCCCTACCGTGTTTGAGACAGGGTCCCTGATGCTGTGCTGTGTGTGCTAATTGGCCCATAGGTTCGTAGGCTTCTCTTTTCTCCATCCCCGATCCTACACTTGGAAAGTTGGGGTGCAGATGTGTGATACGGTACCCAGTTTTATATGGGGTCTGGAATTTAAACTTAGATCCCCATGCTGCACGCAAGCCCCTGTGCCCACCGTCCTGCCTCCCAGTCTGATTGGACCGTTGGAACAAGTGCTGATAGAAGCTTGCCTCTGTTCAAAATATTTTTGTTTGTTTTTTGAAAGTTTCTCTGTGTTCAAAATATTTTTGTTTGTTTGCTTTTTGAAAGTTTCTCTGTGTAACCCTGGCTGTCATGGAACTCACTCTTTAGACCAGGCTGGCCTTGTACTCAGAGATCCACCTGCCTCTGTCTCCTGGAGTGCTGGGATTAAAGGCCTGTGCCACCACCACCAGGCTGTGTTAATGATATTGACTAAGCAATCAAACTGTAAGTCAGTGTACTCCATGAAAGAAATTACTTAGTAATGAGACTTTGGTATGGATGCCCTTCTGTATCCTTCCTCGGGCGCAATGTCCATTGAGCATCTTGGAGACCTTGGATGTTGGCACCTCTTTTCTCAGAGGAAGATGCAGGTGTTTTGTAATTGAAATGTTTAGAAAATGTCTCTGGCATTGAGTTCAGAAGTTGGTGCTTCTTTACAATTTACTTTCTTAGCTGCTGGAGAGATGGCTTAACAGCTAAGAGATTAGCTGCTCTTGCAGAGGACCTGGATTCGATTCCTAGCACCTACATGGAAGCTTATAGTTATCTATAACGCCAGTTCCAGAGAATCTGATACCTTGTCTGGCCTCCACAGGCACCAGGATGCATGTAGTATTCACACACATATATGCAGGCAAACATCCACACATTTAAAATTATAAAAAAGAAGTCTTTTTAAAAATATACCTATAGCTGGACGGTGATGGTGCATGCCTTTAATCCCAACACTCGGGAGGCAGAGGCAGGCGGATCTCTGTGAGTTCGAGGCCAGCCTGGGCTATAAGAGCTAGTTCCAGGACAGGCTCCAAAGCTACAGAGAAACCCTGTCTCAAAAAATCAAAGGTAGGTTTTTTTTTTTTTTTAATATTTTCTATAGTTTATTTAATGTGCATTGGTGTGAAGGTGTCAGATCCCCTGCAACTGGATCTTCAGACAGTTGTGAGCTGCCATGTGGGTGCTGGGAATTGAACCCAGGTCCTTTGGAAGAGCAGTCAGTGCTCTTAACCACTGAGCCATCTCTCCAGCCCTCAAAAAATCAAAAATAAAATAAAAACAACTTGCTGGGGCACACACCTTTCATAAAAGTACTCTGGCAGTAGAGGCAAGCAGATCTCTGAGTTCAAAGCCTGCCTGATCTATATATCAAATTCTAGGCCAGTCAAGGCTGTACAATAGGACTCCGCCTTGGAAACAAGCAAACAACAAGACAACAGTAACCATAGCTCCTGGGGACTGGAGAGGTGACTTAGCAGTTAAGAACACTCGCTGTTCCTCCAGGAGGCTCAAGTTCAGTTCTAGCACTCTTTTCAGGCGGTTCATAGCTGCCTGTAACTCTGTCTTTAGGGGAATCTAATCCCCTCTTCTGGCCTCTATGGGCACAGGCACACACGTGATATATGTATGGTGTTGTACACCCTTAATTCCAGTGCTCAGGAAGCAGAAGTAGATGGATGGATCTCTGTGAGTTCAAATCCAACCTGGCCTACAGAACAAGTTCCAAGGCATCCAGGACTGCGCAGAGAAGTCCTTTCAAAAATAAAGAAAAATTTTAAACTCAATGTCATATTTTGAAATATTTTCACTGTATTATTCATTGGGTTTGAGCGTGCATACAGATGTGGACACATACATGTCATGGCATGCACCTGGAAGTCACAGAACAACATTGGGTCTTGGTTTTATATTTCCCTGATGCGGGCTCCAGGGATCAAACTGATCTTGTCAGACTTAGTGGCAAGCACTTTTATCCCCTGAACTTTCTTGCTGGTCCAAACCCACTTTATACACACACAAACACACACACACACACACACACCAGTAAAGTAGAATAAATTAAACTGTTGAGTGTAACACCTAGGCACTGCATTTTTCAGTGTTTCCCTGGACAAGATGTTGAGTGGGGTTCATATGTAAACCCTTTCAAGGCTGTATGTTTTTGCAGAACTTGGAATCTTGCACTTTTCCTTTCAATGTTGTTTGTTTGTTTGTTTAAGATTTATTTATTATGTATACAGTATTCTGTCTGCCTGCATGCCTGAAGGCCAGAAGAGGGCACCAGATCTCATTACAGATGGTTGTGAGCCACCATGTGGTTACTGGGAATTGAACTCAGGTCCTCTGGAAGAGCAGTCAGTGCTCTTAACCTCTGAGCCATCTCTCCAGCCCTGGCTCTTTTTTTTTTTTTAAAGTCATGTACACACAAACTTCTCAGCACCCTAGCAAGCACTGTTGTCTACTGGGGGGTGTGGTTCTTGTGCACCCCCTCTGCCCTCTCCTGCTGGAGTTCTCAGCTTGAGGTCCATAGTAGTGTACCTTTTGCTGCAGTGAGTCCCGTCCACCCATCTTATGGCAGCTCAGCCTTAGAAGTGTATAACTGGGAGTCCTAGTTACACACTGTTCCTCCACCTTGGACCCCCTGGACATCACTGGGTGGCCTGCTGAGGCCTGGTCTTCTCTCCACAGATCCTGATGGCCAGCTGCACAATGTGGAGCCTGTCCACGATGAAGAGCCCCCTGCCTGCGCCGATGAGTTTGACGACTTTGTCACCTATGAGGCAAGTGCTTTATTGACTGCGAGCCCCCTTGCCCCCTGTGTTCTCCTGAGCGGCAGAGCTGCTTCAGTGCTGTGTCCCGTGCGCGTGGGTGGGAGGCTGTGGGAGACCTTGGCTGTGGCAGAAACCACGGATGATTCCCATTGGCCTGGTTGGGCCTAGGATCTACATGTTCAAAAGTCATCTCTCGGGCCTGTTGTGTAGAGGTTTGTGGACAGTTAGGCTCTGTGGCATCCTCGCTGTCACCTTCTACCATGCAGAGGCAGAGCAGAAGACACTGAAGGTTTCCCTTTGTGAACTTGAAAATAATTGTGTTTGGAAACATGGACTAACCTACCTCCTGCCCTGTGTCCCTTACTGTCTACTCCTGGGAAAAGCTAGGGTTGTGCTTTGTGGTGTCTCTTATAACTGTGGGTTCCTTGCACCTAGCTGGGGACAAAGTCACAGCAAAGGAAGGCAGATCATTGTAACTGGAGAGAGCTGAGTCTCGAGTCATATGGCTAATCTACAGGATTTTTTTTATAAAATACATGGAGTTGTTGCCCTGGTGTTCAGAGTGGCTTAGAGACAGGGTGCTTGAGCCCATCCTGCCAATGTAGTGAGACCAATCTTGAAAACATGAGTTATAACTGGACCCTTGGTTTGCAGATAGAAGTGGCAGCTGCCAGCATTTCAGCCTTCTAAGTGATACAGACTGGTGAGATTGAAGGTTCTTAAGTTCTCAGAACCTTTTCTCCTTTGTAGCATGAGGAGCTGTATGTCTAAGTAGGTTCCTTTTGAGGGCTAATGCACCACAGAACTCAGGCTTTTTAATCCCAGTCTCTCTGTCTCTCTGTGTGTGTGTGTGTCTCTCTCTCTTTCTCTCTTTTTGTTTTTTGTTTTTTTTTTTTTTGAGACAGGGTTTCTCTGTAGCTTTGGACCCTGTCCTGGAACTAGCTTTTGTAGACCAGGCTGGCCTCGAAGTCAGAGATCTGCCTATCTCTGCACCCCAAGTGCTGGGATTAAAGGTGTGCGCCACCACTCCTGGCCCTAATTTCTCTTTTAAATACTTCTTTTTAGTATGTGTGTGCCTGTGTTTGAATAAGTGCACATGAGTGCAGGCGCCTATGGAGGTCAGAGCTGGAGTTAAAGGTAGTTGTAAGCCACATAATGTGGGCGCTGAGAATCAAACCTGTGTCGTGCAGAAGAGCAGTGTCCTTTAACCCCTGAGCCTTTTCTCCTAGCACTCTGATTTGTGTTTTAGATGAAAGAAACAGTTCTACGTGTTTTGTTTACTTTTAAAATCTTGAAAGATTTCATTTTTGAAGGTTTTGAGTTTTTAGTACATGGACCAAATAGTACAGAGGATTTCCATATGATGCCTTGCCTTAGTGTTCCTGTTGCAAGCACGCTTGCACTGGTGGGCCACAGCTGATGCATCACTGCTGACCAGCATTTGCTACTCATGGAGCCTTGTGTCTGGGACAGCATCACAGACCGTTGTTTGCCACTCACCAAGCCCCCTGCGCTCCGCCATGCCCCACGTGCCCCTGGCTGCCCTGGGTTTGGCAAAGCTGTGTTTCTGCCTTTCCTGGGTGTCTCTGAGCTACACTCAGATCTGCTCTTCTCACTCGGGCTCAATGTTTCTTCTGTGTCTTGCTTTTCAGGTTTGCAGGTACCGTTTTCAGAACTAGGTACTGCTACAAACTTAGTTTTTTCTTTAAATCAAACAGCTAGTCATGATGTTACAGGCTCCAATCCTCGTGCTCGGTAGGTGGGAACAGGAGGATCAGAAGTTCAGTAACGTTTGTTGACATCGTGAGTTCAAAGCCTATATAGACTGCACTATATGATACCCTGTCTTTAAAAAAAGTGTTGCCAGATGTGGCGGCTCATTCCTTTAATCCCAGCATTCAGGAGGCAGAGACAAGCAGATCTCTGAAGCCAGCCTGGTCTACACTGCAAGTTGCAGGACAGTCAGAACTACACATTCAAAAAACAAACAAACAAAAACAAAAAAATCAAACAAATGTCAAACATCCTTTTGTTGGTTTGTTAGTTTTCTGAGACAGGGTTTCTCTAGGGTTCTAGACTGTCGTAGAACTTGCTATGTAGACCAAGCTGGCCTTGAATTCACGGAGATCTACCTGCCTCTGCCTCCCAGCTTCCAACATCTTCTTAAAGTGGAGATCTATATGTCAAATCCAGATGTCATATTTGGTACTTAGAGACGATAGCCTTTTACTGATATGCTGCAAATAGTTCCTGTTAGACCTGCAATTCTAGTGGAACTTGGTGTCTGTAAGCACATGCTGGCAGGAGTACATGAGCCATTACTTGCTCATGCGCACTCTCTGTTTGGGTCTCCTAGAGTTCTGGCTCCTACTGCCACTTTCCTGGGGACCTCTTCGGTGTTTAGCTTGCAATAGCAAAATATTAAGTGAGGCAGGGAAGAATTAGGGAGCTGAGTTAAGCTGCTGGTGATGTTTACAGGAATGATCATGAGAAGAAAGCTCATTGTCCAAGAATCTGAGCAGGCCAAGGGAGGACCGGCATGGTGGGTAGAGACCACTTATCATGGTTTCTGGAAGGGCAGTGAGGAAGTCACCACAAGAACAAGCAGGACCAGAAGATAAGGGTGTCCTAGAACTGTCCTGGCTGTGCTTTCTGTGTGCCTCCCTCCTCTCCCACTCTTGGGAGCTGGAGAGACCACTTTTTTTGATGAGAATGTGTCCTTTGTACAAACTGTTATCAGGAAGGTTAAAGTGTACAGACAAGCTCTGCTTTGTTCCCTGCCTGTTTAAGACCAGCAAGGACGCTTCCTGGACTTTGCTTCTCCCCACCTGGCCAGCAGCAGCTTAACGGAGCGTGTCTGGGGGCAGGTTAAACTTTCTCTGAGGTGGTGATGTGCCGTCAGGTGGGCACATGGATTTTGCAGGAACACCAGCACAGCTAACAAACAGGAAGGTGACAGTCAGTGAAGAGAAACCAGCGACTTGGTAAGCTGGGACACATGATGAGGAGGAGGTCATCAACAATAACACACCCTTCCCAGAGCCTGGGCTCAGAGACAGGCCTGTGAAGATGCTTGGCCATCATCTGAGGGTAAGGAGAGACCTGAGAGTGCACTGTGCCTGAATTCTATTTCTATGGAGAGAAAGGCTTGTGAAGGGTGGAACCATAGTCTGGACTATGTGAGCTGCCAGGTATTGTTAGCCATTCCTGATAGACTGAACTAAGGATCTCATCTGTCGGTTAGTGCCTTAGATGATTGGTTACCTAGTGATTGTAATGACACATTTGGAAGCTTTTTAAGGCACTTTGATTTTAAAGTAAGTTTATCTTTACTTTGGTATTAGGTAAAAATTTTAGAAATTGATAATATAAAGTTGTTGCCTTCTGGGCAAAGCCAGGTCCTGGCTGGCTGGTAGATGTGGCCCAGTGGGTAAGGCTGTGTGCTCTGTTTGCTGTGTGTGTCGTGAGCTGTGTAGTAGTACTGTGCTCACAGGTGAGGGGTTTTGTGCCTGTTTTGAAGGGCCTTGGGAAAATAGATTTGCTATTTAGCTCTTTGGCACCTGTGCAGGGCCCTTCCACAGTAGTGGCTGGCAGAAGAACCAAGTCTCAGGCGCCGTCGGGGGCAGGGTCTCAGCTGGGCATCTATCCTTCCATTGCCTCAGAGTCTGTGTCTTCCTCCTTTGTGACTACTTGCATCTAGTAGACCATTAGCAATCTGGGGCTTCAAGTTTGTGTCCCACATCCCACAGAGGATCCTGAGTACTTTTTGCAGTGCTTGGGGATGGGACCCCTTGACCTTGTTAGTTTGCACATGCGGCTGTGTCCCCCTCTGTGACTGGGGCTCTGCAGTTACTCCACAGTGCTCCTTTAGAAACGAGACTGTGTCGGACAGCCTCCCTCCAGGATCTGTGCTCCAGATGGAGACAGTGACATGTACCTCTTTGCCCTAGTGTTGGTAGAGTTGATTCGGTCTCATACTCTGCCTAAACTCCACGGATGGTGCCGTCCTCGGCCTGTGCTCCCAGGGACACCACCCTCAGCCTCATGAGAACTCTGTGGAATGAGTAAGAGTCCAGCTTTTGGACTCTTTCCACCCCAGGAGGAGATGTGAGAACTTGTTACCCCTATTCCAAGTGGTCAGGGTGGAGCAGTGAGTACCTGGCATATGTACACATGGGCTGGTTTTAAAAAACAAATCATTGCCGGGCGGTGGTGGCGCACGCCTTTAATCCCAGCACTCGGGAGGCAGAGGCAGGCAGATCTCTGTGAGTTCGAGGCCAGCCTGGTCTAGAAGAGCTAGTTCCAGGACAGGAACCAAAAGCTACAGAGAAACCCTGTCTCGAAAAACCAAAAAAAAAAAAAAACAAAACAAATCATTACATTATTCGTGGGGCGGGGGTCACCCATTCAACAGCGCAGGTATGGAGCTCACTGTCTGGGTCCTGGGGATCAGACTTCAGTCGTCAGGCTTGATGGCAAGTGCCTTTACTGGATGAGTCATCTGGTTTTTGTTTTGTTTTGACACAAGGTCTCACACTACAGACCAGCCTGGCTTTGAACTCAGAGATCCACCTGCCCCTGCCTCCCAAGTGCTGAGATTAAAAGAGTGTGCCACCAAGGCCTGGAGATATTTTTATTTTTTAATTAAAAATTCATACAGTATATTTCAATCATGGTTCCCCTCCCCCATTTCCTCTAATATCCCCTCTATCTCCCTACCCATTCCAACTTCAGGCCTTCTTTTTGTCTCCTTCTTTAGAAAGCAACAAAAAAAGAAAAAGAAAAAGTGCAGAAACACACACCCTGAGACACACGTACAAACAAAAACAGAACTCATAAAAACACAAATCAGAAACCGTACTAAACAAGCAAAAGGCCACTAAGATAAAAAAAATGTACAAACAAAGCAACAGGAGACAAAAAAAAAAAATCAGTAAAAAACCCACTCTGGGTTGGCTTTTAAAAAAGCTGCCTCAAGCTGGCAAGATGGCTCAGCAGTTAGTTAGGAGCACTTGTTGCCCTTGTATCAGGGCTGAGTTCAATTCTCAGCACTCATTTGGTGGCTTAGAACCATCCACAACCCCAGTTCCAGGAGAACCAACAAGCATACATATTGTGTACATGCATGCATAAAGGTTGAACATTCATACACATAAAACAAAAATATGTCTGAAGATTTTAAAGTTACCTCAAGGTCACCTTTTACATAAGCAACAACTTGTTATGAGGTCTTGGGAAGGTCCTGCCAGGTTAGTGTTGGGGTCTTGTCCAGCTCCCGGATCTACCTGCTTCCTTGTCTAAGATCCACAACTTGGTGCTGAGCATGGTCTCTTGTGGGGCTGTATTTATGCACCAGGGCCAACATTCTTTTAGAAGTTTTTGCTACTACTAATGAACTGTGTCTAGTCTTTGTTTTTATTCTCCTCGGAGATCTACAGGGTTTTCTTAGTGCCTGGGTAAACGACTGTCAGCCCCCCTCACGGACCATCAGAGGTCTACACAGGATGGTGTAGGCCAGGCCTTGGACAGTTGCCTGTGCCTGCCTGCTGTGCTAGCCTCTCTGAACTGGCTTCTGCAGGATGGAGTCCTGGCCTGCCTCATTCAGGAGAGCTGCTTAGGTGCATGGGTAAAACAGAACTGGACTGTAAAGGTCACTTTCTTGTTTGGGTTTTTTTTGTTTTGTTTTGTTTTGTTTTTTAAGACAGGGTCTCACTATATTGCCTTGGCTGGAGCTATGTTGACCATGCTGTCCTTGAACTCATAAAGAACTGCCTGTTTCTGTCTCCCAAGTGCTGAAATTAAATGTGTGTACTATTGTTGTCTGGCTTTGGTTTTAGGTTTTTGATTTGACTGCTTTCTACAAATTACTTAATATTGATGAATTTTGTGCCCTTTGGAGGCATAAGATCTCTGCAATCTTGTTCCCTTCCTTGCTCTAAGAAGTGCCCACCCATGTCACCCACTGGAACCCTAAGACAAGTCCTTATAGCTCCCTCTGTGGCTGAAGCTCCAGCCTTGATTTGTGTGTCAGGTCACAGGCTGTTAGTGGAGTTAACAAGAGTGCAGCTGGCTTCTCATCACCCAGAGGCTCAGCTGGACACCATGGCTGTTGTCCTCACACTCCTTGGAACACCAGACCTCAGGGACAAAGGGCATCTTTTTCCTGCTAGAACTGCAAGTTTTCTGAAATCCTATTTACAAATTGTTAACGTCAGAATCTTTTGAATATGAAATGTCAGAGACTATCCTAACTTGTAGCTTTGTTGTAATTAAAATTGAACTTTTAAGTAGAAATACCCTCTTTTATCCCTTAGTTTTAAGTTTGTTAGTATTATTTAAATTAGACTGCCATAAATTGGGCCCTGTGCCATGTTCTGTCCATAGGGGAAAACAAGTACAACTGAGGAAACAGACTTTGAACGATAACATCTAGATAATTGAGTAATCCCAGCACTGGTGGAGGGGAGGCAGGCAGATCTCTGAGTGTGAATCCAGCCTGATCTACAAAGCATGTTCCAGGACAGCCAGGGCTACGCAGAGAAACCCTGTCTTGAAAAATCAAAACCAAAGAAGGAAAAAAAAAAAATCAGCAGTAGCCTAAACATACAAAATAGTTGTTGATGATGATATCTTTTTTTTCTTTTCTTTTCTTTTTTTTTTTTTTTTTTTTTTTTTGTTTTTCGAGACAGGGTTTCTCTGTAGTGATGATGATATCTTAATTTGATCTTTATTACATTTTTACTGTTACTAATTTTATATGTGTTTATGAAGGGGACATCCACATTATGTGCGTGGAGGTCAAGGGACGCTTTTGGAGAGCCTGTTCTCTCCCACCATGTGTGCCTTGAACTCATTAGGCCTGGTGGTTAGTGCCTTGCTCACAGAGCCATCAGGCCAGCCGTTGATTGTCATTATTCTAAAAGGCATCCTTACACTCGTGTTAACTCCTTTACTGTAAGTAATATTCATGCTGAAGGCCACAAAACAAGCGGTTCTGTTGGGAATATTTGTGATTCTAGGATGCTTTGTATCTTTTAGATGTATTATTATTCAACTGATTTTAAAATGACTCCACTTTTTGAATTTTTTTTTTTTTGAGACAAAAGTTTTTCTATTAACCCAGGCTGACCTTCAACTCATGGTCTTCCTGCCTTGCCTTTTGTGTGCCAGGAATACAGGTGGGTTCCACCATGCCCAACTTTATGCATAATTTTGTCTTTTCTTTTTCATTTTAAAAATAAGGGACTGAGGGTACAGCTGAATGGCAGAACACATAGGGCATCTCAGAGGTCCTGTGTTTAGCCTGCACAAATGTGTGTGCACATATACTATACTGAGTCCTAATTTATAAGCTAACATTGATGTTTAGGGATATGGTTGTTATTTTTATTGGTGCCGTGTCCTCTTTGCAGTGTGGGCTCCATAGCTGCCCAGGCTAACTGTTGGTTTTCTCTCCTAGGCCAATGAGGTGACAGACAGCGCATATATGGGGTCTGAGAGTACCTACAGTGAGTGTGAGACCTTCACAGATGAGGACACCAGCACCTTGGTGCACCCTGAGCTTCACCCTGAAGGGGACGCTGATAGTGCTGGTGGCTCAGCTGTGCCCTCAGAGTGCCTAGACACGATGGAGGAGCCTGACCATGGTGCATTGCTGTTGCTCACAGGCAGGTCTGTACCCATGCTGTGTGTGTATGTGTGGGTTCCTGTGTGTCTGTATGTCTTGTGGATTCCCTAAACTGTACTGTTTGCGATGGTAGAAACGGTCTGGGTTGTACATAGCTTCCTACTGTCTCTGTGGAGCTACATCTGTCTGGTTTCTAACCAGTTGACTTACCTTTATGCTTCTTTCTAGGACACACCTGGATTTAATGCCCTATGGGGTCTGGCTGTAGAGACAGAGAAATTATAAGAGATAAACCTTAATTCAGTCCGACAGGGTTTCTTCTCTGTGTAACAGCCCTAGCTGTCCTAGAACTAGCTCTGTAGACCAGGCTGGCCTCAAACTCAAGAGGTCCACCTGCTTCTACCTCCCAAGTGCTGGGATTAAAGGCATGCACCACCACTACCATCTGGCCACAAAATCATCTTTTTTAAACAGGGTCTCACTATATGACTCTTGTCATGAAGCTCACTATGCAGATCAGGCTAGCTTTGTACTCATAAAGATCTCGTGCTTCTGCCTCTGAAATGCTGGGATTAAAGGCAAGTGCCACCACTAGCACAATATCTTGACACCAGGGCTAGAGAACATAGTATTCACGTATCTTTGTGATCCCCTGCATTCACCACATATGGACATAATAAATAATAAATAAATATATTACTAAAAACTTAAAGTTGTCTGGGCGGTGCTGGCGCACGCCTTTAATTCCAACAGAGGCAGGCAGATCTCTGAGTTCGAGGCCAGGCTGGTCTATAAGAGCTCGTTCCAAGATAGGTACCAAAGCTACAGAGAACCTTGTCTCAACAAACAAACAAGCAAAAACAAAGAAGTTGACAGGTGTGGCAGCACACACCTTTGATCCCAGCACTCAAGATGCAGAGACAGGTAGATCTGTGAGTTTGAGGCCAGCCTGGTCTACTAGTGAGTTGCAGACAACCAAGAGCTACGTAGTGAGACTCAAAACAAAACAACACAACAAAACGCTTAAAAGGTATAGTACACTGTTGTAAGTTATTTATTTAAAATTGTTGGGTTGTGGTGTGGCGTCAGGATTGTCTGCCTAATGTGCATAAATCCTAGGTTCTAGCCCCAACACTACCAAAAGAAGTTTTTAAAAACTCATAAATTGTTTATCTGTAATAGTTTTCATATGTGTGTATGTATATTTTCTTTTTTTAAATTAAGACATAGTTTCTTTATATAGCTCTGGCTGTCCTGGAACTAGCTCTGTAGACTAGGCTGGCCTTGAACTCAGCAATCCTCCTGCCTCTGCTTCCTGAGTGGTTGGATTAAAAGTGTGTGACGCCACCACCCGGCTAACATTGGGCACGTATGTGAGTCTCATGAGTGTCAGAGTGAAAACTGCAACCCCGTTGGAGCACTGCAGTCAGCCAAAGAGCATAGCTCCGCTGACCCTGCTGACCGCCCTGCTCATGGCCTGTCGCTTTACTGTCTCCTTTTCCCCAGAAGAACAGCCTCTTTGAAGTGATGCGATTTCATATCTGTTAGTAAAGGAATGATGTAGTACAGTTACTGACGATCAATTTCACCTGTTTCTGGTTCTGTTCCGTCCTGTTTTAGCAGTGTGGCTCCTGGCGTGATGGGACGCAGGCTTGTGGCTTATCGAACAGTGTGCATCCCGTCAGGTGCCTGTGGCTGTGACTCAGAATTGCTTCTATCTTTTGTAGAACCCGCCCCCACAGCCAGGCTGTCGTCATGGTGATTGGCAGTGAGGAACACTTTGAAGATTACGGTGAGGGCAGCGAGGCAGAGCTGTCCCCGGAGACCCTCTGTAATGGGGAGCTAGACTGCGGAGACCCTGCTTTTCTCACCCCCAGGTGACACCCTGCACTGTGCACAGTCCACTCCCCCTTCATGCCTAGTTATGGGGAAAGATTTCTGTGGGGTCCTGTGCTGGGCAGAGGAAACTTGCTTTATCTGCCCCTGTGTAGCAAGACGCCATGCGGACGAGTGTGGAGTCTGTCCCAGACTGAAGGCTCGCCGCAGCTCCTCTTGTCTGTTTGTTGCAGTGTACTGCAGACCTTGAAGAACCTGCTGAACCACTGCAGCCCTAAGCTGCAGCTCCCTGATCACCTCATGGCCAGTGGCTTGCTTTGAGGGACACTTCAGAGTTGTAAGGCAGGCTCTACCATGTCTTGATGTCCCCCCAAATTTTCTGAAAAGTTCTGGATTTGAGGGACCCGAACTATGGCATCTTGGAGATAAGACATTTGCCTTTCCTAAGCTGTGCCTCAGGAGACTGACTTGTGTGCACACCTTGCTAGTTTTGACTAAAGACCTGAGTAGCCCCCTCTTGAGGATTCAGTCCGAGGAAGCCACTGTCTCTCAGTGGGGCCAGGCCTGGCTGGACAGCTCTTCCACACTGACCACATCTCCCTTTTGCTTTCTGGTTCCTGATTTTGTCCACTTCAGCCTGGTTATCATGGCAGCACAGGCCTGTGGAGCCAATACTGGAAGGGCTTTCTGTAAGCTAAGCCTTTACCCCTCCCGGTCATATGCCACCTCAAAACAGCCCTGCCTCAAAACAGCCCTGACTGTGAAGTGGGCTCTCTGAGTGACCCCAGGTGACGTCCTCCTGGGAAGAATCCTGGGCACTTTGGGGACTTTGGTTGGAGGTAGTGGGCTTGTTCCAGGATTTGGCATTTCTGCATCCATGTCTGTTGGGCTATGGCAGTCTCTCCTGTTTGTGCAGTTTGCCTCATTCCCAGCTGGTGTTTCCAATCTGAAGTGTCATTTTCACGCTACACTTTATGGATTCCTTTCTACCCTTTTATTTATTTATTTATTTATTTATTTATTTATTTATTTATTTATTTATTTATTTTTGCCTTTTCGAGACAGGGTTTCTCTGTGGTTTTGGAGCCTGTCCTGGAACTAGCTCTTGTAGACCAGGCTGGTCTCGAACTCACAGAGATCCACCTGCCTCTGCCTCCCAAGTGCTGGGATTAAAGGTGTGCGCCACCACCGCCCGGCTTTTTTAAGTTGAACTTTCAGGTTAGTTTTCCACAGCCTGTGGGTCCTTCCCCCAGGATGAGACTGGTTCCCTGACCTCAGTGCCCAGGAACAGATGTGTCATGGTCCACTAGTGTGCTAATAGCTTGTTGAGTTAGAATCACAGTTCAGGGGCTGGAGAGATGGCTCAGTGGTTAAGAGCACTGACTTCTCTTCCAGAGGTCCTGAGTTCAATTCCCAGCAACCACATGGTAACTCACAGCCATCTATCATGAGATATGGTGTCCTCTTCTAGCCTGTAGGGATAAATGCAGACAATATTGTGTACATAATAAATAAATATTTTTTTTAAAGATTTATTTATTTATTATGTATACAACATTCTGCCTCCATGTATGCCCGCACCACCAGAAGAGGGCACCAGATCTCATTACAAATGGTTGTGAGCCACCATGCAGTTGCTGAGAATTGAACTCAGGACCTCAGGAAGAGCAGCCTGTGCTCTTAACCACTGAGCCATCTCTCCAACCCTAAATAAATATTTAAAAAAAAAAAGTCACAGTACAGCGAGCATCCCTAGAAGGCTAGGCAGAATCCTGAGTCTTTAACACAGATCTCAAAAGTACAAATGTGCCTATGTACCCTTTTATTTTTTAGTTTTTGAGAGAGTAAGATTGTCTCAAAATAACAACAAAAACCTAGCAAATAAACTCCCTCTGGAGATACACTTTGCCGTCACATTCATGTGATTTCCAGGGGGAGAAAGCTGTGTCTGCACTTACCTTCCTGTTAAAGGGAGTTTGTGTTATAGCCCTCACTGCATGGTCTTGTGGATTGCCCGG
Organism: Chionomys nivalis; assembly: GCF_950005125.1. NCBI lineage: Eukaryota > Metazoa > Chordata > Mammalia > Rodentia > Cricetidae > Chionomys > Chionomys nivalis. The sequence goes on along the minus strand of NC_080092.1, from coordinate 13,852,742 downwards.
CAGGGCAGGTGGCAGCCCTAGCTGCTCCCGGTGATGGGTGCCCCAAGCTCCTCAGGTGATGTGAGGAAGGGCTCATGGTAGTCGCCAGAGCACAGCCAGCATCCGGACCACTCATTCTCTTCCTCTGCTTCTGTCCAGCGCCTTTCCCTCTCCCCTCCTCCTCATGCCCGGCAGAGACAGCCTAACAGGGCCTCCTCTCTCCTGACTGGCCCTCTGTCTTTCTAGCTCCAACCCTCTTGCCTCAAAGCTGCGCACCGCCCTCACTGATGAGGTCTTTGAGTTTTACTGTAGCCAGTGCCACAAACAGATCAACCGCCTCGAAGACCTTTCTGCCCGCCTGACTGACCTTGAGATGAATAGGTAACATGGAGGACCTGGTCTTGCTCTGTGCTCCCAGGGAGACTCCCACTGCAGTGTGCTCCCCATCACTGGGTGCTCCTGCTCTGGTCACCTAGTCTAGCAAGGCACTTAGACAATGGGACTCTTCCTGCGGACCCTATCCCTGCATGCCTTGCTCTAGCTTGCTGTTTTGTCCCTTCTCCTTTATGCATGTGGCAGCCTTGTCGGCTGCTGTCCCTGTAGGGAAACAGCCTACCATATGAAAGAGGACACTCCAGCATCTTGTCAAAAAATTGTCTTCAGCTGAGTCATGGAGGCCGAGATGGGGAATTTAAAGATGGGTTTCTGAAAACAAATTTGTAAGTAGTTTTCTGGGGTGCTAGGTTAGTCTTGCTCACCTGTGCCCTGGGCCTTCAGTTCTGTAGCCTGCTCTCATTCACATGCAGAGGCTTGCTCACCTGTGCCCCGGGCCTTCAGTTCTGTAGCCTGCTGTCATTCGCATGCAGAGGCTTGGCATTGCTTCTTTGCCCTCCCATGTGCGCCTGCTGCTCCTTTGCCCACACTCCTGTTTCTCCCTCACCTATGCATTGCTCATCTCTGCCCTTTGCCCACTACGTCTCTGTGAGCAGTCCCAGCAGAAACAGCGTTCTAGTGAGTTCCCTTTGCTACCTCCAGAAGTACAGCCTCACAGACTCATAGGAAACCTCTTTGGGTTCTTTGTTCATATCAACGTGCCCAACTTCCCATTGGCTCAGTGTGTACAGGGATGAGTCTTTGGCTGGGGCCTTGAAGAAGGGTCTGGAGAAGAGACGGGTTGTCTGTGAAGCTATGGATGGCATCCCCTGCTAAGCAGAGGCAACAGACGACCACACAGGCTCTAGTGGGCAGAAGTGTTGTAAGAGAATCCAGTCTTTGATTCCAGAAGCCCCACTGGCTACCATTGTGGAGGACACATGCTTTCACCTGCCCAGTGTTCAGTGCTGGGAAGGTGCCAGCTGCATTCTTCCTGCTGATGAACAGGTGTGAGTTACAGGCATGTTAAAGAAGACATGTATGTTGTCTCGATCACCAAAGATTTTTTTTTTCTCTGCTAAAAACCTGCCTCTAAGATGCGATGATCATACCAGTTAGGCCTTGTGGGGCAGAGGTCAGACTAGTATGAGGCTCAGCATGATTGGGGTGGGATCTCTCACCCTACAAGGCTCTGCTTTCGTTAGGACACAGTCGTCAAGTACTAGCACCCCAATACTAGTGAGAGAGCTGAATTGTGCCTCCTGGCCCGCATGGATTCCACAGGGTACACTTCGTGAACTCCCTGTGTAACATCAGGGTTTACATTATGTCGCAGGAGTTTATAGTGTTGTGTTCTTCAGGTACCTTGGAGTATCTGTAAAAACGATGCATTTTATAGAAACCGAGCTGTCTGATTTACTCAGAGATCTATCTTCAGAATTGTAAACTGTTGCAGGATTTGTTGGTGCCGAGGCTGATAGGTAGACAGAGCAGTCTGTTCTTACAGGCAGATTGTACTAAAATGTATCGTGCTAGTCAGGAGTCCAGCCAGGAGAGGGAGCCATCCAGTAGGCAGAGGGACCCAGGAGAAGATCTTAGCCCTTCAGCAGCCATCAACCCAGTAGCCATGGTTCTCTTTAGGTGTTATACCATTAGCACCATCTCTCCAGTGCCCTCTATTGGCAGAATGTAGCATCACAAACAAATGAAAATGAATCTCAGCCATGTACTTCCCAGAGCCACCACACAGGGTGATTTTGAGTCCAGCTGAAGTGATAGGGGAATAAGTAGATGGCTGGCCCGTCTGCCTGCCCTTGAAAGAGGGAACGGAGGCTGGCGAGTCCACTGTGAGCTATGACAGGTGGTTCTTGTTCCTGGACACAGTTGTATCTTCCTTGGGCCCACAGATTCAGAAGGAAGGCCATGCTCTGATTGGCCCCAGAGCCGGAAGAGGCATGTTGGGCCGGCTCTTGCTGCTGGAGCTGGTCTGTTATTGCTGGTGTGTTATTGCTCTGGGGTGGCTCCAGGAAGGGTGTCTAAATCCTCACCCTACAGATATTTGCAGTTTGAAGTGTCAGGACCCAAGCAAAAATGATTACAGGCTTTGCTATCATATAGGAGGGCCTGTGTGATAGCCAGTCAACTGGGGTAATGGCTTCAGAAGCATTTGGGGACATGGCAGTAGCCAGTGATGCGAACCCAGGTGCTGTCAGCTGGTGGGTTTAGGCATCGGGCTTGGTTGGGTACTGTAGTCTGCTTGGTTTCTTCTGAGGTCATAGGAATGGAATGATGAGACCTGGTGAAGGCGTTTGCAAAGGGTGTCGTGCATGCAGAGTGGGCATTCTGTGCATGCGGCTTGTCTGGGGCAAGGGGCTGCATGCCTGTGCCCTGCTATCTCCCCAACCCAAGCTTCCTGTTTCCTCTTGTCCTTCGGTCTGCTCCCTGACACTATTTTCCTGTTTGTTTGGTTTTTGCACAGCCCAGCCAAGCGGCTCTCCAGCAGGAAGGTGGCAAGGTAGGCAGAGCCTCGATCACTTGTGAAAATTATGAAATGTTCTCATAGTCATAGTTTCTGATTTTTTTTAATTCAAGCTTTCAAGTTATAGTTCATGGCTTGATAGAAAGCAGTTGAGGGGAGGAAGAGGTTGTGGAAGGGATTTCTAGGGCCGTGGGTTTAGACCTGGACCTGGGGCTGATAGTAGCTTCTGATGTTCCCTCTGCCCTCTCATACTCCCTGTAAGGGCTGGAATGGGCCACAGTCTCTGTGTCTGTCTGCTCTAGGAGTCGGTCTCTTAGACTGGGCGGCTGCCTGCCTAGTGACTCACATGGAGAGAAGAGAGGGTGGGAATAAGTTTCGCTAGAGTCGTTAGGTTTTTTTGCTTTAGGTTTTTGTTTTGTTTTATTTTGCTTTTCAAGACAGGGTTTCTCTGTGTAGCCCTGTCTGTCCTGGAATTCACTCTGTAGACCAAGCTGGCCTTAAACTCAGAGATCCACTTGCCCCTGCCTCCCGATTGCTAGGATTAAAGACATGCGCCACCACCACCTAGAGTTTTAAAGGCCAGCTTCTGTTTTTTGGAATTTGGCTGCTGTCGACTTCCTGGTATAAAAGGTGAGTTATGCTTCTGCCCTCCAGTTGGCTCCTGGAGGCTTCACGAAGTGAGGGTTCAGGTCTAAGATACTGACAGCCTCCGTTGGGCCAGCCTCAGGTGGTAGTGTGTTTCCTCCCTACGACAAGCTGTTGCTGCCCTATGCTCTTTGCTATCTTCCAAATCTCAGCCTGTCCTCACTGCCCAGCCCTCTCTTGGGGCCGTGGGGGAGCATCCCTGCTGTTTTGTACAGGGTGTCTCCTGGCTTTACAACTAGGGTCCTTGCATGCCCCCCCCCCCCACACACACACCCTGTGTATTGTGTTTCAGAGATTGGGTCAGCCAGCTCCCTGCCCCAGCCTTCTCCTGTCTTACCTCTTTTTGTTTTGCATATCTTTCTGTGAGCTTCCTGAGAAGGGAAGGAACGGGGTAAAATTTGAGACCTTGGGTGGGAGTGTCCTTTGGTTGGTTTGGGTCAAGGTTGTGAATTTTCCTTAGATTTTTCTGTAGTCATTGGTCACAGCCTTTGGTACTGGAGTTGCTGCTAAATCTAACTTCTTTGTTTCTTCATGGCTTTCCTCTCTGTGGAAGCTTTGAAGATGTTTTCTTTGCTTTTAAAGAGACTTTTCGTTCTGGTGCTGCAGGCCTGTATTCACAATTACTTGGGAAGCTGAGGCAGGAGATTCAGCTTAGCCTGTATCTCAATTTTTTTAAGAAGTTCTGGGAATGTAGGGTGTATGCCTAGCATGTATGGGCCTTGGGTTCAATTCCCAAAGCCACGTAAAAAAGAAAAAGAAAAATTTCATGAGTCTTGTTGCAAGCCCTCTTTCTCACTAGTTATGAGGAGCAAAGTAAAGGGGAGCCCCTCACCTAGAGGCTAGCTACTAGCAGCTCCAGGAGAATTGTCTTTCTGTGCCTTTGTATCCCCTCATTCTGGAGCAGAGGCTTCCTGACAGCTTGGGGCCTGCGGGAAACAGACTGTGTCTGCACTTGACCGCCTCTGGTTGTTGCCTCTTCAAGAGGGACACTGAGCCCATAGAAACGCCATAGCCACCCAACTAAACTTAGCTACAGTTCCACAGGAATGACTTGGCCATCCTGCTCATATTCTCCCGAACAAGCAGTGGCCAGAGGAACTATCAGAGAGCTCAGCCTCCCTTGCTAAGATCCTGACATGGCCAGGGGCAGCTGTCGGACTTTTTGTCTAGAGAAAATCTCTCCAAAGGGTCAGAGGAACCTCATGGCCTGAGAAGGCTGACAAGTGCAGTTTGATCCTTTGAAATAGTCTCTGAGAATTTGTTTTTCTTGTCAGGTGTATATTTTTTTTTTTGCATTGAAACTTGGCCTTCATGTTCCTAGTTAATTTATGAATCAGAAGTACATCCTGCAGTGTACCTGAAGAATGTCAAAGCATACGTGCAGATTTTAATCCGCTGCCATCGTGCCCTTAATTCTGTTCCTAGAATTCTCAGGAAACACAGGATGGCTGTCCCGTAATTCATGTTGCAGAATGTCTGGGCCTTTATGCATTGTCACTAAGACTTTGCAGTGTCCAGCTGTGACTCTGTGACCTGGCTGTCCTTGTTTATGGCCCTCTCCCTCAGGCACCTGGACAGAGCTGGCCCAGTGGGATTCACAGCAGGGACATTATTTCTACCCCTTGGGCAAAATATGGTTCTGGGGAGTCCCAGAGCCCCATGTTCCTCTTGTTACCTGCAGTCCCTCCTCCTGGGGATTCCTGAGTGGAGTTGAAGGAAGAACTCCTCTTCTTGGTGAGGATTAAATAAGCCACACTCCCCAAACAGACAACCTCAGCTTTACCAAGAGGTCACATCCTGGGTGCTTAGGGACAGCATGTTCCCTTATCCTGAGCTAGGCCCAGGCCTTGGCCGCTGCACAGGGTGGCCTCTAGGGTCTAGGGTGGGCAGTTTCCTTTCCAGGGAGTGGCATGAATTTGAGGTCAAGTTCCTGTTTAAAAGCAGTGACTGTCTGAGAACACAGTGCTGGTCAGCAAGCAGCCTTTTGAGAATCTGAGGAAACATACAGCAGGCTCCAGAAGTAAATGGCTCTCCCAGTGTTCTTATGTTCCCAGGGTAGAGGAGTTTGCTTCCTTTTCCCCCTAAAATATTCATGAGGGGAAAAAAAAAAGGAAAAGGAAATGTACAAGCTCAGCTAGTGAGAAAGGAAGCAGCTTCATTCACTGATAAAGAGAAATGCCACAGCTGAATCCTCAGTCTGTGGAATCCTAACCAAAGCTGCCTATAAATACTCTTGTTAAAAACTCACTGAAACCCCTTACTTGCCTACAGATTGTTCCCACTTCATAAGAGAAGGCTCGGTGAGCTTGAGTGCTCTCTTCAGGACACGCCGGTCTGTTTCGAGCCTGCCCCCAAGTGTGGGACACACAGCTTTGCTGCCACTTCTGCCCAATGCCCTGAACGGCAGGCGTATGAACTGCTGCTAAATTAGAGTTAGCACAGCTAAGCAAACTCGTACAGACAGCTGCAGCTGAGGAGTGGCCTCTGCCAAGAGCAAAATGACAAATCCTTGTGGTTCCTTGAGACTGCAGGGTTAGTGTTTGCCCCAGCCAGTCAGCAGCTTTGACCGCTTGACAGTGGTGCCCCAGAGGACTGCACCTGGGTTCTCTAGTTCATCCTGTACTGAGCTCCACCTGTGATTCAAGGTTTGACCTGAGTGACTTGTGAGGTTCACAATGCCCCCAGGACCCCTAACTTTCAGTACCACAGAGAGCACACTGGAAACTAAGTGTTAAGAATATAGGTAGAAGGGGCTGGAGAGATGACTCAGCAGTTAAGAGCACTTCCTGCTCTTCCAAAGGTCCTGAGTTCAATTCCCAGCAACCACATGGTGGCTCACAACCATCTGTAATGAGATCTGGTGCCCTCTTCTGGCCAACAGGCATATATGCAGGCAGAACACTATATATAATAGATAAATACATCTTTAAAAAAAGATGGAATGGCCGGGCGGTGGTGGCGCACGCCTTTAATCCCAGCTGGTCTACAGAGCTAGTTCCAGGACAGGCTCCAAAACCACAGAGAAACCCTGTCTCGAAAAACCAAAAAAAAAAAAAAAAAAAAAAAAAAAAAAAGATGGAAGTAGAAGTTGGTTATGGTGGTGCACACCTTTAATCCAGCAGAGGCAAGTGAATCTCAGAATTTGAGGCCATCCTGGTCTACATGGCAAATCCAGACTAACCAACAAACACAGCGAGATGTGTCTCAGAACAAAGATAAAATGTATGTAGAACTGGCCACAGGAATCAGTCTGCTAAAGCAGGAAGATTTCACGTTTGAGGCCAGTCTGTGTTACATATATATCAAGGATGACCTCATTTCGGCTGGGCGGTAGTGGCAGGCAGATCTCTATGAGTTCGGGCCCAGCCTGGTCTGCAAAATGAGTTCCAGGATAGTTAGGGCAGTTAAACAGAGAAACCCTATCTTGAGGGAAAAAAAAAAAAAACATATCAAAAGAAAAAAATGAGGCGCATGGCACATGTAGGTATACTATACAGGAGTCAAGATCCTAAATTAATATTTGATGAACCTCTAGTGGATTTGAGATTATTTCATATCATGCTGAGGAATGATGTGTTTTATTGCACCTTGGTCCAAAGTACCCTGTTGTCCCCTCTGCTGGCAGGGGGAAAGGTTGAGCTGACAGGTTCCAAAGAGTACAGGGAGGGCTCAAGCTACGGAGCACAATCTGCTTGTTCCCGGCCCCTTGGTAATGCTGATTGGCCCAGGGACACCCCTTCTTGGTGCAGCGATAAGGAGAACAGTGCCCCCCAGGAGCTGGGGATGGCATGTGCTCCGTGAGGCTGATGCCTGCCTTTCAGAGGGACTTGGAAGTACTCTTGTTTGAAGAGTTTATCTTTTGGGTTTTTCCATTCTTCCCTCTGCTATTGGTTCTTTTCTGTAGGTATCTGCACCAGTCGGGTACTCTGACCATGGATGCCCTGGAGGACCCTCCCCCCGAGCCTGTGGAGTGCCCAGAGGAGGATATTGCCGACAAGGTAGGTGCTGTGTGCTGAGAGTTGAGAAGAGGTGATAGGCAGTGTCACAGGGATGCTATAGGAGCTGAGGCCTGTCCTGGTGCTCTGTGAGGTGGTGGGTGGTGCTTGGGAGCACATGGTCTCTTCTTGGCACTTGAGGAATATTGTTGGTACAGCTCAGTGAAAATGGCAGTGGTGTCATCTGGTTATTTAAATCCTTTTTTCAGCCTTGGTTCCCTTAAATGCTTTCATAGCATTTGGGCAGAGCAAGCCACAAGGAGTAGAACCAAACAAGAGCCATAATTTTTTGTTTTATACTTATATGTATTTATTGTTGTATATGTGTGTTGTTACACTAATACACATACATGTATTAGTTATATGCTAATGTGTGTCAGTTATAGGTGGTTCTCTCCTTCAACCATATGAGTTCCAGGGACAGAACTCAAGTTGTGAGGTTTGGTAGCAAGGGCCCAGTGAACTATCTCAATAGATTGCCATTAGTTACTGTGTGAGATTGTCCCAGGTTCCTTTATGTGAGTCATTTCAGGGGAGTACCAAGCCAGTGACGCCAGAGATAGTTTACTTGGAATTTATAGTCTCAGATGAGTGGGAACATGGCAGCAGGCAGGCTGGCGTGATACTGGAGCAGAAACTAAGAACTCACATCTTGAGACACAACCATGAGGCAGAATGAGCTAACTGGAAGCGGGTGGGGCTTTTGGAAACTCAGCATCTGCATCAGGGATACACCTCCTTCAACAAGACCACACCCCCCATCCTTCCCAAACAGTTCCTTCAGCTGGGGACCAACTATTCAAATATACAAGCCTATGGGGGCCATTCTCATTCAAACCACAATTCACTCCTTGGACCATATTTTTTGGCCATACCATAATGCAAAATGCATTTAGTCCGCCTTCAAACATCCCATCATCTTTAATAGTCTTAACCCAATTTAAAAGTTCAGAGACTCTCTGAGCCTCAAGGTAATATCTTCCCTCTTTCTTCTATCTCCTCTCTCTCTCTCTCTCTCTCTCTCCCTCTCCCTCTCCCTCTCCCTCTCCCTCTCCCTCTCCCTCTGTTTTCCACACAGGGTTTCTTTGTGTAGCCCTGACTGTCCTGGAACTTGATATGTAGACCAGGCTGGCCTCAAATTCACAAACATCTGTCCGCCTCTGCCTCCTGAGTGTTAAGATTAAAGGCATACACCACCACCGCCCATCTGTAATCTCTTAATAATAACCCGTATAAACACAAAAAGGAAATCACATATTTCTAGCATGCAATAGCATAGAATATATTACCATTCCAGAATAGAACAATAGGGGCACAATGGGGAATACTAAACCAAAACAAGACCAAAGTCTAGCAGGGCAAGCTCCAAATCCTGTAGTTCCATGTCCAGTGTCAAAGGGCTTAGATCCTTCCAGCCTTCCTGACTGCAACACACTTCTCTCTCTTGGGCTGGTTCTGCCTCCTGGATGCAGCTCTCCTGGGCAGACATCTCATGGCTTTGGCATCTCCAACATCCCAGGGTCTCTAAGGCTTTACTTTCAGTTTCCCTGCCACATGCTTGACCTCAGCTGCGGTCTTTAACCTTGGAGCAAGAGTCCCTAATCCTTCAGTCATGTACTCTTCATGACTAAAGCCAGAACCACATGGAGTTGGGATGGAACCTGGTCCCCTCCAGTACGGCACATTTCTTGTTGCTTTGTAGCAGAAAAGTCTTCAGGCATTTCATTTTTGTTAATTGGAAGCACAGCTGGGGGGGGTGGGTCTTGCCCTGAGGTACCTCTCCTTTATTCCATTTCTCATCAGGCCTCTCTATCTCTTTCAGCACAAACCCTGGCTCTAACGTTAAGTTTCCTGGTTTTCTTTTTTTTTGTTTTCAAACTGTACATTTTGTATTTCTTTTTGCCCCACTATAGACCTGCATAAAGGTGATAGCTAACAGCCACACAGTGGAGTCAGTATTAAGCCATCTTGAAATCTCCTCTGCCAAAATAATTAATTAGTTTTCAGTTTAGTTTCAGGCAGATTCTTAGGATATGGGTTAAAGGCAGCCACATTCTTTCTTAAAATACCATAAGAATGGTCTATAGCCCACTTACTAATATTCTTTCCCTCTTTCTGGGCCTCCATAGTCCATATTGCTCTCAGCATTGCTGGCTTCCCAGCTCCTCCTAGGATGGGTGGTTAAATCCGTCTGTAGCAGTCAACCCTCTCTGAGTCCCAGTGTCTGACATTCTTCCCCAAAGCAACATGGCCAGGCCTGTGACAGGAGTAGCCCACACCCGACACCAGCTTCCGCCTTAGTTATTTTCCTACTGGAATGAAATAAGGATCTGACTGCACCAATGGTTGAGGAGAGGTTTTTATTGTAGATATGAGGGGGGAAGCATAGCCAGAGGCCTTTGGAAGACTCCAGAGCAGGAGAGGAAGTAGTGAACTTGACCAGCAGACTAAAGCCGGCCATTTCCGGAGGGGGAGAGAAGAGAGAGAGGCATGAGAGAGGGGGCCTGGAGAAAGCCAAGAGGGCAAGAGAGCTCATGACCAAAATGAGTTACATAGGAATGAAAAGCTGGGGGAAGGGAAAGCTGGAGAATTTTAGAGTAGGGTGTGGCGGGGTGGAGAGCTGAGAGGAGCCACAGGTACCGAGGGAGCCTGGAGGCTCGCAGATACTTTGCTATGCTAGTAGGAACCACAGTTAGCCATTTGTCCTGAGTTTCTTTTAGACCTGACACTTTTACTGTGATAAGATACCATGACCAAGGCAACGTACAGAAGAAAGGGTTGATTTGGGTTACAGCTCCAGAGGGAAAGGAGCCCATCACCATCGTGGCAGGAGGCATCGTAGCGGGCAGGCATGGCACTGGAGCAGCAGCCGAGAGCTCACACTGTAAAACAGCCATGAGGGTTTTGCAGGGAAACAGAACTTAGGATTCTCTCCCTCTTGTTAGAATAGTTTAGTCTGTGGTCCAGCTAGTCCAGCAATGGCCGTCTACCAAAGGAAGGTCAAAAAATCCGGTAGTTAGTTCAGACCACAAGGCTGGATCTTAGAATAAGCCAGAATCCTGAAACAGTGGGCTCTGCTGCCAGGGAAGGGATGGACTGCAGGCGAGATTGGGAACGAGCAGGCAAAGAACAAGCTTTCTTCTTCCATGTCCTTATAGAGGCTGTCAGCAGAAGGTGTGTCCCAGATTAAATTTGGGTCTTCCCACTTTAAATGCTTTCATTTTCATTAAGAAAAAAAGTCCCCAGCTGGGGGCAGTGGTGGTGCCTTTAATCCCAGCACTTGGAAGGCAGAGACAGGCAGATCTCTGGGAGTTTGAGACCAGTGTGGTCTACAGAGTTAGTTCCAGGGCAGCTAGGGCTGTCCTGGAACTCACTTTGTAGACCAGACAGGCCTCGAACTCAGAGACTCACCTGCCTCTGCCTCCTAAATGCTGGGATTAAAGGCATGGGCCATCACCTCCTAGTTGATGTTATATTTCATGGTAAAGAAACAGAAATTGAGGAAGGAAAACATAAATATCTGTATAACCACATTCTTAACAAAATAGGATAGAAACACTAACGTTAATTATAATTCTTGTTATTGCAATTGGACATGTGCCCTGAGCTAGGATTTATAACTACCTTCCTTAGCTACCCATTCTGTATTTCTTCCATCCTCAGTAAGCAACTTTAGTAGATCTTGGCTCTTTTCCTGGAGGAGTGGCCCACACCTTCATTCCTAAAGGGTCTGTGTCCTTTGTCATCCTGTCTGGATTAGGCTGTTACAGTTTCACATTGATTTTATTCCTAGGACATGGTAGTACCAAGAGATAGATGCCCTAAAGAATCACCCACACTCCACACATAATCTTTTTTACCTCCATTGTGGAGAAGCAATCCAGTTTCCCCTTGGTAATCTGGATCAATCATCCCTCCTAACGCCTTCCTTTTTTAGCCTGTTGGCTTAAGGGTTTGAAGGCTCTGCTGGATCATATAATAACCACAGGATCATTCCAGGACCTCGACCTGCTGTGAGTCAGACTATAGAAAAACTCCATTAATCACCTGACCTCCATAAGCCCCTTCTCTAACCGGAGGCCCAGCAATGTTTCTTGGGGTCTCCTGGAATCAGCATCAACTCAAGACCAATGTCCAACAGACCCCAGAAAGTCTGATTGTTACCTTTCCCCCAGTGTACAGTTACCCTTGGAAGAGGCTGCAGGACCCTCTGGGGAAGGACTGGAGAAAGGCTAACAGTAAAACTCTTATGTATTTTATCAAGGTCCTTCCTCAGGGGACCTGACCATCCCTTCATTCAAGGGGTTTTGGATCTGCAAACTGGCTCAAATCCGGCAATTCGTTCACAGGCCTAGATTCCCCTTTGCCATGATCCAATATAGTATAGCCTTTCTTTCCTTTGAGAATTTTTCTGCTTATACAGATCAAACGAAAACGCAGTAGGCTTCTTATCTGTTTCATGCCTAGGAACATTTTTTTTTTAAATATTTATTTATTTATTATGTATACAATATTCTGTCTGTGTGTATGCCGGCAGGCCAGAAGAGGGCACCAGACCCCATTATAGATGGTTGTGAGCCACCATGTGGTTGCTGGGAATTGAACTCAGGACCTTTGGTAGAGCAGGCAATGCTCTTAACCTCTGAGCCATCTCTCCAGCCCCGCCTAGGAACATTTTGACTGATTAGCAAGTACCAAAGGTTCATATGTGAGTCATGCCACCATAAAAGTTCCTTTGTTTGTGCTGACCATTACAATAACTAGATCACCCTGCCTTTGGCAATTCAGTGCTGCCACCTGGCCCTTGCTACTTCCGGGCCCAGTTAAACCCATTGTATTTCATTCTCCAAGCTAAGGTCTGGCACAAGGAGAAGGGCGACAACAAAGCTCTTCAAATGTGCTGGTGCCCCTCACCATTCTTTGTCTTATACAGCTAGTGAAGGCCGTGTCTTCTGGGCCTTCCCAGTGTGTGCCCACTCTAGCATCGCCATTTCCCTGAGCCTAAAAGTCCCTTTGTCAACACTAAGCCAAGGGTACCAGCATCTCCAGCTCCTTGTCAGTGGGCCATCTATTGACAGATGTTTCAGCCAACCATTCAAAAAAAACTTTTGACACCTTTTTTAACTGTGGTGGGAGCGTCTATATTAAACCGAGAATCTCCATCAGTGGGCCCATGTCAGTAACCTCAACCTGATCTAGTTTCATGTTCCTTCCACCATTATCCCATACTCTTAAAACCCATTCCCTTGTCAGGTGATAGTGACCCACACGTAAACCCAGCACTCAGGAGGCAGAGCTATGCAGATCTCTGTGAGTTTGAGGCCAGCCTGCTCTATAGAGCTAGTTTTAGGACAGTCATGGCTATAGAGAGAAACCCTGTTCTGAAAGTAAAAAAATAAATAAAATCCATTCCCACACATATTCTCCAGACTTGTGCTTGAATGAATCAGTAAATTCATTAAACTCTTTAGTAGTGTGGTGCACCTCCTCGTGGACTACACTTCCCACCTCCCCTCTAGAGCCCGCTTAGCTTTAAG